>NC_141755.1:122201759-122516204 GCF_982258835.1 Parasteatoda tepidariorum | reverse complement strand
GAACCAACGCCCTCTCGCTCCATGCGTAAATCACTAGCTCATGGTCTTAGCTGCTGGACCACGCTTATGCGAGGCTCCCGCTACAACATAGCTTCAAGTACCCTCTCCCGGTTTGCTAAACAGAAGACTTAAGGGGCCATTGCGGCCCCCCTATTTGGGTTATAAAATTTTGCTTTGGTAGACGGGTCCGGCACATAGAGGCCTATATTCGGTCCGAGTTTGAAAATTATAACTTAATATAAAAGGGAAGTAGGTTGGCTTGAAATTTGATCCTTTTTCCCGCCATTTTCTTTTCTTTTATTTTTTATTCCTTTATGCTTTCTTTCACAAAGAGACTCCCTTGATTTTATACTTAGAACAACATATTTCACTTGTTAAACTATCATGAAAGTATGGTAAAAGGAGTTTAAAAAAATAATATAATAAAAATAAACTAATTTTCCGGGATTTTACCAGTTTTTATGCATTATTTGAAATTTCCCGAATAAAATTTTTTTTTCCTTATAGGATCCTTTAATGTATCGAAAAACACATTAAATAAAAAATATAATATAAAATAAACAAAATAAGAAAAAAATAAAAAAAATTAAAAATTGACCACAGCTGGGGTTTGAACCAACGCCCCCTCGCTCCATGCGTAAATCACTAGCTCATGGTCTTAGCCGCTGGACCACGCTTATACGAGGCTCCCGCTAAAACATAGCTTCAAGTACCCTCTCCCGCATTGCTAAAGAGAAGACTTAAGGGGCCATTGCGGCCCCCCTAGATGGGATATAAAATTTTGCTTTGGTAGACGGGTCCGGCACATAGAGGCCTATATTCGGTCCGAGTTTGAAAATTATAACTTAATATTAATGGGAAGTAGGTTGGCTTGAAATTTGATCCCTTTTCCCGCCATTTTATTTTATTTTATTTTTTATTCCATTACGCTTTCTTTCACAAAGAGACACCCTTGATTTTATACTTAGAACAACATATTTCACCTGTTAAACTATCATGAAAGTATTGTAAGAGGAGGTTAAAAAAATAATATTATAAAAATAAACTAATTTTCCGGGATTTTTCCAGTTTTTAAGTATTATTTGAAATTTCCCGAATAAATTTTTTTTTTCCTTATAGGATCCTTTAATGTATCGAAAAACACATTAAATAATATAATGTAAAATAAACAAAATAAGAAAAAAATAAAAAAAAATTAAAATTGATCACAGCTGGGGTTTGAGCCAACGCCCCCTCGCTCCATGCGTAAATCACTAGCACATGGTCTGCGCCGTTGGACCACGCTTACACGAGAATCGCGCTACAACATAGCTTCAAGTACCCTCTCCCGGTTTGCTAAACAGAAGACTTAAGGGGCCATTGCGGCCCCACTAATTGGGTTATAAAATTTTGCTTTGGCAGAGGGGTCCGGCACATAGTGGCCTATATTCGGTCCGAGTTTGAAAATTATAACTTAATATTAATGGGAAGTAGGTTGGCTTGAAATTTGATCCTTTTTCCCGCCATTTTATTTTGTTTTATTTTTTATTCCATTACACTTTCTTTCACAAAGAGAAACCCTTGATTTTATACTTAGAACAATATATTTCACCTGTTAAACTATCATGAAAGTATTGTAAGAGGAGTTTAAAAATATAATATAATAAAAATAAACTAATTTTCCGGGATTTTACCAGTTTTTAAGCATTATTTGAAATTTCCCGAATAGAATTTTTTTTTCCTTATAGGATCCTTTAATGTATCGAAAAACACATTAAATAAAAAATATAATATAAAATAAACAAAATAAGAAAAAAATAAAAAAATTAAAAATTGACCACAGCTGGGGTTTGAACCAACGCCCCCTCGCTCCAAGCGTAAATTACTAGCACATGGTCTGAGCCATTGAACCACGCTTACACGAGACTCGCGCTACAACATAACTTCAAGTACCCTCTCCCGGTTTGCTAAACAGAAGACTTAAGGGGCCATTGCGGCCCCCCTAATTGGGTTATAAAATTTTGTTTTGGTGGAGGGGTCCGGCACATGGAGGCCTATATTCGGTCCGAGTTTGAAAATTATAACTTAATATTAATGGGAAGTAGGTTGGCTTGAAATTTGATCCCTTTTCCCGCCATTTTATTTTATTTTATTTTTTATTCCATTACGCTTTCTTTCACAAAGAGACACCCTTGATTTTATACTTAGAACAACATATTTCACCTGTTAAACTATCATGAAAGTATTGTAAGAGGAGGTCAAAAAAATAATATTATAAAAATAAACTAATTTTCCGGGATTTTTCCAGTTTTTAAGTATTATTTGAAATTTCCCGAATAAAATTTTTTTTTCCTTATAGGATCCTTTAATGTATCGAAAAACACATTAAATAAAAAATATAATATAAAATAAACAAAATAAGAAAAAAATAAAAAAAATTAAAAATTGACCACAGCTGGGGTTTGAACCAACGCCCTCTCGCTCCATGCGTAAATCACTAGCTCATGGTCTTAGCTGCTGGACCACGCTTATGCGAGGCTCCCGCTACAACATAGCTTCAAGTACCCTCTCCCGGTTTGCTAAACAGAAGACTTAAGGGGCCATTGCGGCCCCCCTATTTGGGTTATAAAATTTTGCTTTGGTAGACGGGTCCGGCACATAGAGGCCTATATTCGGTCCGAGTTTGAAAATTATAACTTAATATAAAAGGGAAGTAGGTTGGCTTGAAATTTGATCCTTTTTCCCGCCATTTTCTTTTCTTTTATTTTTTATTCCTTTATGCTTTCTTTCACAAAGAGACTCCCTTGATTTTATACTTAGAACAACATATTTCACTTGTTAAACTATCATGAAAGTATGGTAAAAGGAGTTTAAAAAAATAATATAATAAAAATAAACTAATTTTCCGGGATTTTACCAGTTTTTATGCATTATTTGAAATTTCCCGAATAAAATTTTTTTTTCCTTATAGGATCCTTTAATGTATCGAAAAACACATTAAATAAAAAATATAATATAAAATAAACAAAATAAGAAAAAAATAAAAAAAATTAAAAATTGACCACAGCTGGGGTTTGAACCAACGCCCCCTCGCTCCATGCGTAAATCACTAGCTCATGGTCTTAGCCGCTGGACCACGCTTATACGAGGCTCCCGCTAAAACATAGCTTCAAGTACCCTCTCCCGCATTGCTAAAGAGAAGACTTAAGGGGCCATTGCGGCCCCCCTAGATGGGATATAAAATTTTGCTTTGGTAGACGGGTCCGGCACATAGAGGCCTATATTCGGTCCGAGTTTGAAAATTATAACTTAATATTAAAGGGACGTAGGTTATCTTGAAATTTGATCCGTTTTCCCGCCATTTTCTTTCATTTTATTTTTTATTCCATTATGCTTGCTTTCACAAAGAGACTCCCTTGATTTTATACTAAGAACAACATATTTCACTTGTTAAACTATCATGAAAGTATGGTAAAAGGAGTTTAAAAAAATAGTATAATAAAAATAAACTAATTTTCCGGGATTTTAAAAGTTTTTATGCATTATTTGAAATTTCCCGAATAAAATTTTTTTTTCCTTATAGGATCCTTTAATGTATCGAAAAACACATTAAATAAAAAATATAATATAAAATAAACAAAATAAGAAAAAAATAAAAATAATTAAAAATTGACCACAGCTGGGGTTTGAACCAACGCCCCCTCGCTCCATGCGTAAATCACTAGCTCATGGTCTTAGCCGCTGGACCACGCTTATACGAGGCTCCCGCTAAAACATAGCTTCAAGTACCCTCTCCCGCTTTGCTAAAGAGAAGACTTAAGGGGCCATTGCAGCCCCCCTTGTTGGGATATAAAATTTTGCTTTGGTAGACGGGTCCGGCACATAGAGGCCTATATTCGGTCCGAGTTTGAAAATTATAACTTAATATTAAAGGGACGTAGGTTATCTTGAAATTTGATCCTTTTTCCCGAGATTTTCTTTTATTTTATTTTTTATTCCATTATGCTTGCTTTCACAAAGAGACTCCCTTGATTTTATACTAAGAACAACATATTTCACTTGTTAAACTATCATGAAAGTATGGTAAAAGGAGTTTAAAAAAATAATATATTAAAAATAAACTAATTTTCCGGGATTTTACCAGTTTTTAAGCATTATTTGAAATTTCCCGAATAAAAATTTTTTTTCCTTATAGGATCCTTTAATGTATCGAAAAACACATTAAATAAAAAATATAATATAAAATAAACAAAATAAGAAAAAAATAAAAAAAATTAAAAATTTATCACAGCTGGGGATTGAACCAACGCCCCCTCGCTCCAAGCGTAAATTACTAGCACATGGCCTGAGCCGTTGGACCACGCTTACACGAGACTCGCGCTACAACATAGCTTCAAGTACCCTCTCCCGCTTTGCTAAAGAGAAGACTTAAGGGGCCATTGCGGCCCCCCTAGTTGGGATATAAAATTTTGCTTTGGTAGACGGGTCCGGCACATAGAGGCCTATATTCGGTCCGAGTTTGAAAATTATAACTTAATATTAAAGGGACGTAGGTTATCTTGAAATTTGATCCTTTTTCCCGAGATTTTCTTTTATTTTATTTTTTATTCCATTATGCTTGCTTTCACAAAGAGACTCCCTTGATTTTATACTAAGAACAACATATTTCACTTGTTAAACTATCATGAAAGTATGGTAAAAGGAGTTTAAAAAAATAATATATTAAAAATAAACTAATTTTCCGGGATTTTACCAGTTTTTAAGCATTATTTGAAATTTCCCGAATAAAATTTTTTTTCCTTATAGGATCCTTTAATGTATCGAAAAACACATTAAATAAAAAATATAATATAAAATAAACAAAATGAGAAAAAAATAAAAAAAATTAAAAATTGACCACAGCTGGGGTTTGAACCAACGCCCTCTCGCTCCATGCGTAAATCACTAGCTCACGGTCTTAGCCGCTGGATCACGCTTATGCGAGGCTCCCGCTACAACATAGCTTCAAGTACCCTCTCCCGGTTTGCTAAACAGAAGACTTAAGGGGCCATTGCGGCCCCCCTAGTTGGGTTATAACATTTTGCTTTGGTAGACGGGTCCGGCACATAGAGGCCTATATTCGGTCCGAGTTTGAAAATTATAACTTAATATTAAAGGGAAGTAGGTTGGCTTGAAATTTGATCCTTTTTCCCGCCATTTTCTTTTCTTTTATTTTTTATTCCATTATGCTTTCTTTCACAAAGAGACACCCTTGATTTTATACTAAGAACAACATATTTCACCTGTTAAACTATCATGAAAGTATTGTAAGAGGAGGTTAAAAAAATAATATTATAAAAAAAAACTAATTTTCCGGGATTTTACCAGTTTTTAAGCATTCTTTGAAATTTCCCGAATAAAATTTTTTTTTCCTTATAGGATCCTTTAATGTATCGAAAAACACATTAAATAAAAAATATAATATAAAATAAACAAAATAAGAAAAAAATAAAAAAAATTAAAAATTGACCACAGCTGGGGTTTGAACCAACGCCCCCTCGCTCCATGCGTAAATCACTAGCTCATGGTCTTAGCCGCTGGACCACGCTTATACGAGGTTCCCGCTAAAACATAGCTTCAAGTACCCTCTCCCGCTTTGCTAAAGAGAAGACTTAAGGGACCATTGCGGCCCCCCTAGTTGGGATATAAAATTTTGCTTTGGTAGACGGGTCCGGCACATAGAGGCCTATATTCGGTCCGAGTTTGAAAATTATAACTTAATATTAAAGGGACGTAGGTTATCTTGAAATTTGATCCTTTTTCCCGCCATTTTCTTTTATTTTATTTTTTATTCCATTATGCTTGATTTCACAAAGAGACTACCTTGATTTTATACTAAGAACAACATATTTCACTTGTTAAACTATCATGAAAGTATGGTAAAAGGAGTTTAAAAAAATAATATAATAAAAATAAACTAATTTTCCGGGATTTTACCAGTTTTTATGCATTATTTGAAATTTCCCGAATAAAATTTTTTTTTCCTTATAGGATCCTTTAATCTATCGAAAAACACATTAAATAAAAAATATAATATAAAATAAACAAAATAAGAAAAAAATAAAAATAATTAAAAATTGACCACAGCTGGGGTTTGAACCAACGCCCCCTCGCTCCATGCGTAAATCACTAGCTCATGGTCTTAGCCGCTGGACCACGCTTATACGAGGCTCCCGCTACAACATAGCTTCAAGTACCCTCTCCCGGTTTGCTAAACAGAAGACTTAAGGGGCCATTGCGGCCCCCCTAGTTGGGATATAAAATTTTGCTTTGGTAGACGGGTCCAGCACATAGAGGCCTATATTCGGTCCGAGTTTGAAAATTACAACTTAATATTAAACGGACGTAGGTTATCTTGAAATTTGATCCTTTTCCCGAGATTTTCTTTTATTTTATTTTTTATTCCATTATGCTTGCTTTCACAAAGAGACTCCCTTGATTTTATACTAAGAACAACATATTTCACTTTTTAAACTATCATGAAAGTATGGTAAAAGGAGTTTAAAAAAATAATATATTAAAAATAAACTAATTTTCCGGGATTTTACCAGTTTTTAAGCATTATTTGAAATTTCCCGAATAAAAATTTTTTTTCCTTATAGGATCCTTTAATGTATCGAAAAACACATTAAATAAAAAATATAATATAAAATAAACAAAATAAGAAAAAAATAAAAAAAATTAAAAATTGACCACAGCTGGGGTTTGAACCAACGCCCTCTCGCTCCATGCGTAAATCACTAGCTCACGGTCTTAGCCGCTGGATCACGCTTATGCGAGGCTCCCGCTACAACATAGCTTCAAGTACCCTCTCCCGGTTTGCTAAACAGAAGACTTAAGGGGCCATTGCGGCCCCCCTAGTTGGGTTATAACATTTTGCTTTGGTAGACGGGTCCGGCACATAGAGGCCTATATTCGGTCCGAGTTTGAAAATTATAACTTAATATTAAAGGGAAGTAGGTTGGCTTGAAATTTGATCCTTTTTCCCGCCATTTTCTTTTCTTTTATTTTTTATTCCATTATGCTTTCTTTCACAAAGAGACACCCTTGATTTTATACTAAGAACAACATATTTCACTTGTTAAACTATCATGAAAGTATGGTAAAAGGAGTTTAAAAAAATAATATAATAAAAATAAGCTAATTTTCCGGGATTTTACCAGTTTTTAAGCATTATTTGAAATTTCCCGAATAAAATTTTTTTTTCCTTATAGGATCCTTTAATGTATCGAAAATCACATTAAATAAATAATATAATGTAAAATAAACAAAATAAGAAAAAAATAAAAAAAATTAAAAGTTTATCACAGCTGGGGATTGAACCACCGCCCCCTCGCTCCAAGCGTAAATTACTAGCACATGGCCTGAGCCGTTGGACCACGCTTACACGAGACTCGCGCTACAACATAGCTTCAAGTACCCTCTCTCGGTTTGCTAAACAGAAGACTTAAGGGGCCATTGCGGCCCCCCTAGTTGGGTTATAAAATTTTGCTTTGGTAGACGGGTCCGGCACATAGAGGCCAATATTCGGTCCGCGTTTGAAAATTATAACTTAATATTAATGGGAAGTAGGTTGGCTTGAAATTTGATCCTTTTTCCCGCCATTTTATTTTATTTTATTTTTTATTCCATTACGCTTTCTTTCACAAAGAGACACCCTTGATTTTATACTTAGAACAACATATTTCACCTGTTAAACTATCATGAAAGTATTGTAAGAGGAGGTTAAAAAAATAATATTATAAAAAAAAACTAATTTTCCGGGATTTTACCAGTTTTTAAGCATTATTTGAAATTTCCCGAATAAAATTTTTTTTTCCTTATAGGATCCTTTAATGTATCGAAAAACACATTAAATAAAAAATATAATATAAAATAAACAAAACAAGAAAAAAATAAAAAAAATTAAAAATTGACCACAGCTGGGGTTTGAACCAACGCCCCCTCGCTCCATGCGTAAATCACTAGCTCATGGTCTTAGCCGCTGGACCACGCTTATACGAGGCTCCCGCTAAAACATAGCTTCAAGTACCCTCTCCCGCTTTGCTAAAGAGAAGACTTAAGGGGCCATTGCGGCCCCCCTAGTTGGGATATAAAATTTTGCTTTGGTAGACGGGTCCGGCACATAGAGGCCTATACTCGGTCCGAGTTTGAAAATTATAACTTAATATTAAAGGGACGTAGGTTATCTTGAAATTTGATCCTTTTTCCCGCCATTTTCTTTTATTTTATTTTTTATTCCATTATGCTTGATTTCACAAAGAGACTCCCTTGATTTTATACTAAGAACAACAAATTTCACTTGTTAAACTATCATGAAAGTATGGTAAAAGGAGTTTAAAAAAATAATATAATAAAAATAAACTAATTTTCCGGGATTTTACCAGTTTTTATGCATTATTTGAAATTTCCCGAATAAAATTTTTTTTTCCTTATAGGATCCTTTAATCTATCGAAAAACACATTAAATAAAAAATATAATATAAAATAAACAAAATAAGAAAAAAATAAAAATAATTAAAAATTGACCACAGCTGAGGTTTGAACCAACGCCCCCTCGCTCCATGCGTAAATCACTAGCTCATGGTCTTAGCCGCTGGACCACGCTTATACGAGGCTCCCGCTAAAACATAGCTTCAAGTACCCTCTCCCGCTTTGCTAAAGAGAAGACTTAAGGGGCCATTGCGGCCCCCCTAGTTGGGATATAAAATTTTGCTTTGGTAGACGGGTCCGGCACATAGAGGCCTATATTCGGTCCGAGTTTGAAAATTATAACTTAATATTAAAGGGACGTAGGTTATCTTGAAATTTGATCTTTTTTCCCGAGATTTTCTTTTATTTTATTTTTTATTCCATTATGCTTGCTTTCACAAAGAGACTCCCTTGATTTTATACTAAGAACAACATATTTCACTTGTTAAACTATCATGAAAGTATGGTAAAAGGAGTTTAAAAAAATAATATATTAAAAATAAACTAATTTTCCTGGATTTTACCAGTTTTTAAGCATTATTTGAAATTTCCCGAATAAAATTTTTTTTTCCTTATAGGATCCTTTAATGTATCGAAAAACACATTAAATAAAAAATATAATATAAAATAAACAAAATGAGAAAAAAATAAAAAAAATTAAAAATTGACCACAGCTGGGGTTTGAACCAACGCCCCCTCGCTCCATGCGTAAATCACTAGCTCATGGTCTTAGCCGCTGGACCACGCTTATACGAGGCTCCCGCTAAAACATAGCTTCAAGTACCCTCTCCCGCTTTGCTAAAGAGAAGACTTAAGGGGCCATTGCGGCCCCCCTAGTTGGGATATAAAATTTTGCTTTGGTAGACGGGTCCGGCACATAGAGGCCTATACTCGGTCCGAGTTTGAAAATTATAACTTAATATTAAAGGGACGTAGGTTATCTTGAAATTTGATCCTTTTTCCCGCCATTTTCTTTTATTTTATTTTTTATTCCATTATGCTTGATTTCACAAAGAGACTCCCTTGATTTTATACTAAGAACAACAAATTTCACTTGTTAAACTATCATGAAAGTATGGTAAAAGGAGTTTAAAAAAATAATATAATAAAAATAAACTAATTTTCCGGGATTTTACCAGTTTTTATGCATTATTTGAAATTTCCCGAATAAAATTTTTTTTTCCTTATAGGATCCTTTAATCTATCGAAAAACACATTAAATAAAAAATATAATATAAAATAAACAAAATAAGAAAAAAATAAAAATAATTAAAAATTGACCACAGCTGGGGTTTGAACCAACGCCCCCTCGCTCCATGCGTAAATCACTAGCTCATGGTCTTAGCCGCTGGACCACGCTTATACGAGGCTCCCGCTAAAACATAGCTTCAAGTACCCTCTCCCGCTTTGCTAAAGAGAAGACTTAAGGGGCCATTGCGGCCCCCCTAGTTGGGATATAAAATTTTGCTTTGGTAGACGGGTCCGGCACATAGAGGCCTATATTCGGTCCGAGTTTGAAAATTATAACTTAATATTAAAGGGACGTAGGTTATCTTGAAATTTGATCCTTTTTCCCGAGATTTTCTTTTATTTTATTTTTTATTCCATTATGCTTGCTTTCACAAAGAGACTCCCTTGATTTTATACTAAGAACAACATATTTCACTTGTTAAACTATCATGAAAGTATGGTAAAAGGAGTTTAAAAAAATAATATATTAAAAATAAACTAATTTTCCTGGATTTTACCAGTTTTTAAGCATTATTTGAAATTTCCCGAATAAAATTTTTTTTTCCTTATAGGATCCTTTAATGTATCGAAAAACACATTAAATAAAAAATATAATATAAAATAAACAAAATGAGAAAAAAATAAAAAAAATTAAAAATTGACCACAGCTGGGGTTTGAACCAACGCCCTCTCGCTCCATGCGTAAATCACTAGCTCACGGTCTTAGCCGCTGGATCACGCTTATGCGAGGCTCCCGCTACAACATAGCTTCAAGTACCGTCTCCCGGTTTGCTAAACAGAAGACTTAAGGGGCCATTGCGGCCCCCCTAGTTGGGTTATAACATTTTGCTTTGGTAGACGGGTCCGGCACTTAGAGGCCTATATTCGCTCCGAGTTTGAAAATTATAACTTAATATTAAAGGGAAGTAGGTTGGCTTGAAATTTGATCCTTTTTCCCGTCATTTTCTTTTCTTTTATTTTTTATTCCATTATGCTTTCTTTCACAAAGAGACACCCTTGATTTTATACTAAGAACAACATATTTCACCTGTTAAACTATCATGAAAGTATTGTAAGAGGAGGTTAAAAAAATAATATTATAAAAAAAAACTAATTTTCCGGGATTTTACCAGTTTTTAAGCATTCTTTGAAATTTCCCGAATAAAATTTTTTTTTCCTTATAGGATCCTTTAATGTATCGAAAAACACATTAAATAAAAAATATAATATAAAATAAACAAAATAAGAAAAAAATAAAAAAAATTAAAAATTGACCACAGCTGGGGTTTGAACCAACGCCCCCTCGCTCCATGCGTAAATCACTAGCTCATGGTCTTAGCCGCTGGACCACGCTTATACGAGGTTCCCGCTAAAACATAGCTTCAAGTACCCTCTCCCGCTTTGCTAAAGAGAAGACTTAAGGGGCCATTGCTGCCCCCCTAGTTGGGATATAAAATTTTGCTTTGGTAGACGGGTCCGGCACATAGAGGCCTATATTCGGTCCGAGTTTGAAAATTATAACTTAATATTAAAGGGACGTAGGTTATCTTGAAATTTGATCCTTTTTCCCGCCATTTTTTTTTATTTTATTTTTTATTCCATTATGCTTGATTTCACAAAGAGACTACCTTGATTTTATACTAAGAACAACATATTTCACTTGTTAAACTATCATGAAAGTATGGTAAAAGGAGTTTAAAAAAATAATATAATAAAAATAAACTAATTTTCCGGGATTTTGCCAGTTTTTATGCATTATTTGAAATTTCCCGAATAAAATTTTTTTTTCCTTATAGGATCCTTTAATCTATCGAAAAACACATTAAATAAAAAATATAATATAAAATAAACAAAATAAGAAAAAAATAAAAATAATTAAAAATTGACCACAGCTGGGGTTTGAACCAACGCCCCCTTGCTCCATGCGTAAATCACTAGCTCATGGTCTTAGCCGCTGGACCACGCTTATACGAGGCTCCCGCTACAACATAGCTTCAAGTACCCTCTCCCGGTTTGTTAAATAGGAGACTTAAAGGGCCCTTGCGGCCCCCCTAGTTGGGATATAAAATTTTGCTTTGGTAGACGGGTCCGGCAAATAGAGGCCTATATTCGGTCCGAGTTTGAAAATTATAACTTAATATTAAAGGGACGTAGGTTATCTTGAAATTTGATCCTTTTCCCGAGATTTTCTTTTATTTTATTTTTTATTCCATTATGCTTGCTTTCACAAAGAGACTCCCTTGATTTTATACTAAGAACAACATATTTCACTTGTTAAACTATCATGAAAGTATGGTAAAAGGAGTTTAAAAAAATAATATATTAAAAATAAACTAATTTTCCGGGATTTTACCAGTTTTTAAGCATTATTTGAAATTTCCCGAATAAAATTTTTTTTTCCTTATAGGATCCTTTAATGTATCGAAAAACACATTAAATAAAAAATATAATATAAAATAAACAAAATAAGAAAAAAATAAAAAAAATTAAAAATTGACCACAGCTGGGGTTTGAACCAACGCCCTCTCGCTCCATGCGTAAATCACTAGCTCACGGTCTTAGCCGCTGGATCACGCTTATGCGAGGCTCCCGCTACAACATAGCTTCAAGTACCCTCTCCCGGTTTGCTAAACAGAAGACTTAAGGGGCCATTGCGGCCCCCCTAGTTGGGTTATAACATTTTGCTTTGGTAGACGAGTCCGGTACATAGAGGCCTATATTCGGTCCGAGTTTGAAAATTATAACTTAATATTAAAGGGAAGTAGGTTGGCTTGAAATTTGATCCTTTTTCCCGCCATTTTCTTTTCTTTTATTTTTTATTCCATTATGCTTTCTTTCACAAAGAGACACCCTTGATTTTATACTAAGAACAACATATTTCACTTGTTAAACTATCATGAAAGTATGGTAAAAGGAGTTTAAAAAAATAATATAATAAAAATAAACTAATTTTCCGGGATTTTACCAGTTTTTAAGCATTATTTGAAATTTCTCGAATAAAATTTTTTTTTAATTATAGGATCCTTTAATGTATCGAAAGTCACATTAAATAAATAATATAATGTAAAATAAACAAAATAAGAAAAAAATAAAAAAAATTAAAAATTTATCACAGCTGGGGACTGAACCAACGCCCCCTCGCTCCAAGCGTAAATTACTAGCACATGGTCTTAGCCGTTGGACCACGCTTACACGAGACTCGCGCTACAACGTAGCTTCAAGTACCCTCTCTCGGTTTGCTAAACAGAAGACTTAAGGGACCATTGCGGCCCCCCTAGTTGGGTTATAAAATTTTGCTTTGGTAGACGGGTCCGGCACATAGAGGCCAATATTCGGTCCGCGTTTGAAAATTATAACTTAATATTAATGGGAAGTAGGTTGGCTTGAAATTTGATCCTTTTTCCCGCCATTTTATTTTATTTTATTTTTTATTCCATTACGCTTTCTTTCACAAAGAGACACCCTTGATTTTATACTTAGAACAACATATTTCACCTGTTAAACTATCATGAAAGTATTGTAAGAGGAGGTTAAAAAAATAATATTATAAAAAAAAAACTAATTTTCCGGGATTTTACCAGTTTTTAAGCATTATTTGAAATTTCCCGAATAAAATTTTTTTTTCCTTATAGGATCCTTTAATGTATCGAAAAACACATTAAATAAAAAATATAATATAAAATAAACAAAATAAGAAAAAAATAAAAAAAATTAAAAATTGACCACAGCTGGGGTTTGAACCAACGCCCCCTCGCTCCATGCGTAAATCACTAGCTCATGGTCTTAGCCGCTGGACCACGCTTATACGAGGTTCCCGCTAAAACATAGCTTCAAGTACCCTCTCCCGCTTTGCTAAAGAGAAGACTTAAGGGGCCATTGCGGCCCCCCTAGTTGGGATATAAAATTTTACTTTGGTAGACGGGTCCGGCACATAGAGGCCTATATTCGGTCCGAGTTTGAAAATTATAACTTAATATTAAAGGGACGTAGGTTATCTTGAAATTTGATCCTTTTTCCCGAGATTTTCTTTTATTTTATTTTTTATTCCATTATGCTTGCTTTCACAAAGAGACTCCCTTGATTTTATACTAAGAACAACATATTTCACTTGTTAAACTATCATGAAAGTATGGTAAAAGGAGTTTAAAAAAATAATATATTAAAAATAAACTAATTTTCCGGGATTTTACCAGTTTTAAAGCATTATTTGAAATTTCCCGAATAAAAATTTTTTTTCCTTATAGGATCCTTTAATGTATCGAAAAACACATTAAATAAAAAATATAATATAAAATAAACAAAATAAGAAAAAAATAAAAAAAATTAAAAATTGACCACAGCTGGGGTTTGAACCAACGCCCTCTCGCTCCATGCGTAAATCACTAGCTCACGGTCTTAGCCGCTGGATCACGCTTATGCGAGGCTCCCGCTACAACATAGCTTCAAGTACCCTCTCCCGGTTTGCTAAACAGAAGACTTAAGGGGCCATTGCGGCCCCCCTAGTTGGGTTATAACATTTTGCTTTGGTAGACGGGTCCGGCACATAGAGGCCTATATTCGGTCCGAGTTTGAAAATTATAACTTAATATTAAAGGGAAGTAGGTTGGCTTGAAATTTGATCCTTTTTCCCGCCATTTTCTTTTCTTTTCTTTTTTATTCCATTATGCTTTCTTTCACAAAGAGACACCCTTGATTTTATACTAAGAACAACATATTTCACTTGTTAAACTATCATGAAAGTATGGTAAAAGGAGTTTAAAAAAATAATATAATAAAAATAAACTAATTTTTCGGGATTTTACCAGTTTTTAAGCATTATTTGAAATTTCCCGAATAAAAATTTTTTTTCCTTATAGGATCCTTTAATGTATCGAAAAACACATTAAATAAATAATATAATGTAAAATAAACAAAATAAGAAAAAAATAAAAAAAATTAAAAATATACCACAGCTGGGGTTTGAACCAACGCCCCCTCGCTCCAAGCGTAAATTACTAGCACATGGTCTGAGCCGTTGGACCACGCTTACTCGAGAATTGCGCTACAATATAGCTTCAAGTACCGTCTCCCGGTTTGCTAAACAGAAGACTTAAGGGGCCATTGCGGCCCCCCTTGTTGGGTTATAAAATTTTGCTTTGGTAGACGGGTCCGGCACATAGAGGCCTATATTCGGCCCGAGTTTGAAAATTATAACTTAATATTAATGGGAAGTAGGTTGGCTTGAAATTTGATCCTTTTTCCCGCCATTTTCTTTTCTTTTATTTTTTATTCCATTATGCTTTCTTTCACAAAGAGACACCCTTGATTTTATACTAAGAACAACATATTTCACTTGTTAAATTATCATGAAAGTATGGTAAAAGGAGTTTAAAAAAATAATATAATAAAAATAAACTAATTTTCCGGGATTTTACCAGTTTTTAAGCATTATTTGAAATTTACCGAATAAATTTTTTTTTCCTTATAGGATCCTTTAATGTATCGAAAAACACATTAAATAAATAATATAATGTAATATAAACAAAATAAGAAAAAAATAAAAAAAATTAAAAATTGATCACAGCTGGGGTTTGAACCAACGCCCCCTCGCTCCATTCGTAAACCACTAGCACATGGTCTGAGCCGTTGGACCACGCTTACACGAGAATCGCGCTACAACATAGCTTCAAGTACCCTCTCTCGGTTTGCTAAACAGAAGACTTAAGGGGCCATTGCGGCCCCCCTAAATGGGTTATAAAATTTTGCTTTGGTAGAGGGGTCCGGCACATGGAGGCCTATATTCGGTCCGAGTTTTAAAATTATAACTTAATATTAATGGGAAGTAGGTTGGCTTGAAATTTGATCCTTTTTCCCGCCATTTTATTTTATTTTATTTTTTATTCCATTACGCTTTCTTTCACAAAGAGACACCCTTGATTTTATACTAAGAACAACATATTTCACTTGTTAAATTATCATGAAAGTATGGTAAAAGGAGTTTAAAAAAATAATATAATAAAAATAAACTAATTTTCCGGGAGTTTACCAGTTTTTAAGCATTATTTGAAATTTCCCGAATAAATTTTTTTTCCTTATAGGATCCTTTAATGTATCGAAAAACACATTAAATAAATAATATAATGTAATATAAACAAAATAGGAAAAAAATAAAAAAAATTAAAAATTGATCACAGCTGGGGTTTGAACCAACGCCCCCTCGCTCCATGCGTAAACCACTAGCACATGGTCTGAGCCGTTGGACCACGCTTACACGAGAATCGCGCTACAACATAGCTTCAAGTACCCTCTCCCGGTTTGCTAAACAGAAGACTTAAGGAGCCATTGCGGCCCCCCTAATTGGGTTATAAAATTTTGCTTTGGTAGAGGGGTCCGGCACATGGAGGCCTATATTCGGTCCGAGTGTGAAAATTATAACTTAATATTAATGGGAAGTAGGATGGCTTGAAATTTGATCCTTTTTCCCGCCATTTTCTTTTATTTTATTTTTTATTCCATTATGCTTTCTTTCACAAAGAGACACCCTTGATTTTATACTAAGAACAACATATTTCACTTGTTAAACTATCATGAAAGTATGGTAAAAGGAGTTTAAAAAAATAATATAATAAAAATAAACTAATTTTCCGGGATTTTACCAGTTTTTAAGCATTATTTGAAATTTCCCGAATAAAATTTTTTTTTCCTTATAGGATCCTTTAATGTATCGAAAAACACATTAAATAAATAATATAATGTAAAATAAACAAAATAAGAAAAAAATAAAAAAAAATAAAAATATATCACAGCTGGGGTTTGAACCAACGCCCTCTCGCTCCATGCGTAAATCACTAGCTCACGGTCTTAGCCGCTGGATCACGCTTATGCGAGGCTCCCGCTACAACATAGCTTCAAGTACCCTCTCCCGGTTTGCTAAACAGAAGACTTAAGGGGCCATTGCGGCCCCCCTAGTTGGGTTATAACATTTTGCTTCGGTAGACGGGTCCGGCACATAGAGGCCTATATTCGGTCCGAGTTTGAAAATTATAACTTAATATTAAAGGGAAGTAGGTTGGCTTGAAATTTGATCCTTTTTCCAGCCATTTTCTTTTCTTTTATTTTTTATTCCATTATGCTTTCTTTCACAAAGAGACACCCTTGATTTTATACTAAGAACAACATATTTCACTTGTTAAACTATCATGAAAGTATGGTAAAAGGAGTTTAAAAAAATAATATAATAAAAATAAACTAATTTTCCGGGATTTTACCAGTTTTTAAGCATTATTTGAAATTTCCCGAATAAAATTTTTTTTTCCTTATAGGATCCTTTAATGTATCGAAAAACACATTAAATAAATAATATAATGTAAAATAAACAAAATAAGAAAAAAATAAAAAAAAATTAAAAATATATCACATCTGTGGTTTGAACCAACGCCCCCTCGCTCCAAGCGTAAATTACTAGCACATGGTCTGAGCCGTTGGACCAGGCTTACACGAGAATTGCGCTACAACATAGCTTCAAGTACCCTCTCCCGGTTTGCTAAACAGAAGACTTAAGGGGCCATTGCGGCCCCCCTAGTTGGGTTATAAAATTTTGCTTTGGTAGACGGGTCCGGCACATAGAGGCCTATATTCGGCCCGAGTTTGAAAATTATAACTTAATATTAATGGGATGTAGGTTGGCTTGAAATTTGATCCTTTTTCCCGCCATTTTCTTTTCTTTTATTTTTTATTCCATTATGCTTTCTTTCACAAAGAGACACCCTTGATTTTATACTAAGAACAACATATTTCACTTGTTAAATTATCATGAAAGTATGGTAAAAGGAGTTTAAAAAAATAATATAATAAAACTAAACTAATTTTCCGGGATTTTACCAGTTTTTAAGCATTATTTGAAATTTCCCGAATAAAATTTTTTTTTCCTTATAGGATCCTTTAATGTATCGAAAAACACATTAAATAAATAACATAATGTAAAATAAACAAAATAGGAAAAAAATAAAAAAAATTAAAAATTGATCACAGCTGGGGTTTGAACCAACGCCCCCTCGCTCCATGCGTAAACCACTAGCACATGGTCTGAGCCGTTGGACCACGCTTACACGAGAATCGCGCTACAACATAGCTTCAAGTACCCTCTCCCGGTTTGCTAAACAGAAGACTTAAGGAGCCATTGCGGCCCCCCTAATTGGGTTATAAAATTTTGCTTTGGTAGAGGGGTCCGGCACATGGAGGCCTATATTCGGTCCGAGTGTGAAAATTATAACTTAATATTAATGGGAAGTAGGATGGCTTGAAATTTGATCCTTTTTCCCGCCATTTTCTTTTATTTTATTTTTTATTCCATTATGCTTTCTTTCACAAAGAGACACCCTTGATTTTATACTAAGAACAACATATTTCACTTGTTAAACTATCATGAAAGTATGGTAAAAGGAGTTTAAAAAAATAATATAATAAAAATAAACTAATTTTCCGGGATTTTACCAGTTTTTAAGCATTATTTGAAATTTCCCGAATAAAATTTTTTTTTCCTTATAGGATCCTTTAATGTATCGAAAAACACATTAAATAAATAATATAATGTAAAATAAACAAAATAAGAAAAAAATAAAAAAAAATAAAAATATATCACAGCTGGGGTTTGAACCAACGCCCTCTCGCTCCATGCGTAAATCACTAGCTCACGGTCTTAGCCGCTGGATCACGCTTATGCGAGGCTCCCGCTACAACATAGCTTCAAGTACCCTCTCCCGGTTTGCTAAACAGAAGACTTAAGGGGCCATTGCGGCCCCCCTAGTTGGGTTATAACATTTTGCTTCGGTAGACGGGTCCGGCACATAGAGGCCTATATTCGGTCCGAGTTTGAAAATTATAACTTAATATTAAAGGGAAGTAGGTTGGCTTGAAATTTGATCCTTTTTCCAGCCATTTTCTTTTCTTTTATTTTTTATTCCATTATGCTTTCTTTCACAAAGAGACACCCTTGATTTTATACTAAGAACAACATATTTCACTTGTTAAACTATCATGAAAGTATGGTAAAAGGAGTTTAAAAAAATAATATAATAAAAATAAACTAATTTTCCGGGATTTTACCAGTTTTTAAGCATTATTTGAAATTTCTCGAATAAAATTTTTTTTTAATTATAGGATCCTTTAATGTATCGAAAGTCACATTAAATAAATAATATAATGTAAAATAAACAAAATAAGAAAAAAATAAAAAAAATTAAAAATTTATCACAGCTGGGGACTGAACCAACGCCCCCTCGCTCCAAGCGTAAATTACTAGCACATGGTCTTAGCCGTTGGACCACGCTTACACGAGACTCGCGCTACAACGTAGCTTCAAGTACCCTCTCTCGGTTTGCTAAACAGAAGACTTAAGGGACCATTGCGGCCCCCCTAGTTGGGTTATAAAATTTTGCTTTGGTAGACGGGTCCGGCACATAGAGGCCAATATTCGGTCCGCGTTTGAAAATTATAACTTAATATTAATGGGAAGTAGGTTGGCTTGAAATTTGATCCTTTTTCCCGCCATTTTATTTTATTTTATTTTTTATTCCATTACGCTTTCTTTCACAAAGAGACACCCTTGATTTTATACTTAGAACAACATATTTCACCTGTTAAACTATCATGAAAGTATTGTAAGAGGAGGTTAAAAAAATAATATTATAAAAAAAAACTAATTTTCCGGGATTTTACCAGTTTTTAAGCATTATTTGAAATTTCCCGAATAAAATTTTTTTTTCCTTATAGGATCCTTTAATGTATCGAAAAACACATTAAATAAAAAATATAATATAAAATAAACAAAATAAGAAAAAAATAAAAAAAATTAAAAATTGACCACAGCTGGGGTTTGAACCAACGCCCCCTCGCTCCATGCGTAAATCACTAGCTCATGGTCTTAGCCGCTGGACCACGCTTATACGAGGTTCCCGCTAAAACATAGCTTCAAGTACCCTCTCCCGCTTTGCTAAAGAGAAGACTTAAGGGGCCATTGCGGCCCCCCTAGTTGGGATATAAAATTTTACTTTGGTAGACGGGTCCGGCACATAGAGGCCTATATTCGGTCCGAGTTTGAAAATTATAACTTAATATTAAAGGGACGTAGGTTATCTTGAAATTTGATCCTTTTTCCCGAGATTTTCTTTTATTTTATTTTTTATTCCATTATGCTTGCTTTCACAAAGAGACTCCCTTGATTTTATACTAAGAACAACATATTTCACTTGTTAAACTATCATGAAAGTATGGTAAAAGGAGTTTAAAAAAATAATATATTAAAAATAAACTAATTTTCCGGGATTTTACCAGTTTTAAAGCATTATTTGAAATTTCCCGAATAAAAATTTTTTTTCCTTATAGGATCCTTTAATGTATCGAAAAACACATTAAATAAAAAATATAATATAAAATAAACAAAATAAGAAAAAAATAAAAAAAATTAAAAATTGACCACAGCTGGGGTTTGAACCAACGCCCTCTCGCTCCATGCGTAAATCACTAGCTCACGGTCTTAGCCGCTGGATCACGCTTATGCGAGGCTCCCGCTACAACATAGCTTCAAGTACCCTCTCCCGGTTTGCTAAACAGAAGACTTAAGGGGCCATTGCGGCCCCCCTAGTTGGGTTATAACATTTTGCTTTGGTAGACGGGTCCGGCACATAGAGGCCTATATTCGGTCCGAGTTTGAAAATTATAACTTAATATTAAAGGGAAGTAGGTTGGCTTGAAATTTGATCCTTTTTCCCGCCATTTTCTTTTCTTTTCTTTTTTATTCCATTATGCTTTCTTTCACAAAGAGACACCCTTGATTTTATACTAAGAACAACATATTTCACTTGTTAAACTATCATGAAAGTATGGTAAAAGGAGTTTAAAAAAATAATATAATAAAAATAAACTAATTTTTCGGGATTTTACCAGTTTTTAAGCATTATTTGAAATTTCCCGAATAAAAATTTTTTTTCCTTATAGGATCCTTTAATGTATCGAAAAACACATTAAATAAATAATATAATGTAAAATAAACAAAATAAGAAAAAAATAAAAAAAATTAAAAATATACCACAGCTGGGGTTTGAACCAACGCCCCCTCGCTCCAAGCGTAAATTACTAGCACATGGTCTGAGCCGTTGGACCACGCTTACTCGAGAATTGCGCTACAATATAGCTTCAAGTACCGTCTCCCGGTTTGCTAAACAGAAGACTTAAGGGGCCATTGCGGCCCCCCTTGTTGGGTTATAAAATTTTGCTTTGGTAGACGGGTCCGGCACATAGAGGCCTATATTCGGCCCGAGTTTGAAAATTATAACTTAATATTAATGGGAAGTAGGTTGGCTTGAAATTTGATCCTTTTTCCCGCCATTTTCTTTTCTTTTATTTTTTATTCCATTATGCTTTCTTTCACAAAGAGACACCCTTGATTTTATACTAAGAACAACATATTTCACTTGTTAAATTATCATGAAAGTATGGTAAAAGGAGTTTAAAAAAATAATATAATAAAAATAAACTAATTTTCCGGGATTTTACCAGTTTTTAAGCATTATTTGAAATTTACCGAATAAATTTTTTTTTCCTTATAGGATCCTTTAATGTATCGAAAAACACATTAAATAAATAATATAATGTAATATAAACAAAATAAGAAAAAAATAAAAAAAATTAAAAATTGATCACAGCTGGGGTTTGAACCAACGCCCCCTCGCTCCATTCGTAAACCACTAGCACATGGTCTGAGCCGTTGGACCACGCTTACACGAGAATCGCGCTACAACATAGCTTCAAGTACCCTCTCTCGGTTTGCTAAACAGAAGACTTAAGGGGCCATTGCGGCCCCCCTAAATGGGTTATAAAATTTTGCTTTGGTAGAGGGGTCCGGCACATGGAGGCCTATATTCGGTCCGAGTTTTAAAATTATAACTTAATATTAATGGGAAGTAGGTTGGCTTGAAATTTGATCCTTTTTCCCGCCATTTTATTTTATTTTATTTTTTATTCCATTACGCTTTCTTTCACAAAGAGACACCCTTGATTTTATACTAAGAACAACATATTTCACTTGTTAAATTATCATGAAAGTATGGTAAAAGGAGTTTAAAAAAATAATATAATAAAAATAAACTAATTTTCCGGGAGTTTACCAGTTTTTAAGCATTATTTGAAATTTCCCGAATAAATTTTTTTTCCTTATAGGATCCTTTAATGTATCGAAAAACACATTAAATAAATAATATAATGTAATATAAACAAAATAGGAAAAAAATAAAAAAAATTAAAAATTGATCACAGCTGGGGTTTGAACCAACGCCCCCTCGCTCCATGCGTAAACCACTAGCACATGGTCTGAGCCGTTGGACCACGCTTACACGAGAATCGCGCTACAACATAGCTTCAAGTACCCTCTCCCGGTTTGCTAAACAGAAGACTTAAGGAGCCATTGCGGCCCCCCTAATTGGGTTATAAAATTTTGCTTTGGTAGAGGGGTCCGGCACATGGAGGCCTATATTCGGTCCGAGTGTGAAAATTATAACTTAATATTAATGGGAAGTAGGATGGCTTGAAATTTGATCCTTTTTCCCGCCATTTTCTTTTATTTTATTTTTTATTCCATTATGCTTTCTTTCACAAAGAGACACCCTTGATTTTATACTAAGAACAACATATTTCACTTGTTAAACTATCATGAAAGTATGGTAAAAGGAGTTTAAAAAAATAATATAATAAAAATAAACTAATTTTCCGGGATTTTACCAGTTTTTAAGCATTATTTGAAATTTCCCGAATAAAATTTTTTTTTCCTTATAGGATCCTTTAATGTATCGAAAAACACATTAAATAAATAATATAATGTAAAATAAACAAAATAAGAAAAAAATAAAAAAAAATAAAAATATATCACAGCTGGGGTTTGAACCAACGCCCTCTCGCTCCATGCGTAAATCACTAGCTCACGGTCTTAGCCGCTGGATCACGCTTATGCGAGGCTCCCGCTACAACATAGCTTCAAGTACCCTCTCCCGGTTTGCTAAACAGAAGACTTAAGGGGCCATTGCGGCCCCCCTAGTTGGGTTATAACATTTTGCTTCGGTAGACGGGTCCGGCACATAGAGGCCTATATTCGGTCCGAGTTTGAAAATTATAACTTAATATTAAAGGGAAGTAGGTTGGCTTGAAATTTGATCCTTTTTCCAGCCATTTTCTTTTCTTTTATTTTTTATTCCATTATGCTTTCTTTCACAAAGAGACACCCTTGATTTTATACTAAGAACAACATATTTCACTTGTTAAACTATCATGAAAGTATGGTAAAAGGAGTTTAAAAAAATAATATAATAAAAATAAACTAATTTTCCGGGATTTTACCAGTTTTTAAGCATTATTTGAAATTTCCCGAATAAAATTTTTTTTTCCTTATAGGATCCTTTAATGTATCGAAAAACACATTAAATAAATAATATAATGTAAAATAAACAAAATAAGAAAAAAATAAAAAAAAATTAAAAATATATCACATCTGTGGTTTGAACCAACGCCCCCTCGCTCCAAGCGTAAATTACTAGCACATGGTCTGAGCCGTTGGACCAGGCTTACACGAGAATTGCGCTACAACATAGCTTCAAGTACCCTCTCCCGGTTTGCTAAACAGAAGACTTAAGGGGCCATTGCGGCCCCCCTAGTTGGGTTATAAAATTTTGCTTTGGTAGACGGGTCCGGCACATAGAGGCCTATATTCGGCCCGAGTTTGAAAATTATAACTTAATATTAATGGGATGTAGGTTGGCTTGAAATTTGATCCTTTTTCCCGCCATTTTCTTTTCTTTTATTTTTTATTCCATTATGCTTTCTTTCACAAAGAGACACCCTTGATTTTATACTAAGAACAACATATTTCACTTGTTAAATTATCATGAAAGTATGGTAAAAGGAGTTTAAAAAAATAATATAATAAAACTAAACTAATTTTCCGGGATTTTACCAGTTTTTAAGCATTATTTGAAATTTCCCGAATAAAATTTTTTTTTCCTTATAGGATCCTTTAATGTATCGAAAAACACATTAAATAAATAACATAATGTAAAATAAACAAAATAAGAAAAAAATAAAAAAAATTAAAAATATATCACAGCTGGGGTTTGAACCAACGCCCCCTCGCTCCAAGCGTAAATTACTAGCACATGGTCTGAGCCGTTGGACCACGCTTACACAAGACTCGCGCTACAACATAGCTTCAAGTACCCTCTCCCGGTTTGCTAAACAGAAGACTTAAGGGGCCATTGCGGCCCCCCTAGTTGGGTTATAAAATTTTGCTTTGGTAGACGGGTCCGGCACATAGAGGCCTATATTCGGCCCGAGTTTGAAAATTATAACTTAATATTAATGGGAAGTAGGTTGGCTTGAAATTTGATCCTTTTTCCCGCCATTTTCTTTTATTTTATTTTTTATTCCATTATGCTTTCTTTCACAAAGAGACACCCTTGATTTTATACTAAGAACAACATATTTCACTTGCTAAATTATCATGAAAGTATGGTAAAAGGAGTTTAAAAAAATAATATAATAAAAATAAACTAATTTTCCGGGAGTTTACCAGTTTTTAAGCATTATTTGAAATTTCCCGAATAAATTTTTTTTTCCTTATAGGATCCTTTAATGTATCGAAAAACACATTAAATAAATAATATAATGTAATATAAACAAAATAAGAAAAAAATAAAAAAAATTAAAAATTGATCACAGCTGGGGTTTGAACCAACGCCCCCTCGCTCCATGCGTAAACCACTAGCACATGGTCTGAGCCGTTGGACCACGCTTACACGAGAATCGCGCTACAACATAGCTTCAAGTACCCTCTCCCGGTTTGCTAAACAGAAGACTTAAGGGGCCATTGCGGCCCCCCTAATTGGGTTATAAAATTTTGCTTTGGTAGAGGGGTCCGGCACATGGAGGCCTATATTCGGTGCGAGTTTGAAAATTATAACTTAATATTAATGGGAAGTAGGTTGGCTTGAAATTTGATCCTTTTTCCCGCCATTTTATTTTGTTTTATTTTTTATTCCATTACACTTTCTTTCACAAAGAGAAACCCTTGATTTTATACTTAGAACAATATATTTCACCTGTTAAACTATCATGAAAGTATTGTAAGAGGAGTTTAAAAATATAATATAATAAAAATAAACTAATTTTCCGGGATTTTACCAGTTTTTAAGCATTATTTGAAATTTCCCGAATAAAATTTTTTTTTCCTTTTAGGATCCTTTAATGTATCGAAAAACACATTAAAAAAATAATATAATGTAAAATAAACAAAATAAGAAAAAAATAAAAAAAATTAAAAATTTATCACAGCTGGGGTTTGAACCAACGCCCCCTCGCTCCAAGCGTAAATTACTAGCACATGGTCTGAGCCATTGAACCACGCTTACACGAAACTCGCGCTACAACATAACTTCAAGTACCCTCTCCCGGTTTGCTAAACAGAAGACTTAAGGGGCCATTGCGGCCCCCCTAGTTGGGTTATAAAATTTTGCTTTGTAGACGGGTCCGGCACATAGAGGCCTATACTCGGCCCGAGTTTGAAAATTATAACTTAATATTAATGGGAAGTAGGATGGCTTGAAATTTGATCCTTTTTCCCGCCATTTTCTTTTATTTTATTTTTTATTCCATTATGCTTTCTTTCACAAAGAGACACCCTTGATTTTATACTAAGAACAACATATTTCACTTGTTAAATTATCATGAAAGTATGGTAAAAGGAGTTTAAAAAAATAATATAATAAAAATAAAATAATTTTCCGGGATTATACCAGTTTTTAAGCATTATTTGAAATTTCCCGAATAAATTTTTTTTCCTTATAGGATCCTTTAATGTATCGAAAAACACATTAAATAAATAATATAATGTAAAATAAACAAAATAAGAAAAAAATAAAAAAAAATTAAAAATATATCACATCTGTGGTTTGAACCAACGCCCCCTCGCTCCAAGCGTAAATTACTAGCACATGGTCTGAGCCGTTGGACCACGCTTACACGAGAATTGCGCTACAACATAGCTTCAAGTACCCTCTCCCGGTTTGCTAAACAGAAGACTTAAGGGGCCATTGCGGCCCCCCTAGTTGGGTTATAAAATTTTGCTTTGGTAGACGGGTCCGGCACATAGAGGCCTATATTCGGCCCGAGTTTGAAAATTATAACTTAATATTAATGGGAAGTAGGTTGGCTTGAAATTTGATCCTTTTTCCCGCCATTTTCTTTTCTTTTATTTTTTATTCCATTATGCTTTCTTTCACAAAGAGACACCCTTGATTTTATACTAAGAACAACATATTTCACTTGTTAAATTATCATGAAAGTATGGTAAAAGGAGTTTAAAAAAATAATATAATAAAACTGAACTAATTTTCCGGGATTTTACCAGTTTTTTAGCATTATTTGAAATTTCCCGAATAAAATTTTTTTTTCCTTATAGGATCCTTTAATGTATCGAAAAACACATTAAATAAATAACATAATGTAAAATAAACAAAATAAGAAAAAAATAAAAAAAATTAAAAATATATCACAGCTGGGGTTTGAACCAACGCCCCCTCGCTCCAAGCGTAAATTACTAGCACATGGTCTGAGCCGTTGGACCACGCTTACACGAGACTCGCGCTACAACATAGCTTCAAGTACCCTCTCCCGGTTTGCTAAACAGAAGACTTAAGGGGCCATTGCGACCCCCCTAGTTGGGTTATAAAATTTTGCTTTGGTAGACGGGTCCGGCACATAGAGGCCTATATTCGGCCCGAGTTTGAAAATTATAACTTAATATTAATGGGAAGTAGGTTGGCTTGAAATTTTATCCTTTTTCCCGCCATTTTATTTTATTTTATTTTTTATTCCATTATGCTTTCTTTCACAAAGAGACACCCTTGATTTTATACTAAGAACAACATATTTCACTTGTTAAATTATCATGAAAGTATGGTAAAAGGAGTTTAAAAAAATAATATAATAAAAATAAACTAATTTTCCGGGAGTTTACCAGTTTTTAAGCATTATTTGAAATTTCCCGAATAAATTTTTTTTTCCTTATAGGATCCTTTAATGTATCGAAAAACACATTAAATAAATAATATAATGTAATATAAACAAAATAAGAAAAAAATAAAAAAAATTAAAAATTGATCACAGCTGGGGTTTGAACCAACGCCCCCTCGCTCCATGCGTAAACCACTAGCACATGGTCTGAGCCGTTGGACCACGCTTACACGAGAATCGCGCTACAACATAGCTTCAAGTACCCTCTCCCGGTTTGCTAAACAGAAGACTTAAGGGGCCATTGCGGCCCCCCTAATTGGGTTATAAAATTTTGCTTTGGTAGAGGGGTCCGGCACATGGAGGCCTATATTCGGTACGAGTTTGAAAATTATAACTTAATATTAATGGGAAGTAGGTTGGCTTGAAATTTGATCCTTTTTCCCGCCATTTTATTTTGTTTTATTTTTTATTCCATTACACTTTCTTTCACAAAGAGAAACCCTTGATTTTATACTTAGAACAATATATTTCACCTGTTAAACTATCATGAAAGTATTGTAAGAGGAGTTTAAAAATATAATATAATAAAAATAAACTAATTTTCCGGGATTTTACCAGTTTTTAAGCATTATTTGAAATTTCCCGAATAAAATTTTTTTTTCCTTTTAGGATCCTTTAATGTATCGAAAAACACATTAAATAAATAATATAATGTAAAATAAACAAAATAAGAAAAAAATAAAAAAAATTAAAAATTTATCACAGCTGGGGTTTGAACCAACGCCCCCTCGCTCCAAGCGTAAATTACTAGCACATGGTCTGAGCCATTGAACCACGCTAACACGAAACTCGCGCTACAACATAACTTCAAGTACCCTCTCCCGGTTTGCTAAACAGAAGACTTAAGGGGCCATTGCGGCCCCCCTAGTTGGGTTATAAAATTTTGCTTTGTAGACGGGTCCGGCACATAGAGGCCTATACTCGGCCCGAGTTTGAAAATTATAACTTAATATTAAAGGGAAGTAGGTTGGCTTGAAATTTGATCCTTTTTCCCGCCATTTTCTTTTATTTTATTTTTTATTCCATTATGCTTTCTTTCACAAAGAGACACCCTTGATTTTATACTAAGAACAACATATTTCACTTGTTAAATTATCATGAAAGTATGGTAAAAGGAGTTTAAAAAAATAATATAATAAAAATAAACTAATTTTCCGGGATTATACCAGTTTTTAAGCATTATTTGAAATTTCCCGAATAAATTTTTTTTTCCTTATAGGATCCTTTAATGTATCGAAAAACACATTAAATAAATAATATAATGTAATATAAACAAAATAAGAAAAAAATAAAAAAATTTAAAAATTGATCACAGCTGGGTTTGAACCAACGCCCCCTCGCTCCATGCGTAAACCACTAGCACATGGTCTGAGCCGTTGGACCACGCTTACACGAGAATCGTGCTACGACATAGCTTCAAATACCCTCTCCCGGTTTGCTAAACAGAAGACTTAAGGGGCCATTGCGGCCCCCCTAATTGGGTTATAAAATTTTGTTTTGGTAGAGGGGTCCGGCACATGGAGGCCTATATTCGGTCCGAGTTTGAAAATTATAACTTAATATTAATGGGAAGTAGGTTGGCTTGAAATTTGATCCTTTTTC
Source organism: Parasteatoda tepidariorum (assembly GCF_982258835.1). Classification (NCBI taxonomy): domain Eukaryota; kingdom Metazoa; phylum Arthropoda; class Arachnida; order Araneae; family Theridiidae; genus Parasteatoda; species Parasteatoda tepidariorum. Next base: position 122,487,791 of record NC_141755.1, on the reverse strand, counting down.
CCGCCATTTTATTTTGTTTTATTTTTTATTCCATTACACTTTCTTTCACAAAGAGAAACCCTTGATTTTATACTTAGAACAATATATTTCACCTGTTAAACTATCATGAAAGTATTGTAAGAGGAGTTTTAAAATATAATATAATAAAAATAAACTAATTTTCCGGGATTTTACCAGTTTTTAAGCATTATTTGAAATTTCCCGAATAAAATTTTTTTTTCCTTATAGGATCCTTTAATGTATCGAAAAACACATTAAATAAAAAATATAATATAAAATAAACAAAATAAGAAAAAAATAAAAAAAATTAAAAATTGACCACAGCTGGGGTTTGAACCAACGCCCTCTCGCTCCATGCGTAAATCACTAGCTCATGGTCTTAGCCGCTGGACCACGCTTATACGAGGCTCCCGCTGAAACATAGCTTCAAGTACCCTCTCCCGCTTTGCTAAAGAGAAGACTTAAGGGGCCATTGCGGCCCCCCTAGTTGGGATATAAAATTTTGCTTTGGTAGACGGGTCCGGCACATAGAGGCCTATATTCGGTCCGAGTTTGAAAATTATAACTTAATATTAAAGGGACGTAGGTTATCTTGAAATTTGATCCTTTTTCCCGCCATTTTCTTTTCTTTTATTTTTTATTCCATTATGCTTTCTTTCACAGAGAGACACCCTTGATTTTATACTAAGAACAACATATTTCACTTGTTAAACTATCATGAAAGTATATTAAAAGGAGTTTAGAAAAATAATATAATAAAAATAAACTAATTTTCCGGGATATTACCAGTTTTTAAGCATTGTCTGAAATTTCCCGAATAAAAATTTTTTTTCCTTATAGGATCCTTTAATGTATCGAAAAACACATTAAATAAAAAATATAATATAAAATAAACAAAATAAGAAAAAAATAAAAAAAATTAAAAATTGACCACAGCTGGGGTTTGAACCAACGCCCCCTCGCTCCATGCGTAAATCACTAGCACATGGTCTGAGCCGTTCGACCACGCTTACACGAGAATCGCGCTACAACATAGCTTCAAGTACCCTCTCCCGGTTTGCTAAACAGAAGACTTAAGGGGCCATTGCGGCCCCCCTAATTGGGTTATAAAATTTTGCTTTGGTAGAGGGGTCCGGCACATAGAGGCCTATATTCGGTCCGAGTTTGAAAATTATAACTTAATATTAATGGGAAGTAGGTTGGCTTGAAATTTTATCCTTTTTCCCGCCATTTTATTTTATTTTATTTTTTATTCCATTACGCTTTCTTTCACAAAGAGACACCCTTGATTTTATACTTAGAACAACATATTTCACCTGTTAAACTATCATGAAAGTATTGTAAGAGGAGGTTAAAAAAATAATATAATAAAAATAAACTAATTTTCCGGGATTTTACCAGTTTTTAAGCATTGTCTGAAATTTCCCGAATAAAATTTTTTTTTTCCTTATAGGATCCTTTAATGTATCGAAAAACACATTAAATAAAAAATATAATATAAAATAAACAAAATAAGAAAAAAATAAAAAAAATTAAAAATTGACCACAGCTGGGGTTTGAACCAACGCCCCCTCGCTCCATGCGTAAATCACTAGCTCATGGTCTTAGCCGCTGGACCACGCTTATACGAGGCTCCCGCTGAAACATAGCTTCAAGTACCCTCTCCCGCTTTGCTAAAGAGAAGACTTAAGGGGCCATTGCGGCCCCCCTAGTTGGGATATAAAATTTTGCTTTGGTAGACGGGTCCGGCACATAGAGTCCTATATTCGGTCCGAGTTTGAAAATTATAACTTAATATTAAAGGGACGTAGGTTATCTTGAAATTTGATCCTTTTTCCCGCCATTTTCTTTTATTTTATTTTTTATTCCATTATGCTTTCTTTCACAGAGAGACACCCTTGATTTTATACTAAGAACAACATATTTCACTTGTTAAACTATCATGAAAGTATATTAAAAGGAGTTTAAAAAAATAATATAATAAAAATAAACTAATTTTCCGGGATTTTACCAGTTTTTAAGCATTATTTGAAATTTCCCGAATAAAATTTTTTTTTCCTTATAGGATCCTTTAATGTATCGAAAAACACATTAAATAAATAATATAATGTAAAATAAACAAAATAAGAAAAAAATAAAAAAAATTAAAGATTTATCACAGCTGGGGTTTGAACCAACGCCCCCTCGCTCCAAGCGTAAATTACTAGCACATGGTCTGAGCCATTGAACCACGCTTACACGAAACTCGCGCTACAACATAACTTCAAGTACCCTCTCCCGGTTTGCTAAACAGAAGACTTAAGGGGCCATTGCGGCCCCCCTAGTTGGGTTATAAAATTTTGCTTTGGTAGACGGGTCCGGCACATAGAGGCCTATACTCGGCCCGAGTTTGAAAATTATAACTTAATATTAAAGGGAAGTAGGTTGGCTTGAAATTTGATCCTTTTTCCCGCCATTTTCTTTTCTTTTATTTTTTATTCCATTATGCTTTCTTTCACAAAGAGACACCCTCGATTTTATACTAAGAACAACATATTTCACCTGTTAAACTATCATGAAAGTAATGTAAGAGGAGGTTAAAAAAATAATATTATAAAAATAAACTAATTTTCCGGGATTTTTCCAGTTTTTAAGTATTATTTGAAATTTCCCGAAAAAAATTTTTTTTCCTTATAGGATCCTTTAATGTATCGAAAAACACATTAAATAATATAATGTAAAATAAACAAAATAAGAAAAAAATAAAAAAAATTTAAAATTGATCACAGCTGGGGTTTGAACCAACGCCCCCTCGCTCCATGCGTAAATCACTAGCACATGGTCTGCGCCGTTGGACCACGCTTACACGAGAATCGCGCTACAACATAGCTTCAAGTACCCTCTCCCGGTTTGCTAAACAGAAGACTTAAGGGGCCATTGCGGCCCCACTAATTGGGTTATAAAATTTTGCTTTGGTAGAGGGGTCCGGCACATAGAGGCCTATATTCGGTCCGAGTTTGAAAATTATAACTTAATATTAATGGGAAGTAGGTTGGCTTGAAATTTTATCCTTTTTCCCGCCATTTTATTTTATTTTATTTTTTATTCCATTACGCTTTCTTTCACAATGAGACACCCTTGATTTTATACTTAGAACAACATATTTCACCTGTTAAACTATCATGAAAGTATTGTAAGAGGAGGTTAAAAAAATAATATAATAAAAATAAACTAATTTTCCGGGATTTTACCAGTTTTTAAGCAGTGTCTGAAATTTCCCGAATAAAAATTTTTTTTCCTTATAGGATCCTTTAATGTATCGAAAAACACATTAAATAAAAAATATAATATAAAATAAACAAAATAAGAAAAAAATAAAAAAAATTAAAAATTGACCACAGCTGGGGTTTGAACCAACGCCCCCTCGCTCCATGCGTAAATCACTAGCTCATGGTCTTAGCCGCTGGACCACGCTTATACGAGGCTCCCGCTGAAACATAGCTTCAAGTACCCTCTCCCGCTTTGCTAAAGAGAAGACTTAAGGGGCCATTGCGGCCCCCCTAGTTGGGATATAAAATTTTGCTTTGGTAGACGGGTCCGGCACATAGAGTCCTATATTCGGTCCGAGTTTGAAAATTATAACTTAATATTAAAGGGACGTAGGTTATCTTGAAATTTGATCCTTTTTCCCGCCATTTTCTTTTATTTTATTTTTTATTCCATTATGCTTTCTTTCACAGAGAGACACCCTTGATTTTATACTAAGAACAACATATTTCACTTGTTAAACTATCATGAAAGTATATTAAAAGGAGTTTAAAAAAATAATATAATAAAAATAAACTAATTTTCCGGGATTTTACCAGTTTTTAAGCATTATTTGAAATTTCCCGAATAAAATTTTTTTTTCCTTATAGGATCCTTTAATGTATCGAAAAACACATTAAATAAATAATATAATGTAAAATAAACAAAATAAGAAAAAAATAAAAAAAATTAAAGATTTATCACAGCTGGGGTTTGAACCAACGCCCCCTCGCTCCAAGCGTAAATTACTAGCACATGGTCTGAGCCATTGAACCACGCTTACACGAAACTCGCGCTACAACATAACTTCAAGTACCCTCTCCCGGTTTGCTAAACAGAAGACTTAAGGGGCCATTGCGGCCCCCCTAGTTGGGTTATAAAATTTTGCTTTGGTAGACGGGTCCGGCACATAGAGGCCTATACTCGGCCCGAGTTTGAAAATTATAACTTAATATTAAAGGGAAGTAGGTTGGCTTGAAATTTGATCCTTTTTCCCGCCATTTTCTTTTCTTTTATTTTTTATTCCATTATGCTTTCTTTCACAAAGAGACACCCTCGATTTTATACTAAGAACAACATATTTCACTTGTTAAATTATCATGAAAGTATGGTAAAAGGAGTTTAAAAAATAATATAATAAAAATAAACTAATTTTCCGGGATTTTACCAGTTTTTAAGCATTATTTGCAATTTCCCGAATAAATTTTTTTTTCCTTATAGGATCCTTTAATGTATCGAAAAACACATTAAATAAATAATATAATGTAATATAAACAAAATAAGAAAAAAATTAAAAAAATTAAAAATTGATCACAGCTGGGTTTGAACCAACGCCCCCTCGCTCCATGCGTAAACCACTAGCACATGGTCTGAGCCGTTGGACCACGCTTACACGAGAATCGTGCTACGACATAGCTTCAAATACCCTCTCCCGGTTTGCTAAACAGAAGACTTAAGGGGCCATTGCGGCCCCCCTAATTGGGTTATAAAATTTTGTTTTGGTAGAGGGGTCCGGCACATGGAGGCCTATATTCGGTCCGAGTTTGAAAATTATAACTTAATATTAATGGGAAGTAGGTTGGCTTGAAATTTGATCCCTTTTCCCGCCATTTTATTTTATTTTATTTTTTATTCCATTACGCTTTCTTTCACAAAGAGACACCCTTGATTTTATACTTAGAACAACATATTTCACCTGTTAAACTATCATGAAAGTAATGTAAGAGGAGGTTAAAAAAATAATATTATAAAAATAAACTAATTTTCCGGGATTTTTCCAGTTTTTAAGTATTATTTGAAATTTCCCGAAAAAAATTTTTTTTCCTTATAGGATCCTTTAATGTATCGAAAAACACATTAAATAATATAATGTAAAATAAACAAAATAAGAAAAAAATAAAAAAAATTTAAAATTGATCACAGCTGGGGTTTGAACCAACGCCCCCTCGCTCCATGCGTAAATCACTAGCACATGGTCTGCGCCGTTGGACCACGCTTACACGAGAATCGCGCTACAACATAGCTTCAAGTACCCTCTCCCGGTTTGCTAAACAGAAGACTTAAGGGGCCATTGCGGCCCCACTAATTGGGTTATAAAATTTTGCTTTGGTAGAGGGGTCCGGCACATAGTGGCCTATATTCGGTCCGAGTTTGAAAATTATAACTTAATATTAATGGGAAGTAGGTTGGCTTGAAATTTGATCCTTTTTCCTGCCATTTTATTTTGTTTTATTTTTTATTCCATTACACTTTCTTTCACAAAGAGAAACCCTTGATTTTATACTTAGAACAAAATATTTCACCTGTTAAACTATCATGAAAGTATTGTAAGAGGAGATTAAAAATATAATATAATAAAAATAAACTAATTTTCCGGGATTTTACCAGTTTTTAAGCATTATTTGAAATTTCCCGAAAAAAAAATTTTTTTTCCTTATAGGATCCTTTAATGTATCGAAAAACACATTAAATAAAAAATATAATATAAAATAAACAAAATAAGAAAAAAATAAAAAAAATTAAAAATTGACCACAGCTGGGGTTTGAACCAACGCCCCCTCGCTCCATGCGTAAATCACTAGCTCATGGTCTTAGCCGCTGGACCACGCTTATACGAGGCTCCCGCTGAAACATAGCTTCAAGTACCCTCTCCCGCTTTGCTAAAGAGAAGACTTAAGGGGCCATTGCGGCCCCCCTAGTTGGGATATAAAATTTTGCTTTGGTAGACGGGTCCGGCACATAGAGGCCTATATTCGGTCCGAGTTTGAAAATTATAACTTAATATTAAAGGGACGTAGGTTATCTTGAAATTTGATCCTTTTTCCCGCCATTTTCTTTTATTTTATTTTTTATTCCATTATGCTTTCTTTCACAGAGAGACACCCTTGATTTTATACTAAGAACAACATATTTCACTTGTTAAACTATCATGAAAGTATATTAAAAGGAGTTTAAAAAAATAATATAATAAAAATAAACTAATTTTCCGGGATTTTACCAGTTTTTAAGCATTATTTGAAATTTCCCGAATAAAATTTTTTTTTCCTTATAGGATCCTTTAATGTATCGAAAAACACATTAAATAAATAATATAATGTAAAATAAACAAAATAAGGAAAAAATAAAAAAAAAATTAAAAATTTAGCACAGCTGGGGTTTGAACCAACGCCCCCTCGCTCCAAGCGTAAATTACTAGCACATGGTCTGAGCCATTGAACCACGCTTACACGAGATTCGCGCTACAACATAACTTCAAGTACCTACTCCCGGTTTGCTAAACAGAAGACTTAAGGGGCCATTGCGGCCCCCCTAATTGGGTTATAAAATTTTGTTTTGGTAGAGGGGTCCGGCACATGGAGGCCTATATTCGGTCCGAGTTTGAAAATTATAACTTAATATTAATGGGAAGTAGGTTGGCTTGAAATTTGATCCCTTTTCCCGCCATTTTATTTTATTTTATTTTTTATTCCATTACGCTTTCTTTCACAAAGAGACACCCTTGATTTTATACTTAGAACAACATATTTCACCTGTTAAACTATCATGAAAGTATTGTAAGAGGAGGTTAAAAAAATAATATTATAAAAATAAACTAATTTTCCGAGATTTTTCCAGTTTTTAAGTATTATTTGAAATTTCCCGAATAAAATTTTTTTTTCCTTATAGGATCCTTTAATGTATCGAAAAACACATTAAATAATATAATGTAAAATAAACAAAATAAGAAAAAAATAAAAAAAATTTAAAATTGATCACAGCTGGGGTTTGAACCAACGCCCCCTCGCTCCATGCGTAAATCACTAGCACATGGTCTGCGCCGTTGGACCACGCTTACACGAGAATCGCGCTACAACATAGCTTCAAGTACCCTCTCCCGGTTTGCTAAACAGAAGACTTAAGGGGCCATTGCGGCCCCACTAATTGGGTTATAAAATTTTTCTTTGGTAGAGGGGTCCGGCACATAGTGGCCTATATTCGGTCCGAGTTTGAAAATTATAACTTATTATTAATGGGAAGTAGGTTGGCTTGAAATTTGATCCTTTTTCCCGCCATTTTATTTTGTTTTATTTTTTATTCCATTACACTTTCTTTCACAAAGAGAAACCCTTGATTTTATACTTAGAACAATATATTTCACCTGTTAAACTATCATGAAAGTATTGGAAGAGGAGTTTAAAAATATAATATAATAAAAATAAACTAATTTTCCGGGATTTTACCAGTTTTTAAGCATTATTTGAAATTTCCGGAATAAAAATTTTTTTTCCTTATAGGATCCTTTAATGTATCGAAAAACACATTAAATAAAAAATATAATATAAAATAAACAAAATAAGAGAAAAATAAAAAAAAATTAAAAATTGACCACAGCTGGGGTTTGAACCAACGCCCCCTCGCTCCATGCGTAAATCACTAGCTCATGGTCTTAGCCGCTGGACCGCGCTTATACGAGACTCGCGCTACAACATAGCTTCAAGTACCCTCTCCCGGTTTTCTAAACAGAAGACTTAAGGGGCCATTGCGGCCCCCCTAGTTTTGTTATAAAATTTTGCTTTGGAAGACGGGTCCGGCACATAGAGGCCTATATTCGGTCCGAGTTTGAAAATTATAACTTAATATTAATGGGAAGAAGGTTGGCTTGAAATTTGATCCTTTTTACCGCCATTTTATTTTATTTTATTTTTTATTCCATTATGCTTTCTTTCACAAAGAGACACCCTTGATTTTATACTAAGAACAACTTATTTCACATGTTAAACTATCATGAAAGTATGGTAAGAGGAGTTTAAAAAAATAATATATTAAAAATAAACTAATTTTCCGGGATTTTACCAGTTTTTAAGCATTATTTGAAATTTAACGAATAAAAATTTTTTTTCCTTATAGGATCCTTTAATGCCTCGAAAAACACATTAAATAAAAAATATAATATAAAATAAACAAAATAAGAAAAAATAAAAAAAAATAAAAATTGACCACAGCTGGGGTTTGAACCAACGCCCCCTCGCTACATGCGCAAATCACTAGCTCATGGTCTTAGCCGCTGGACCACGCTTATACGAGGCTCCCGCTACAACATAGCTTCAAGTACCCTCTCCCGGTTTGCAAAACAGAAGACTTAAGGGGCCATTGCGGCCCCCCTAGTTGGGTTATAAAATTTTGCTTTGGTAGACGGGTCCGGCACATAGAGGCCTATATTCGGTCCGAGTTTGAAAATTATAACTTAATATTAAAGGGAAGTAGGTTGGCTTGAAATTTGATCCTTTTTCCCGCCATTTTATTTTATTTTATTTTTTATTCCATTATGCTTTCTTTCACAAAGAGACACCCTTGATTTTATTTTTAGAACAACATATTTCACCTGTTAAACTATCATGAAAGTATTGTAAGAGGAGTTTAAAAAAATAATATAATAAAAATAAAATAATTTTTCGGGATATTACCAGTTTTTAAGCATTATTTGAAATTTCCCGAATAATTTTTTTTTTCCTTATAGGATCCTTTAATGTATCGAAAAGCACATTAAATAAATAATATAATGTAAAATAAACAAAGTAAGAAAAAAATTAAAAATTGACCACAGCTGGGGTTTGAATAAATTACAATTTAATTACATTATTAAAAAATTAATTTTTATAATTAAAAACTAAAAAGTAATAATTTATGTCATTTTCTTTAATCTTCTAGCTTCATTAATCTTTAGGTCAGTGAAGTCTTTCTACTATACTTCAAACCACCGTATTTTGACAAGGCTGTCAAAAAGCACGCGAACCTATGATCCCATCCAGTATCATAGAAACTATCTAACCCCCTCTCCAAAAAGTCCAAACTGTGATGGCAAGTCTGAAAAACTTTCAATACATATTTTCTCTGCCTTTTTTAGTACTTCTCTATACCCGAGTGTTTTGTTTTAACCTTTCCAGCTAAAGGATTTCATTTACTAGGTTATGCTTCAAATCTCTGTCTCCCATTCGCGAATTTTTCTTAAACAGTGAGAATGTCCCTTGAGGATAAACAACGGGTGAGCTAGATGCTTTAAGCATTTCATTTAAAAATTAAGATTAAAGAACTCATGTAACAGAAATAGAAGGTCAGAAACGTCGTAATCAAAACAGTTGGATTACAAATTTGGCAAAAAATTTAATTTTTTGTTTTTTCAATAAGCTTCGAGAAACGAGATTAAATTTTTCTATTCTTATAAGACTATGAAGAATAGACCTAATTTAAGAAATCTATCGTCTCTTGAGAATTCCTTTAAAGAGCATTAAGCAGGATGCTTTTGATGAAGCAATATGCTTGGTTAGTTTTATTTCCACCCACTAAATGTTTGAATTAGTCATGGAACTAATTTAATCTTTTAGTGGTATATCATGCTTATTGTATTTTCTACTTCAAATCGTATTTTGATCTCGTAAATAGCATAGTAATTTTTATAATTAAATACTGTGAAGTATATGAATAGTACTCAAACCAACTCTTAAATTCGATGTTATAAAGGTTTTATAATTTTGTATAAAACTTTAATAATACAAGTATAGTTATTTAAAAAAAGAAATGTAAAAAAATTAAACATTCTTTTATTATATTAAATTGTAATTTATTTAAATTCAAATATGTTTATGTAGGAATGGATTGCAAAACAATTCTATTTTGCCATTTCATTCAATTTGTTTCAGTTTTATTCTCTTTTTTTTTTCAAATGTCATGGAAAAAATAAATTTTTTCCAGTAAATATTCCTTACTATTACCAATCCAAAATTTCTTGACAATATGGAATAAAAAATTGTGTACTATATTTTCCCTTTTTCTCAAGAAGGACCCTCTTTCAGCTTGCCGTTTGATTCTTGAGCCCATATTGTATGGTGAAAGTTTTTTGTTTTGGTAAATTTCTTTTACCCTTTATAGCTGAAACCATTAGTTTTGTCTCACCTTGTATACTACTAGCAGCTATGTAATTGATCAACTTGTTTCCAGTCAAATATTTCTGCAACAAAAGTTTATTCAGCAAACTTTATTTTTGTTGAAAGAGACAAATTTTTGATTTTTTAAAACCAAGTTTTATTTGCTAAGTTTAATAATAGAAGTTTATTATTTTTGTGAAATATGATTGATTTATTGATATACGCCAATAATACTTACTTTTTTGATGATGCTACTGAAATTAAACATAGTTTTTTTATTTTGAAAGAAATTTCTTTAAAATATGTTTTATAAAATAATTTTTTGATCATCAGATTTACCACATCGAATAACTGTGTTTTGTAGAATCTACCTCTTTTTTTTTAGTAATTTATAAAATAGCACCCTCCTGTGTTTTTCACATTTTTTAATAATTATGAAGCAACAATACTGTGAATTCTGTTTTTTTATTTAATTACATAAACCAGGTTGGAAGATTTGACAAAATAATGATAGGTGGATAGTCGAAAACTCTTAGAATGTAGTAATCATTCATAAAGAAAGGACAGTAGAAAAAAGTGAATTTTTATTTCTGTCTAAAAATAACCTTTTGAAGAACATTTTCTTTTTTTCTTTTTTTTTTTGAGGACACACCTTTTTTTTAGATTTAGGTAAATGAAGAAAAAATTATTTAAAATAATTATGCCATAAGAATGAGTTAAAAACACGTATATTGCTAGTTTTGATGTAATAAATGTGTGTTCAGTTATATATTTAGATTATTTTATGGGTAAATAAATCCTTTATGTACTTATTACAGTTTAGGAAATTTTAAATATTGACTTACTGACCTCTTGGTGGACACTCATTAAGAATTGTATCATTAAGAATTAATCTTCTCTATTATGGAATTATAGAAAAATTTTATGATTATAGTCATTACATGTTTATAGTCACTGTCCACTGCAATAAAGTTTCTTATTCAAACTTTTTATTCTTTCACAGGAATGGACACCAGATGAATATATACCAGATTTATTTTACGATCCTCAGAAATCTCTCGTGTCTCTGAACGACTTCATCACTGGATTGATTTAACTCTTGGTTATAAATGGTCTCTTAAACAAATGGATTTGTTTTTGGTATGTTGAAAATCGTAATCATTTTCTGTACTTTGATTTTTAAGTAGCTTTTAGACTTATCATTATCCATAAAGATTATTTTTTCAGGTAAAAATTAAAATAATGTGAATTAATTGCTAATTTTGCTAATTAATTGAATGCTAATTTTTTTTATTTCTTATTAATTCAATTATTTATATTTTATAATTATATTTTATAATGGTTTTAATTTAGGTGGGAAGAAAAACCTGTATCAGAATTTTTCCAGGCTTTCTGCGACATGCCTCTCTAGTACTTATATCTTTCTGCAAGATTCTTTTAAATATAAAAAATATATACTTGCTAACTGAAACATCAACTTAAAATTTTGTTTTTTTTAAAAATCTAATATTAAGGCAGATATTCTTGCATTTTGTAGGTTGAAAATACATTAATAATTTCCTTTTAAGCAATTTTGTTAATCTTCATCACATTGAAAGAAAATAATAAAAAAAGTTGTGAAATCCGTAGCAGTAACTACCGGTAAAAAAAAAAGATTGAAGGCGAAATCACATGAATCGGTTTCTTCAAAAAAGGGTTACTAAATGTGTGTTTTCATTTCAAGATTCAGTTGCTGTTATAAATAATATCAAATTAATAATATAGGATTTTAAATACTATGTGAAATCAAAAGTAATAACTAAATAAAGAAAATTAATAGAACAAAAATTTCTGCTGAGAGGAAAACCAAAATTATTTACTTCCTAACGGAAAAATCTTTTTGCAAGAACTCGGTAATGTTCTGTGACAATGTTGCCATAGTGGAGAAAAATATCACCCATTAGTATATTTTTAAAATATGTTACATATGTTAAAATACAATCTAGTTAATTCTTACCCGAAAGATTATGTATCTTATGAAACTGAAGCTTTACTTTGAGTTTAAATAATTTAATATTGATTACCGGTGGTTGGCTTTATTTTTGGCTATGTTATTTCTCGATAAATCACCAACAATGGATCTCTTCTCATGATTCTAAAGGTCTGTTGAGAACAATTCAATTACTTTTTAATTTGGCTTTTGATTAGGCAGGTCATGGGGAACTTGTTTTCCATGGCCTGTCCTTATTAATATTATTATGCAAAATTTATTTAACTAGAACTCCTATGGACATAAATTTTTTTATCTCGAGCTACCAAATAAAAGTTTTATTATAATTTATGTTCCAGTTTTCATCTTCTACTGTTATTTTCATCATCCTGTTTTCATCACAATCTTCAATTAGTCAAGTATACCATGCATCTTCCAACTTCACTGATTTTCTTCTCAGCAGCATTTTAACAAAAATATCATAAATTAATTTTGCTAAACACAAATTAGTCTTCTTAGTTACATTGAAGCACATTCTTTTTATTTTATGTTCTTTTCATTTTCAGAAACTTGTACATTAGAGGCTGTTAGGAATTATTATTTTTAGTGGTTGTGAACTAAATTAGAATTTTTAAAACAAAGTAAAAGTTTTTTAGAACTAAAAGTTTTAATTTTTTTTTGTTAAAGCGTTAGCAATCATCTATCTGACCATATAGTATTTGTTTAAATTATTATATTTTGTTTTGTAATTCTTTTTATTCTTTTTTATAAAATATTAATACATTACCCTCCCTTGCGACCACTTGGAAATTTCTTAGCAGTTGGAGTGTCTGCCTTTCTTTTTTTGCTATCTTATGCCTGTATCTTATTTTGCTTATGTAACTTTCTTATTCGAGGTGCGTAGCGTTTTTAAGAGTGCTTAAAGGTGCTTATTTTCAATTGTTTTTTAAAAGCCCTTAAAGGTGCTTTTTATATGCGTCGTGTTTTATAAGTGCTTAATTTTTAATTTTCGAAAATGAGATTTTTTTTCTTGACTGTGTTGATTTTCGCTGTGTATTATGCAAAAGCATGGTTTTCACATTGTTCTATTCATTATTTTCACAATTCATTCAAGAAAATTAATTTTGGCAAAGCGTTGGTCGGTAGAGTATGAAAGCGCCAATCATGTTACATGTTTGATGAAATACATGGGAGTGACTACTGAGCTGGGTTCGGTGATATTCTTGCACTCTCATGTGCAACTCTGCTGCATTTTTCAAGATATTCTCAATTTCAGGCTTCATTTTCCACCCTCTAAAATCGAACCAAAAAAATTTTGATCTTTTTATGGTAGCTAATATAATCAGAAAAGAGTTCTTTGCCAGAAACTAGTTGTTTTTATCATGATCTTATAATGTCTTTGAAAATTATTTTGCATTTTGTTAATGTATATAGTGTTTAAAAAGTACTTTAGAGGTGCTTATTTTTAGTCGAAAATTTGGTTATGCATCCTGTTATTTATTCTTATTTTTATTATGAATATGTATTGATTATGTGTGTTATTTAAAGAGTAATGTATTTTTTGTTCATTGCAGTGTGCATTGCTTCAGGATCTAGAGTAGCTTTGTTTAACAGGCTTCTCTCCCAGACTGTCAGTACTCGATATCTTCATGTTGAGAACGGTAACTTCCATGCCAGCTCTACTCAATGGGGTGCTTTCACCATTCATGTCTGTAAGTCTTATTTTCATTTTACTCTTAATTTCATATAGGGGGAACAAGTAAAGTGGTAAAAATGGTTTTACTAAATAGTAAAATATTTAGAAGTAGTTATTCTTATTTACACCATTTTTGAATCCAATTATAAAGAGGATGCTGTACAGTGCTAGAAATTCTTCATGGCACTCTCACTTTCACCTACATAAGTAATTTAAAGTTTATGGAAAAGTGAATTCGGTGCATTTAGTGTCTAGGTAAATCTAGTGTAGTTTCAAAAGCTGAAAAAAGTGTTCTTCAAATATCAAAATGCATGCAAATTATGGTAGGATCACTTTTTCATTGTCTACTCTTAAGTAATCCTGCCATAATTTGTTTTCATTTTGATATTTTGAAACTTTATGGTTTACGTTAGGTTTACCCAGAGGTGATTGTGCTCCGAAAAAAATCCGGATTTCCAGATTTTTTGCTAGCTACAATCCAGAAGTTTCCGGAAATCCATGGTCTAGAAGTTTCAAGAAATCATCAATCACATTTATGTATAAAAATTCCAATATATTTTGTTTAAAAATAATAAAACTAGAATTTGTTCTTAACATTTCTTTCATTCGTAAATTTTTCTTTTCTGGTAGTGTAATAAATGTGATTTGAGATAAAAGTGAACTTATAAGTAATTATTCATTGAAATTACACTACATATAATTTATTTAGAATTTTATGTTTGAATATTTCAACAATGATTTAAATTTATAAAGATACTTTGTATATATATTTTGAAATGCGTCATTAATGATTTTACTCAAGAAATTTTCCGGATTTTTTAGTTGGGCTCGCAATCACCCCTGGTTTACCTTAACAACAAATTTTTTTATGCTTCAAACTACTTATGTAAGAGAAAGAGAATTTTCTATGAAGAATTTGTCCCACAGTTTTGCATCATCAAACCAATAACAAATCTTAATCAAAACTCAAATATCTTTTTCTTTAAAATATTAATATTTTTTTACTAATTTAATAATTGAAACGTAATATTTACTCATTTTTCTCATTTACTGTTGAGGGCTGCAATGAGTTCTTATACAAGCTGATTCATGTCTCTAAAAGTTAAGCTTCATAGACAAGTATAAATATTCATTCTCTAATTTAAAATTTTTTATAATAAAATATTACATTTCATCATATTTAAAATGTAATATTTTATCAAATTTTACTAATTTTTTAAAAAACTTTTTGTTATTAGGTCAACTCTGAGTTTGTATACATACAGGGTGTGTAGCATTTTTAAAAAGTGCTTAAAGGTGCTTTTTTCTTTGGGTGTTTTTGAAAAGTGCTTAATTTTTCCCATTTTCAAAATGAGATTTTTCCTTTACTTGTTGATTTTCGCTACGAATAATGCAAAAAGACACAGTTCACATTGTTCTATTGAAGGTTTTCATAATTAATTCAACCCAATCTATTTCGGCGTATAAGTCAGTCCGTAGTGTATGAAAACGCCATTCGTTTTACATGATTCAAAATTTCATGATTTTTGATAATTGTCTAAAACAATTTCAAATTTTTTTTTTGTTGACATGGCGGTTAAAACAAGATAAAACCGTCGATTGTCAAAAACTTTCCAACCCTGCCTAATTATGATATTTTTGTGAAGTGTTTAAAAATATTTTTCAAGTGCTTAAAAGGTGCTTATTTTTGTTGAATAATTTGGCTATGCACCCTGTATGTAGAAATTAAGTATAATCATTTTTATTTGCTTTATGCAAAAACTACATAAACCTGCCAATTAACTCAATCTTACCAAAATGCTAGACATTAGTAAAGTTTTTGCTCCAGGATTAATGCAAATCCAACTATTCATCCAAAGATTAAAATTTGTAATAGAAAATATTCAATCATCATGTTATTATATCAGCCTAGAATTTGGATATATGGTGGTTCTAAATTATCTCTATGCTTATTTACATCATTATTTTTTATAAAAACAAAAACTTGACAAAAGTATTTTAGGTTTTTAAATAACATCCTATATCATTTTTTTTGTAGCAATCTAGGCACATTAAAACAGAACAAACAATCATTTGTTATAGTTATCATCCTTTGGTATCCAAACATTAAGCACTTACGTCATGTGTAATTAACATTAATATCTGATTTAGTATAGTTCAAGTGCATTTGTGTTAAAACCCTATTGTGGTATTTCAATTCTAAACATCAACTTTGTGATAAGTTTTTTTTTATCTATTATATTTTTATTATCTGTTCTTTACTAATATGTTTTTTGTAGGTTTTCCCTCTCTAGTTAAGTTATTTGGAAAGAAAAGCACTGAACTGCTCTTATCAATTCAGTTGTTGTTATTATTATTATTACTTAATTTTCACTTAAAGATAGACTTATATTGCAGGGCTGCAAACTTTCTACACTTTTTGGGAAAATTTATTATAGTTTTTTCTTGTTTTGATCAGTGACTTTTTGCATAGTAAATTTGACTTATTTTCCACGCCACTGAATCTGAATGATTCAATAGTTCATATGAAAAAACATTTAGTTCCAGTTCTTTTGTTCTTAAAACTTAACCATAAGTAACCAAACATTTTGAAATCTTTAATTTTTAATTGTATGTTCAATTGTTAAATGATAATGTTTTAATTTTTTGTTAATGTCTTTTGATTGTCTACCACTCTATAAAAATATTTCACAAAAAGCTTAGTAGTTGGCAGCCCCATATATTGTTCTAAGATACTAAAGGTCAAATAGAAGGTAAATAAATAGTTAAATGCCACAGCCACGTGTCCTGTTTTGCCAGTCAGTTACAATGCACATAACTACTTTTTTAAAAGCTAAAACTTATGTGATCTTTTGTCGAAAATGTGGTAAGCTATAACCCTAAAATTAAAGAAAAAGAAAGATAGTTTGAGAAGATTCTCCCAACACAAAATTATGAATGTTAGCTGTACAATATTTTATTTTATATTACAGCAGATGTAAAGCTGTTTACTTCTAAAACATGCTATAATTATTTCTTTTCTCACTGCTGAATTGGTTTTGTAGTGGATGATACTGAATCAGAGTCTTAGGAATTTACTGTTCGTGATGGTTACATTCATTATCGTTATACTGTTAAGTTAGTCTGTTCAGTTACAGGAATGGCATTACCTAGACTGGTAATTTTTCAACTTTATTGTGTTTTCTTTTACATTAACAACTTAGGTTTAATATGCAATAGTGTTTTTGTATATCTTTCTGAATGTTGTCTTTGTTTTATTTTTAAATTTAAACTATATATTATTATTCTTTTTGAAAAGCAGAACAGAAAAAAATACTTTTGGCAGTTTTAGTGGCAACATTGTTTTTGTGTATTTTTCAGAATGTTGTCTTTATTGTTTTTTTATTAGGCTTCTTTGACTTTTTTGTTGTTTGAACACATTTAAATGACAAACAAAAATGGTTTTCTTTTTAAACTGTATATTAATATTTTATGAAAAGAAGAAAAGAAAAAATACAAAGCAATAAATTCTGTTTTCAAGCTACGAAAAATGGTGATTATGTGTCATGTTAATGCGTTATATGATTAATTGTTGTTTTAATTTTGTTCTTTTTAATGAAAAATATTTTCATGCTGTTAATTAAAAAATATTAGGTTTATCTTTTATCTCTAATTAAAGAGCTTTTTAATATTTTTTATGTTTGTTGCAAAACTTAATTTTTATGAATTCTTTATTTCTTAAGTTTTATTGAAAGTAATTTGGATTTTCGTGAATGTAACAATCTTACTTCAAGGTGGCCACCCACTTGGAGAACCTTGAAAACCTGGAATTATCAGGGAATATTTTATACTGGAAAAAACCTGGAAAAATCAGGGAAATTTGGACAGAAACCTAGAAAAATCAGGGATTTTTTAAAGAAAAGCTGGAATTTTTTCTTTGATTTTTCTTATTTTTACTAATTTAAATTATTTACTAATTTTGTTAATTAAAATTATTTTACCAACTGTTATACCCACTTTTGGACGAAAATTTATTGCCAAACAGTTAAAATACCATCAACTTAGCAATATTTCGCTTGCATCAAAATTAGGTTCATTATAAGCATGTTAAACTCTCATGATTTCTGAAAGAATAGAGAGCCTTTCCAGGTCACCTCATTCCCATAAGTTGACCTGGCTAGCACTCTATCCCATGAGTCAAAGATGATAAACATTACATTGATAACATTAAAAAAATAATATTTTAAATAAAATACTTTATAATATTGACGCTTTTCTTGGTTCCATCCAAAACTTTATGAGGGAAAAAAAGCAAATTGACCTGTAAGTTTTAGGATTTTTACCTGGAAAACCTGGAAAATTCAGGGAAATTTGAAACCTGATTTGAGTGGCCACCCTGTATCTTGCAAAAATAAAATTTGTTACTGCGATGTGATTGCTGCTTCAATCTGCCCCATAACTTATATTTTCCACAAATTTATTTCACACCTGTTCCAAAATAAACTTAAAGCCAGAAACTTTCGCCGCAGTTGTTCCAACGCAGGCTTTTTTTCATTAAATTATAATGAACATTCTCCAAAAATTTGTATTCAATCACATAATACATTATTGCTTTAATATTTTTGTTGGACTTAAAAAAAGCATTAAATATTTAGAATAAGTAATAAATAATGTATTTTTAAATAATGATATAAATGTGCATGCATGTCCATGCATCTCCCTCTTGTAATATGTCTTATACATATGCATTCTTATTACAGTTAATGGGGAAAGTTGACAAACAGACAGCTCTTCTAGATGCTGATGATCCAGTTTCACAACTTCATAAATGTGCTTTTTACATGAGGGATACTTTGTTTATCTAAGGAAAGAATCATGCAGTTTGAGGTAACACATTTTTTTTAACGAACTGTAAAAAAAAATCCATGATGACTTTTTTAAAATTAAGTTACTAAATCTTTAATTAGATTTTTTTAATAAATTTAATTTATTCAAAATAAATTGTAAACTCTCATGAATGGTAATTAATAATTGACCCCTTTGTTGCAAACAGTAGATATGTGATACAGTCTAACGTCCCATATCCGGACGTCCCTTTTCCGGAAGGGTCGATTTCCCGGACACTTTTTAACAATCAAAATAAACAAACATTTCATCATCTTCCCCTCTCCTTAAAAAAAAAAAAAAAAAAAAAGTCTTTTGACAGGTTTTTCCCCTTCTCAGCTTCTAGAGATCTATGCATTGAACCCATAAATCAACAGAAAAGAGAACAGAAGATCTACTAAGACCATGACGCTCCTCCTCTGGAATGCAGGAAAGGGGGGAGGGTTGTTTTCAAAAGAGCACAACTGAGTCCCCTCCCTCCCCCTTCTTTCCTATGCTGCTGGCTAGTAAAAGAGGCATTTCCTGGAACCTTTTTGAATGTTAAAGTGGAGGGGGAATCCCCTTTAGTCACACAAGAAAAAATAAAGAAAACCCAATTAGCATGCAACGCCTTTATGCTTGATTGATAGCCAATGATAGGAGAGAAAATAAGAATTTGTCACTACCCCGCCCTCAACTTGAATGACAAGTTAGGAGGAAATGAATTTTTCTTCTCCACCTACCCACCTTATTGAATGACCGGAATTTCCCCTTCTTGCTTGAATCGTTCTAGTTCAAAATGGTGGAGAGAGCAATTAATATTTTAATAACTGGGAATTTTTTTCGTTTTCTATATTTATTTTTAGAATAGCAATAATTATTTTTTTTCTAATATTTTGTTTATGATTGATTAGATATCATTCTAATACTAAAACATTATTGCCCGAAAAATAATGTTTATTTATTTTCTGCTTCTTAGATTCAGATCATTTTAAGCTTTGTTTACCTTGGAGGTCAATTATACGGAAAAATCAAATATACGGACTTCGGAAAGTCCCGCTGATTCCGGATACGCGACTTTATACTGTATTTCAATATTTTTATTGAATTCTGTAATTTTTGAGGAGTGTTTTCAGTATTTTTATGTACTTTTTCTTTAATTTCTCACATTAATTTTTTTAGTTTGGTCACATGTTTAAAACAAGGCCAAATTAATTCGTGTTTTCAAGCTTTTTTTTAGGATTAAGTGATTTATATAAAAGTTAGGTATATCAGGACTCTCACGGGCTGGAAGAACAGGGATAACCTGGAATTCTCAAGGAATTTTATTCTGACTCTCGAAAGCAGGGAATAGTCGGGAAAAATTGCATATTTTTACAGAAACTTGGAAAACTCTCATACCTGGAAGAACTCAAAATTTTCAGCAGCATTAATCAGTTATTGAGATTCAATTTAAATAATTCTAACATCTGTTACAATTATTTGTTATAAAAATTCGACATTTTATTAAAACTTTTCCATATTTCCATGCTTGTTCAATGATACTTTTTTTGCTCACAAGATGTAATATCTACACATAATTTTATATTTGACATTACTAATGAAATTCGAAGTTTTCTGATGAAAAATTGTGTGACTTACATAAAATATGGTCTGGATTTACTTTGAAATTTTCCTGAAATACCTGGAAAAGTCAAGGAAATTTTTGTATAATATAGCAGGTGGCAACCCTGTTATATTACACATAGTTGATTATATTAATTAGAAGTAAAACAGTAAAAATTATTTGAGAGAATTAATAAAATTTGTTATTTTCAGTAACTGTGGAGCTTTAAAATGTACCATTTACCTTTATAATCAGTAAAAATGTTATAAATAAGGGAATAAAATTATTACTGAATCACACAATTTGTCTTCTCAGAATAAATACAATTAAAATGTAAGATGATATGTAATAAAACCTTGATATATAATTTCTAAATTATTATCACTTATCTTTGAATTGATAATTATTTTTTGTATGCTTGCTAGTTGGCAGTTTATGTACAATCTCTATGTGTCCTTGTTTTATTTTATTTCTTCATCTCTGTTTTATTTTTTACTTTAAATAAAATTTGAATAAAAAAATTAGTAAATTTAATTTTATTAAATAAAAAAAATTAATTACATTTAAATAAAGTGCAAGAGAATTAAGTTATATATTATATTACTTATAATAGTAATTAGTAATAATTAAAATAGTTAAATTTTGTTCGTACTTTTATTGATGTAGAAAATAATAGAGGTAGTTATTAAAATTAAAAGCAAAGTATCCTTTACATGAAATAGCTTTAAGTGTCATTTTTGGATTTGTAAGAATATTACTAAGCGTTGTGAGACGTGAGGACTTAAGAATGAAGTTCTTTCCGCAACAAAAAGTGTAGTGTCAACCATTTATTATTTTTTCCAGCAAATTATCTAGTGACCCTTAATTGACCACCCTCTATTCTTAACTCCTACTCTTTTTTTGTGACCATACCTCAACTAAAATTGAAGGGAAATTTTTTTTTTGTGGCCTCTTAGAGTTTGTCAAATTCAAGCCAAATATATATGTACCTAAAGGAAAAAATAGAAAATCCGTTGAGAGAAATGACATATAACCAGTATTTCAAGTTATCTCCATTATAAAAACAAAATAATTTAATATGATATACATTAGGAATAAAAGAAAATGATATAAAATAAATGAAAAAAAATTACAAGTGTGAAACATATGAACGATGCTTTGCTCTAGCTTAAAGTAATGAATTAGAACTAAGATCACAAATGAATCATTACTTTTTTTCATTACTTTCAGTACTGTTATTCACAAATTTTTAATTTTTACTGTAATACATTATGCTGTTTGGAGGTAATTTAGCAAAGATTTGTTAGCAGGCGTTCATACCTTTAATATTCACTTTTGCACTATTTCTTTCTTTAGGTATTGATGATTTTGTTTTATTTTTTAAAAATTTCTCCTTTCCTCTCCTAAATTAATGATAGTTAAGGAGGTGATGCTGATAATAATAATGAGATGATAAAAAACATTATTTTTTCATGATTAATGTACTATTGAAATAGGATATTTCAGTTTAAATTGAAATCAATATATTTTTACATTTTCATTAGGCTACTCCATGTCCTAAAGAGCCTAACAAGGAGATGATAAATGATGGGTCTTCTTGGACAGTCATTAGCACTGATAAAGCAGAATATACTTTTTGTGAAGGAATGGGCCCTGTTCGCTCTACTGTTACTCCTGTTCCTGTAGTACATAGTCTTCAAGTAAGCATTTCTAATCACTAATAGTTAATTTTTATTTTTCTAATTCAGACTATTGTAATATTTACATTTGATAAGATTACATAAAAATAATTTCATTTAATAGCTTTTTTTTCCTCCAGTTTTTGTCATAGAAAAATCTTAAAAAATAACAGGGAGTCCTTTCTTCATTGTTAATACAGTGATCACCACACATATTTTGAAGGAAATCCCCATTAGGTCACAAATGCTGCTTAGGTGTGCAAGTGCTCATATCATGGAATAGTAATGTAAAACGTACTACTAACAGATTAAAATAAATTAAAATTAGATTCGTAATAAATAAAAATTAAGTAAATTTTAAATAACTTTTCAGTAATTGCTTAAAACATAGTAAATTTTTTAGTATTATTATATAATTCTTTATACTGTCAGTTACCAGTGACTTACTGAGGTAGTTTACTGAGTAGTTTAACCTTTTCTGGGGGGCTGTGACAGCAGTTGTCACATCTGATCTTGGGGTTCTGTGGTGGGACACTTTCAGCGTAAGAATTGGGGAAAAAATCTCCTCCTCAGTTAAGAGAGAGGATCAAGTTACAGCGGGATGTGTTTTATTGTTTTAGTCACTAAGAGAGGTCTCACCTTTTTAAGTTAAGGGGTTTCTTTACATTTCTCACCTACCTTCAAACATCTATTTCAAGTTCGGGTACTTTTTTCTTTGTCCACCGTTTTCTTACGTCTTCTCTAGTCAGTTTAATTGTTGCTATTTTTTTGTACAAATTTTTTCGTTCTAGTTGTGAATTATATTTTGAACAAATTAATTTCTTTATTACAAATATAATTTGACGAATATTTTCAATTGTATATAAAAAATATAGAATAATCAGAATCACTCTTTTAAGTAAATTAAATCAAATTGAAATAAAATATCAAAGAAATATATTTTACATAAACTCAAATAAGTACTTTTTTTTAGGTTATGTTTTAAATTCATGTTATAAATATAGTTATTGGAATTTTAAACTTTTGATTATAATTCCTGCAGTTTAAAACAATGTTCTTACATGATTTTAAATAAATATCTGCATTTCCGAAGAAAAATATGTGTATTTAATACTACTCAAGAGTATTTATTCATACTTTAGGATGCAAAAATATTTTAAATGTCACATTTATAAATATATAATTTATAATTACTAATGTATTTTTTATGTTTAAGAAATTGAAATCATAAACGCTATTTTTAACTTTTTTTAGAAAACCATTTTCCTTTTGTGGCAATTTTCATGTTTCTTTCCCTCTTTCTACACACAGTTTAACTTTTAGTTATAGTTCCTAGAAATTCTTTTAATATCTCAGTTTTGTATCTTTTTATAAGATTGAAGCTAAATTTTTGAACAATAAAATTCTACAAATCTATTACATGAGTAAGTTGAAGTCAATTGTAAATGACTATATTTTTTTAAAAAATGTAAAAATGGAAGGGAAAAAAATTATATATGCTACGCAGTTTCGATAAAGTGCTTACTTTTCATGAAATTTGCAGCAAAATAAAAGAAATGAGCCTAATTGTTACATGCTAATCATTTGCAACTGAAGCACATTAACTGAAATATTTATGAGTTTTCATGTTTTTGGAACTATTTTATAAAGTCATAAAGGAAGTTGAAGAAAAATTTTGTTAGAAATTAAGAACGCATATTAGATTCTAACTAAGAGTTCATAGGATAAATGTGCTAAAAATTGTGTTTTAAATGATTTAAACTATTATATACTATTTAGAAAATTAATTCAAAAAATTTTGTATGTTTATTTTTGAATGATTAACATAGTTATTAAAGTTTATAATTTTTTAAGAAATATTAAAAATTTATAAAATAAAAAGAATTTATTTGATAACAAAATTTTCAATCGAAATTATCTTAATTTCTTAACAAGAAGAGAGGATTTTTCAAATTAGTCGGGAGTTATGGCGAAATTATCCTCATTTACCTTGCTTTCTTGTTTCATTATTATTATCAATAATAATAACAATAATGAATAAATGACTCTGATGAATAAAGAGAAAAAATATTTATCATTTATTGAAGTGACCGGTATTTTTCATAAGTCGATAGACAGATAAAAAAAGATGAAAATAAAATAATTCAGTCGAAGAGTTAATATCAAATTAAATTTCCTATATTTTCTTTTCCATCGGCTATGACTTAAATCCATTCACTAATAACTCAGACTGAAGAGACCTGTCTATAAAAATATGACATTACAACTATTTATGTTCTTTCCTAAGATTTATTATCTTTCGATAAGATATTAAATTTTCAACAATGCTACAAATATTTATAAATTAAAATATTGATATTTATTATGTATAATATAGATATTTATAATAAGACCAGATAATTAAGACCACTGTAAAAGAACTCTTTATGCATATAAAAATTGATTCAAAGAAAAATCAATTTTACTCGCGAACAAAAGGGTTTTTCCTCATTATGACCCGATTTCACAGCATGATAACTCTCAGGAAGAACTGATTTCACACTTAAAACATAGTAATTCCCAAAATGCAAGAGAGGAAGATCTATCCATTATTTACATGAAAAATGGATCTACACCGAGTTGTCCCTTTAGTCCTTGAAATTTCCGACTTTTTTTTAACTCAATAAAAAAGTGTTTATGATCAACGTGCACCTCATTAGCTTGTTTATTTTTTGCGGAAACATGTAAATAAACCAATCGTTTTAATATGGCATCAAAGAGCTTATAAAAAAATAGATATCACTTTAATAACTGATTTAAATAACGCCACCGATACCAAACTGAAATTTTCAAAAACCGAGTTACCTGTTGAAACAATATTCCAAAGAACAAAGTTTTTATAACTATTCTTCAAATGTGCAATAATATTTTTACATATAATGTTTCGTAAAATGTTTAAATGTTTCATAATACTTTGAAAGTATTAATGTAAAACAATGACATACTACAATTACAATAATTTTAAAATAAATATACGATGAAAAATATTTAATGGAACGAAAAAACAACTTTTTAGATAACCTTTAATAGAAATCAAATGTGAGAAAGATAAAAGATTCAATAAAATTACTTTTATGATGGAGATTTTAATTGTTAATATAGTTTAAAATAGGTATTGACATTGTAAATGTATAGTTTTCTTTTTTTATTTGTCCTATATATATATATATATATATATATATATATATATATATATATATATATATATATATATATATATATATATATATATATATATATATATTTATATTATATATGTGTGTGTATGTATATATATACATATCCTCCAACTGCTACGGAAATTGGAGGTAAACTACGGAGCTACGAGTGAATAGTAAAATACTACGGATTAAATGAAAGCGCCTGTCCGATCTTTCCGCTGTTGTCGTCTTTCAAGCGTGGTGATGTTACTGATTGCATATCGCCGAAAATGACGTCATGAGTTGTTAGCCTTGGTCAGCAGGAGAAACCACGTGATTATGAAGGGTTACTCATCGGCGGCGCCCTTGTAATCTGCCTGAATGCAGCTGTTCTTTGAGAAACTGCGTTGGTTTTTGCTTTACACCGTGTGAAGTGAAGTGACTTCAATAAAATTTTTGAAAACAACTTTGAATTTTGCTGCTCCGATATTAAAAGAATGATACGTTTTTGTTTGAAATTTTAGATTATTTTTCATCCAGCTTTTATCGCGTTAATTTTTAAGTTGTGTATTTATTATTAAATTTTATTGTGATGGATCGTTATTTGAAAAGATCTATTCAAGATCGGGAAGTTTCTAATGACGATGGATTACGAAAGAAGAGGAAGAATAATCAAAAGTTTAAAGAAGAATATACTAAAAAGTTTCCTTGTTTAGTATTGGGAAAAGGAGGCTTTGCGAAATGCACTATTTGTAGTTCGGAATTCTCTATTGTCCACGGTGGGCTGGATGATTGTTGCCGACACGTGATCGGTCCTAAACTTTGTGCTACTGCAAAAGCACAGGTGCATCAGCAACCTATTAACAATTTTTATTCTTCAAAATTAGAAGAAAATGGTGTGATTAAAGCTGAAGTATTGTTCGTACGGTTTTTTAATTCGTAACGATGGATTACGAAAGAAGAGGAAGAATAATCAAAAGTTTGGAGAAGAATATACTAAAAAGTTTCCTTGTTTAGTATTGGGAAAAGAAGGCTTTGCAAAATGCACTATTTGTAGTTCGGAATTCTCTATTGTCCACGGTGGGCTGGATGATTGTTGCCGACACGTGATCGGTCCTAAACTTTGTGCTACTGCAAAAGCACAGGTGCATCAGCAACCTATTAACAATTTTTATTCTTCAAAATTAGAAGAAAATGGTGTGATTAAAGCTGAAGTATTGTTCGTACGGTTTTTAATTGAGCACAATATTTCTCTATCTGCTTCTGATCATTATGGCGCTTTATTTAAAAAAAATGTTCCCAGATTCCGACATTGCAAAAAAGTATGGGTGTGGACATACCAAGACCCAGGCAATAACTGTTTCCACTGCTGAGGGGATAAGAGAGAGTACTCTAAGTAAGCTCAGAACATCATTATTTTCTCTTTCCACTGACGGAAGCAATGACGTATTAGATAAAAAGCTATATCCTTTAATTTTTAATTATTATGATGAAGAAAAAGGACAAATCGTATCATCACTGGTTTCTTTATCTGAATCAACTAACAACCCTGGTGAGGGAATTTTTCAACTTCTTGATGGAGAGTTTAAAAAATATCTACTGAAGTGGGAGAGTTGCATAACATTCTGTTCTGATAATGCTAACACAATGCCTGGATGTAATAAAGGTGTTTTGAGCTATATAAAACAGAAGCAACCAAATATAAAATTCATTGGATGCCCTTGTCATTTGGTTCATCTAGCAGCTCAAAAAGCTACAGCTTCATTGCCCGTTGATGTGGAGAATTTGGTGATAAAAGTTTTTTACTACCTTGAACAGAGTAGTAAAAGAAAGTATGAATTTAAGAACTGTCAGATAGAATGTGATGTGAAACTTCACAAGATTTTAAAACATGTTTCAACTCGGTGGTTAAGTTTAGAAAATTCTCTAAAGAGACTAGTTGAGCAGTGGGACCCATTGCTAATTTTTTTTCACAGTCTGATGTTAAAGAGAATGCTAGCTCAGAAAAAATAAAAGAGTTACTTAAATTGAACAAAACAAAGATATATTGTGTTTTTGTTACATCGATATTGCCTGTATTCACCAAGGTAAATGTTGCCCTGCAAAACGAGCAACCTTCTATCCATAATTTGTATGATGATTTAATGAGCTTATATTATTAACTTCTTGTACGATTTGTTTCACCTTCTACCATAAGCAAATCCAAGACTTCTCTGTTACAAGTGAAATTTCAGAAACTTAAGTATCAAAAACCTGATGAGTCTCTTATAATAGGATCAAGTGCTAGATCTATTTTGAGTGATCTGACGCCAGAAGATACAACTGAGTTCTTTTTGGCAGTGCGAAAGTTTTTTGTCACTGCATGTGAATATATTCTCAAAAAGTTTCCTTTAGAGGATGATTTTCTTAAGCATGCTTCTGTGGCAAACATTTTGAAGAGGCAGAATGCAAATTTTGCATCTCTTAAGTATTTTTATGATTTGTTTAATTGTGGTATTGACATTGATCAACTTGAGTTAGAATTTGCCTTTTATCAGGCAGACAATTTTCCTTCTGAAATTTTAAATCATACCGGAGTAGATGAGGCATGGCATAAATTAATAACAATGGAATAAAGAGATATGTGGCTTTGCCAAAAATAATGCTTTCAATTCTGTCAATTCCTCATAGTAATGCTGGATCTGAGAGAATTTTTAGCCAGATTCGAAAAAATCAACTGATAATCGCTCGAGTCTGAGTACCAAAACATTAGAATCGATTCTAATCACTAAATTAAGCATGGGAGTTTGTTACAATGCACAATTTACTGAGGATGAGTTAAAAAGAGCAAAAAATGCTTGTTATTCATCACTGAAAAAGCATAGAGCAGTTTAGATACTGTGTTTCTGTAATTAAGGGCATTTTTAATTAAAATCAGATTTGCTTATAGATTAGATTTCTTAATTAATGCTTTTACTTCTTAATTATAATAGATAATTCAAAGATTTGAAACAATTTAGCTATTGGTTAATGTCGGTACAAATTCATTCCTCTTAAAGAAAAAATTTTAATGTGTAAGCTTTAAAATTTACAATATATAAGTTACATTATATAAGTTAAAATTTACATTATATAAGTTTTTAAATATTGTTTTCTAATTCTGAAAGTTTTATTAGGAAGAAACTCATTTATATAATCCATTTTTCTTTCAAAAAATTGGTATTAAATTATTTTCTTGATTTAATTGCTTTAAAATTTGGTGTAAAAAATATTTAATAGGAAACATCTTAGAATCTGACCTTCCTAAATAAAATAAGTAAAAAAATTTTTGGTAACAATTGAATGAATGTAGAGAAAAAGTTGGGGAGAGTTCACTTTTTGCATTTTACTGAGATGTTATATTATTTTTCTTTGAAATTTGTATAAATGTACAATAAACTTTCATTTGCAATTTAATAATTTTATATCCTTAGAAAAGTGTACCTTCCTGTATGTGAATTAAAATTGTACTATCTAAGTAACATGATTTTTTAAAAGTCAATGGCATTTTAATTTTCTAAAAAATTTCTCAATGTGAAATAACATTTTACTCTTGTTTCAAAATCTATTTTCTTATATTTATCAACTGCTTTTTGAAATTATAAGTGAATATAATTAAGTATCAATATGAGCATAGCAAATATTGCGGAATGCCGTAAATATGTATTGCGCGAGTGCTACTGATGGCTAGGTAGGCAAAGCTGGAGGGTATGTATATATATATGTAATATAGAATTTCTCATACGAGTTATTCTATATTAACTGGTAAGCTTAAAACATATGTTTCTTATCAAGTTTAAGATGTAGAAGTCGGTCTCTCACAAAGAGCCATAAAAAGTCAAGATGAACCAGATAAGGCCAGATAAAAGATTATTTTCTGAAGTTAATGAGCAATAATTCATCGATGAAGGTAGTCCCAGAAAGTTCCCACAGTCAGAGTGGCGAGATACTTTTAGCAAATCAAAACCTTTACATTTTATAAATGGAATGACGTTTGATTGAGATAAGAAGATACTTGCAACCACGCCCTCTCAGAATCTCACTTTAAAAGCTCAGGAAAGGCGAAATTGCGTGTCTTTTCCATATTTTCAATAGCTGGATAAAGCTGGGCCAAATCCAAACAATCCCTGCAAAGGGGGAAACCTGATGAAAATATCCAACGCATAATGTTTGCAATACTCCATCTAACGAAATAAAATGCCTTTTTAACAGAAGCAACCTAAGTCTCTTCAATTATCTAGCCTTTAAAGACATAACATTACATATATATACACACACTGAGTGGCCAAATTATTATGACCACCTCAGAGTTTTATGCAAATGAGTTATTGCGTCACAGCACTGCCGCTAGTGGGCAAGATAACAATAACACGGGAATGCTGGACAATGAGTCATCAGTTATACTGTGTTGCTTGCTCAGATATGGGAAAGAAAAGTGATTTAACTGAATTTCAATGTGGAATGATTGTGGGTGCAGGATGTGTCGGAACGAGTATCAGCGAAACGGCTGCACTTGTGGAGTGTTCTAGAGCAGCAGTTGTTAATGTGCACAAAGAATGGACAATCAAGCAAAAAACCGGGTCTCAACGTCAGACTTGTGGTCGTCACAGGGTACTGAATGCTCGATCAGAGAGAAGGCTGGCCAGGGTTGTGCAGCGCAACAGGAGAGCAACAGTGCGACAAATTGCAAGTGATCTTAATCAAGGAGCAACTGTGAACGTCTCTGAACGGACTGTTCGATGCACATTGCGCCGTATAGGGT
Source organism: Parasteatoda tepidariorum (assembly GCF_982258835.1). Classification (NCBI taxonomy): domain Eukaryota; kingdom Metazoa; phylum Arthropoda; class Arachnida; order Araneae; family Theridiidae; genus Parasteatoda; species Parasteatoda tepidariorum. The sequence goes on along the minus strand of NC_141755.1, from coordinate 122,457,853 downwards.
ATGGAAGCAGACGACCTGTTCGTAAACCTCTACAGTCTGCTTTAAATAAGCACAGACGTCTCCAATTTGCAAAGGAGCACAAACATTGGACAGTAGATGACTGGAAGAGGGTCATGTGGTCCGATGAATCACGATTTCAAATGCATCACGCAGATGACAGGATGAGAATATGGAGAAAACAGCACGAAAGTATGGACTCCAAATGCATTGCCACGACACTTCAAGCTGGTGGTGGCAACGATATGGTATGGGGAATGCTCTCTTGGTATTGTATGAGTCCTTTAATTCCTGTACCACAACGCCTTAATGCCCAAGGGGATTTAAATATCATCGCAGATCAAGTACATCCGTTTATGTCCATGGTGTACTCTGGCGGGGATGGATAGTTCCAGCAGGACAACACTCCTTGTCATAAAGCTGGCATTGTCCTCAGATGGTTCGAAGAGCATGACGGAGAATTCAACTTGCTTCTTTGGCCAGCACAATGCCCAGATCTCAATCCAATTGAGAATTTGTGGGAAGAAATTGAACAGGCGCTCAGACAGATGGATCCAGTACCATCAAATTTGCAGGAATTGGCAAGTGCAGTTCAGCGAGCATGGTTTGGCATACCTTCTACCACCTACCAACATCTCATAGAATCTATGCCCAGACGAATTAAGGCAGTAATACGCGCAAAAGGTGACCCAACAGCGTACTGAAGGGGTGGTCATAATAATTTGGCCACTCAGTGTATATATATATATATATATATATATATATATATATATATATATATATATATATATTATGATTGTGTGTGTGTTCTTGCATAATTTTTTTGCATAATAGTTTTTTGGAACTATGGTTAGGATTATTTGTTGTTTATAGAATTTAAAACAATAAAATGAGGAAATTGTGACACACTGCACTAATTCTGAATGTTTGTAAAACACTATAAATAGTCAACATGGGACATTCGGAATGTAGCTTTTTACCCTGAATCGTATAAAACCACCAAAGAAGTTTTCCCACGCTTTTTTAGTTGTCAACAAAAAACTGCAATCCATCCCCAGTGGTATTTCTATTATCCCGAACTGCGGTGGTGTAAAAATATAGCAAATGGTATTTAGAATAACAGAGGGAGAATAAAACTCTTGGGAATGTTTAACAATCATCACTTGATTTGTTCTAGGGATTAGTGGTTCCCTTTCTTGAATTTATCCCCCAGTCTCAGAAAGAACCCACCAGAGGATCTAGATTTCTTATTTTTGCGCCCACATGAAAAGGTTAACACTGATTGTGTTTAACTACTAAATCTTTTTACTATTTTTTTATCATAGCACTTATTTTAAACTATTTCTGTATCAAGAGTAATTTCTAGTTACAGTTATCATAGTGATAGGAACATTTAAAAATAATTTTTAAGATAGTGTTGCAATGTTTTGCTGTTATAAATGAATGTATAATTAAATCTGTAAAGCATCGCTGTCTGCAATATGTATTGAATCTGCAATTTAGTATAATTTTTAAAATTTTTGTTTTATAAAATCTTTTTCTACATAGCAATCTCTTTGTCTTTTATATTTTGATGATATAGATTTCTAAATTTAATAGTTTATTTAATTTGTAGCATAAATATTTAAAAAAAACAAAATTAAAAGTAAATATTAAATTAAATAATATAAATAAATGAATAGTATTATAATTTTAAAATAATCTTAAATTATTATTAACATTAAAATAAATTTGATTGTTATGAATTCTGAAAAAGCTAATTTATTTGGTTTTGACTAGCATTTAAAAATAAGTTGAAATGATAATAATATGAAAGAAAAAAAATACAGGGTATCCGCGCACCTGGAAAGTCATGAAAAATCATGGAAAGTCATGAATTTCAGTATTGAACAAAATTTGTCATGAAATGTCATGATTTTTGCTATTTTTTTGAAAAAATCATGGAAAGTCATGGATTTAGGTCTCCCAGTGTTGCAAGTGCTGCGCCAATTGCGCCGATCCGTGTCAATTGTGAAAACCTACGCCTACACGCTCCAAATTGAAGTAGTAGGCTTAAATTGCGCCGCTCTGTGCCGAAAGGGATATTTTCCCCTGGGTATCACCAAGTCACAATTTTGCGGCAACCCAGCTACTGCTATGTGTGGGGGGTTGCTCTGGATTCAGTGGGAAGGATTCTTGCACTCTCATGTGCAACTCTGCTTCATTTTGCAAGATATTCTAAATTTCAGATTTCATTTTTCACTCTCTGAATTGGAACTGAGACTTCCCACAAGTTTTCGGGGACCAGCTAAACATTGCCAAATTTTAATAGCAAAAGAAAATTTTACTTCTCTTGTTAATTTCATCGTTATTGAAGTGCTATCGTCTTCGTCAATGGCAAGCTAATGGCCTTCTTGCTCTATTCTATTTATAGAATAGTACCCATGATCTTGGAATTAACTTGGGGACCATTCACTAAGTACATGTTTTCATGTTGATCCTCAGAGCAGTCAAGAATCACAAAGCTTCAAAACCTCAAAATTTCCATCTCCCTTTTATTCATTTAATTAATAAAGATAGAATTAATTGAGTTTCTTAATCGTAAATTTTTATCTGAGGGACCATCCACTAATTGCAAATTGTTTGTAAGCATTTTTTTATACTTTATTACTTTTCTTTTACTAATATTTTTTTTTACTTATTGCATTTTATTATTGTGTTATTATATTACTTTCAAAATTTTCAGTGCTCTTATTTTGTTTTAGGAAAAACTTAATAATATTTAGAGGCAAGATTTTAAATAAGTATGAAGAGAGGGGCTTTCAGAATTTCTAAAGCAGCAAATAAATCTTAAGTTTTTCAGATTTGTCATTCAAAAATACTTTAATTCATCTCATAAAGATTTGATTTAAAGCCATTGATATAAAATTTTTTAATTATTATAGATTTGTTAAATATTATGAGTGTAGGGACAATATAATAATTTACTTCTGACAAAAAAATTTAGGCTTCAATACTCATTATATTTGCATTTTAAAATTATTCAATTTTTTTAATTATTTCATTAATGGAATACTGTACTAGGTAATCAATTTTAATTAAAAAAATTTAGGTACCATTCACTAATTAACATTAGTAATATAAATTTATTAAAATTTGCTTAATTCTTTACATATTTTTATGAATTCGGTATGATCAATATTAGTCTTGTTAATGTTTTGTTGAATATACTACTATAAATAACATTTATTTAAATTTCAAGAAAAATATACTCAATAACCTTTAATAGTTAAATTAATTAGAGTTTTAAATTACCTTTTACAGAATTAAATAAAGTAATTATTAATTTAAAAAATAGTATGAGCCACTCAATAAAGAGTTCTGCTTTTCTTAGTTTGACAGGAAAGCACTTAAAACCTTTGTAGGTAGAAAATGCAGAAATTTGGCAAAATTCAAATTTAATAGATGTTGCACTAGATACCACAAATGCGATGACATCCTTATCTTCTTCTGCAAAAAAAAAAAAAAAATTCTATGTCCTAATAATTCTATTCCTCTTATCTGAGGCTAAGTTGAGGATAGTAGAATATTTAACAGTATTGGAAGATACCAAAAAGAAACTTAATTTGTTTATGCAAGGACCTTCAAAAAAGTGTAAAAAATAAGATATGTTATTAATGAACAAATAAAAAACTCTTGTTATTAAATTCTTGTTTTAATTTTTTTTATTAAATATGCTTCAAATTTTGTTTTGCTGCTCCAAAAATTTTTTTTTTTTTTTTTTTTTTTTGCTCCAATTAATCTAATTTCATCCTGTTTCAAATATCTGAATTCCTAACAAAATCACCACTTAGGCATATTTTATTGGAATATAAAGTTATTTTATCATGTTCTTTAAAAATTATGGTGTTCTTTCAGAAAATGAGAAAAAAAAGCATCATTTCTAGAGGGATATCTTTTAAACTCTTCTGTGATTTAAGAATTTTCATTATTTATTTTTTTAAAAACTTTATTAATTTAAAATTCTAGTTGAAACAAACCAGTCATTGGCGAATTTTTTTTATTTCGAAATGAGAACAGAAAAATCAGGAGTATTTCTTTCCTTTCAGATGAGCAAGAAAAGTTTCTTTAGAATATTATTCTACAGAAAAAAAAAATTTTTTGCTTTTGTATTTTTTTCAGCTATTTTATTGTTTCAACTCTTTCTTTACTCTGTTTTTTAAATTTAAAATCTAAATATGAAGATGCAGAGTATAGCAGTTTTGGTTATACCTATAATTTCAATTAATGCTATTATAATGCTTTTTTTAATTTATTGTTGCATGTTTGTCCGAGAAAATAGTAACTTTGTTAAGTCATGAAAAACTCTTGGAAATAGTCATGGAAAATCATGAAAAGTCATGAATTTGAAAATGTAAAATGTAGCAGATACCCTGAAAATAGTTGATATCTGTAAAAATCCTGAGAAATTTTAAAGGTTTGTTGAATTTATCAGTTAAGTTATAACTAAGAAGCTTTTATAATCATTTGCAAAATTTTTATAAGAATATTATTTAATGTTTGAGTGATAAAACTGAAATTTTCAAGGTTATTTATTTTAAGCGTAAAATGAAACTAATTTTAACATTATTTTATGTTTAAAAATCAAGCATAACATGATTATAGTAATGTTGTTGGATTCAGCATCTTTTCTGCTTCTAAATAGTTATGCTGAAGTAATTAGACTCTACAGGTTCTCTCTATTTTTAATTGAATTTAGTCTTTTTTTACTGTATTTTAAGTTAAAAAAATTTAAGTTCTGTGTGTTGCAAAAAATAATTTATATCTTATTAATATTCACTATATAACTTATTATAGAGGCATGATTGTTCAGTGCTTAAGACATTGATCTGTCATTGGGAGGAATTAGGGTTCGATGCCCGATGGTTGTATGAAGCCCACACAGTTTCAGATCGATGGGTACCAACTTATCTAGGAAATATAGGCAGTCATCATTGTGCAATGTTATTGCAACCATCACCCTGTCAGTCGCGTCTTTATGTAGCCTTAATTTCTATGACTTTCCTGTCCTAATGCTTCTGCAGTAGCTGCTCATTGTGAAGAACTAGGATTCTATTCCTGGTGCAACATAAAGCCCACCCAGTTTTAATTTGACGAGTACCAGCTTGTCTTGTATGTAGACATTTGGTGGGCAATGCAATATTATCACCCTATTACTGTCATCACGCTGTTGGTCATGCAATTGTAGAGCCTTAAACTCGATTGCCCCTCTGGTTAACAATGAAGCTGATGCGAAAATGCTTTACTTTTCATTAACTAATTATTTAATAACTTTTGCTCATACATTTTAATAATCAATTTATCCATTTAAAGATCATTACTGCATAATAAGAGATACAGAATTCAATATTTTTATTGAATTCTGTAATTTTTGTGGGGTGTTTTCAGTATGTTTATCAGGGTTTAAATTTTTCTGCTTTTTAGCAGATTTCCGCCTTTTTCACTTTAATCTCTAGAATTTCAGCCCTTTTTTTTTCATTTTTTTTTCAAAAACACCAATTCTCTAAAAGTTTCACTTTTTTTTTAATTATAAATATTGAGATTTTTCTAAAAATTCAGTCCTTGAAATAAAATAGTTATATTTATTTCTGTTTTTCAAATCTAAACAGAAAATTAAAACTACATAGTTTCCAACCCTACCACATTTTTAATTATTTTAACTATTTTCTCCGCTTTTATGTGCAGAATATATCTTTCAGACTAAAGATTTCTTCAGATGTCCCTGCTTCTACGTTGAAAAAAAGTGGCGTGTGTAAAAAAAGAAAAGAAGCAGTTGATTTGTGGTGAAAATATTTATCGGCCCACTCAATTAATCTTGTAACATTTTTATTAATTATGGCTAAACGAAAACAATATAAACAAGCTTCATATGAATCCAGAGCCCGGAATCTGCTAATATCTTGATTCTTATTCACGTGATTTTAATATCAAACATCGATTCTCGTCTTTACCTAATTTAAAAATTAAAAGTTGCGATTCTTATTCACGCGAATTAAATATCGTACATTGAGATTCTTATTTACGAGATTTAAGAATTCAATGTAGCGATTCGTATTTACACGTTTTTCAAATCCTATGTAGCGATTCATATTCACACAAATTTAAAATTCAATGTTGTTATTCATTTCTGCGGCTGTAATATCAAATATTGATTTTCGTATTTATATGATGTTTAAAAATTAATGATCGTGATTCGTATTTATGCAATCTAAAAGTTACACAGCGTGATTTGGATTTTTGAAATCTAATATCGAGTTCCATATTTACGCGATTTCAAAATCCATTATCGCGATTCATATTCACGCGATTTTAGAATCAAGATCGCTATAAATTACGTTATAGTATTTATTTAAAGAAAGGGAACGTAAATGTATATTCTCAGTAGTTTAATGTGCTAAAATAGTTAGATTTTCAAATAATAATTGTTTCCTTTGCGTGAACTGAAGAAAATATAATTTCTAACTTTATTTTTTCAATTGGTAATTTTACTTTTTTCTAAATGTTAAGTATCAATGTAATCATTCTTATATTAATGAATTAGTACACAATTTTATATCAACACATAGTTATTTATTATCTTAAATTGTCCGGAATTCATTATTAAACGATTGCACACACGTAAGATTTACTCGCGTGGAAGTTCAGCTTTTTTGCCTTTTAGTCAATCTCATCCCTGGTTTATGTAATTTTTCTTTAATATATCAAAAAATATGCTTTAAAATTCAGTATTTTTTAAAATTATATATATATTTTTTAAAAAATGAGTTCGCGTGTCTAAAACAAGGCCAAATTAATTCATGTTTTAACATTAACATTAAGTGATTTAGATAAGTTATTTATATCAGAGCTCTCACGGGCCAGGTAGAACTTGGAATTTTATTCTGACTCTAAAAAACAGGGAATAGTCATGGAAAATTGCATTTTTTTACAGAAACCTGGAATATTCTCACGTCATACCTGAAAAATAACTAGTATAAGAATTATGACTAACTGCAATCAGTTATTGAGATTAGATTGAAATAATTTCAACATCTATTAGAATTATTTGTTATAAAAATTCCAAATTTTAGTGAAGTTTTTCTATGTTTCCATTTTTATTCTATAATATTTTTTTGTCCACTAAATCTAATATAATTTACACATAATCTAATATTTGGCATTACAAATTTCAAAGTTTTTTGATGAAAAATTGCATGGCATATGTAAAATATGGTCTGGATTTACATTGAAATATCTGAAAATTTCTGGAAATTTTCTAAAATTAGTAGACAATCCTGTTATATTATACAGGTATAGGACAAAATAATAGGAACACCTGTGAAAAAATGAAAATATTTTATTAATAAGGAGTTGGGCCACCTTTGGCCTGAATGACAGCTTGCATTCGATGTGGGATAGACAGATAAAGGTCTTGAACAAAGTTCATTGGAATTTGCAGCCATTCCTCTTGCAGGGCTGTCTCGTGTTCAGAGAGTGTGCGTGGAGGAGGAGACTGGGCATGGACTTTTTTCTCCAAAAAACCCCACAAAGGCTCAATGATATTGAGATCAGGGGACTGAGGACACCACGTTAGATGACCTACTTCATAATTATGCTCATTTAACCATGCTTGAACACAGTGAGACGTGTGAACAGGGGCGTTGTCATCTTGGAACACAGGACATTCTCCCGGAAAGAGAGTATGAAGCATAGGGTGAAGATGATCTGCAAGAATGCTTCGGTAATGGTCCCCTTTGACCACCCCCTCTCAAGACAACGAGAGGCCCCAATCCACGGGCAGATATAGCGCCCCACACCAACACAGAACCACCTCCATGTTTCACGGTTGGAACCAGGCAGTCAACATGAAATGCTTCTGCCGGCGTTCGCCACACGTCCGGTGGTCTGGAATAGTGTAAAAGAGGATTCATCAGACCAGATGACTTGTTCCCATTGCTGTTGTGTCCATTTTAGGTGGTCTTGGCACCACTGTAGTCTCTTCAAAGCATTCCGCGCTGAAACTAACGGTTTTGGAATAGCTACTCTACCATGAATGTTAGCAGCATGCAACTCCCGTTGAATAGTTTTCATGAATACAGGGTTCTGAAGGTGGGTATTCGTCTCGGATGTAATCACCGGCAGTGTAGTCTTACGTTTTTGAGCGACTATCCTCTTCAACACCCGTCTATCACGGTCTGACAACTTTGACTTCCTGCCGCTGTTCTGCCTCTCCGAAGACACCTTACCCAACTTTGTGTATGCCGACAGAGTCCTTGATACAGTGGTCCCTGAAACACCTACAAAGTTTTCTGTTCTGGACACGGACGCTCCAGCCAGGCGAGCTCCAATTGTCATGCCTCTTTTAAGGTCAGATAGGTCGGACATAATCTCGCTTTGCTTGAAACAGATTTTTCTCATGCAAATCTCACACTGCCAAATCATCTCACCTTGCCTTTCATCACCACTAGGTGGCACGTTCTTGCGACGAGATATATAATTACTATATTATTATCACTTATCTTTGAATTGATAATTATTTTTTGTTTGCTTGCCAGTTAGTAGTTTATGTGCAGTCTTTGTTTAATTTTATTTCTTCATCCTTGTTTTATTTTTTACTTTAAAAAAAATTTAATTAAAAAATTTGTAAATTTAATTTTATTGAATAAAATATTTAATTTAATTAAAGTTCAGAAGATTAAATTTATGTATAATATTATAATAGTAATTACAAAAAAATAATTAAAATACAGTTCTTTTATTACATGGTAATTTTTATCTTAAATATTGTAAAAAATAAAATAGATTTTTGGCGAAAATGTCCTGTAAAGGCATTAAACGTAAAACACTATCTATTGTGGACAAAGTAAAATTTTTGAAAGCTGTTGACAGCTATTCTCAATTAACAAGGGTTCAAATAGCGAGAAAATTAAATCCCCCCGTTGCTGCGTTAAATTGCAAGAAAGACATCTTAAACTCTTCTTGTTCCAGTGCATCCCCAGAAAGAAAAAAAATAGTGAAAAGAGGAAAATACGAAGATTTTGAAGAAAAACTGATGATATGGTTCACACAAGCAAGATCCTCGAACATTCCTGTCAACATAATTCGACTTAGAGGGAACGCGTTAGAGATTGTGAAGAAATTGAACGTTGATTTCACACCTTCTAATGGATGGATTGATCGGATGAAAAAACGAGCTGGATTAGCTTATAAAACAATTAAAGGAGATGGTAACAGAGTTGATTAACAAGAAGCTGAAGAATGGAAGGCTAAATTACCTGAACTTATTTCAGGTTATCAACCAGAGGACATTTTTAACATGGATGGATGTTAACTGTTTTTCCATCTTTTACCCGATAAAACTTATACTTTTAAAAGTAAACCCTGCCATGGATGAAAAAACAGTCAAAAACATTTGACACTTTTAGTTGGGGCTAGTATGAATGGTACAGAAAATTTACTGATTTTAGTTATTGGTAAAACGAAAAATTTGTGTATTTCTAACCTTCAACGGTTTAAGAAGTTTTCCAATTTAATCAGTTTATTTAAACTTCTTAAGCTGGTTCCACTGTAGTTAATTTTGCTCTTATTATTATTGGTGTAGAAAGTAATATAGAAATAGTTCAAGGTTTCCACTCCTCTGAGAGAACAGGGAAAACCTGGAGAGGACAGGGAATTTTTAGCTTTTCTATAAAAGTCTTTTTTATAAAAGTCTAAACATTAGTCGAAAGCAGGAAGTAATATTAAATCGCTTGCGCATTGGTCACTCTCGAGTAACCCATAAACATCTTTTATTAAACTAAACTGCACCCAAATGTTCTCATTGTAGAGAACAGCTCACTATTAAATATATTTTAACCAAGTGTAACGAATTTAAAACACAGAGACAACGCCACTTTGGTTGCTTTAATCCAACATTGACTTTATTAATTGGAGATAAACCACACAATAACATTTTTAATTATCTAAGGGACATTGGTTTTTACAAATCAATTTAGCTTTAACTTATAGCAGAATGTTTCTTATAAAACAAGTTGTAGGTGCGGTATGGCCAAAAATGGCTTTTGCGCCAATAATACTTAATTAACGAACTAACTAACTTTACAAATGAGAAAATACAGGAAATTTTGTTTCTTATTTCCGTTTTTTAAAAAATGGTGACCACTCAGAGCTCAATCTATGGCATATTTCAGCTATACTAAACTATTTAATCTACTCCAGCATTATTTGTTTTTAAATATGATCAGCTGTATCTTTTTTCTTTAAGCTTCTCCTGTAATTAAATTTTGTATAGTTAGTACAATACAGCTCACACAAGAGTGTGTGTTTCCTCTTAATATATTGTGTATAATATCTACAGGGAATATTTTTTTTTCAAATTAGAGTGGCAACCCTGTAATTGTTTTGTATTATTTTATTTAATAATAGTTAAAAACATTTTGAATTGTAAGGTATACAAATTTCTTTAAAGACTGTAATTGTATGTAGAAACATACACACTTTAAGCAGTTGAATAGCTCCTGAGAAATGGAATTTTAAATTATTATTATTTTTTTTTTTTTTTTTTTTTTTGAAATTTGAATTTCTAAAGAAATATGTGACCAATTTAATTCAAATTTTGTATTTTATCATGAATTAAATTTTTTAAAATGATCTAAAAATTTGTATATCTTATGTATATCTTACAATGTTTATCTTATATTTCTGTATCTTATATACCTTACATTTCAAAATTTTTCAACTCTTATTAATTAAAATAATAAAAAAAGACAAATAATTATTAAATTTTCTTTTTTGTTATCTTTGGACAAGCAAATTTATTAGTGTGTGCAAAAATCTTTCAATTCACTTATAAAAAAAAATTCTCGAGAGATGGCGAAATAAGCAAAAAGCAGAATTAACATTGGACTGCTCTCCTGACTTAGACCACGCTCCAAACTGTTCTCGTGGCAAAACTATTAGGATCATATTTTCTAAATTGTGGCTTCTCCCTGTATTCTGTAGGCCAGAATCAAATGAAAATAGTTTTTATTCAGAAGAGGTACATTTTTGTATTTGTGTTTGGTTTCATAACCTAAATTGTCATCTGCACTAACTAATTACCGTAATTGAGATCATCCCCTCGAACTATTAAAATTTAGTCCTAGTAATGAAAATATGAACATTAGATAAGATGTTCAGGATATTTCATTTATTTTTTATTTACTGCACGTAGCTTTTTCATAAATGCAATTTAAATGAAACAGCAATATCATATTAATTAAGGACCAGAACATTATGCATAGTTAAAGCAAAAGTACTTTTAAGGCTTGTCCCATGGGAATTTTCAACTAAATTTAATTCAATGGAATAGGTTCAAAAAGATAATTGTGCAACAGAAAATATTGAGCAAAAGGTTAAAACTTCAGCTTATTGTCAGAATAAATCATTGAAAGAAATATTTGAAGGAAATGCCCATTCTATGTAAAAGTAGATCAGAAAGAACTTAGCAAATAATTGGAATAAATTTATTTGAATAAATAACATATGCTATCTTTTATTAATGGATTACTACCATTAGGGTAAAATAAATTTCCCTATGGCACAAATTATTACTATATATCTATATATTAGACAAGGTTTATTCGTAAAAGAAATCACAGAAACTTTTAGTTTTATTTATCTTTCTATTATTATGCTTTTTCATATCTCTCTATTCTTCAAATTTCAACTTTATTCTGCAATTTTAATTGAATAAAGGACTATTACTATTCAACTCAATCTTAATACACACTCTAAGTAGAAATTTTATAATGCAGTATCTTCCTTAAATAAAATTTGCTTAACTTTTTTAATTAAACTTTCTTCTTTCAAATAGTTTTAACAATTAAAGAGGAAAATAAAACAAGCTGCATTTGTTTATCTAGGAATTTATAAGAAATTTAAAAGGAACTAAAATTTATAATATAAAATTTTTTAGGAGTTATTATCTTATCTGAAATCCTTATCTTATTTAAAATTGATTTTTCTTTTAAGCAATACTTTTTTTAAAATAAATATGTAAGCACTATTTATAAAACCTTTCATTATCTTTCTAGGTTAAAATTGACAGTTATGCTTTGAAACAAAAATTTTTATGAGGTCATTAAGGTGAAAATCCTTTTTGTTGGACCAAATTGTTATAAAAGCAAAATGCTCTGGCTTCTTTTTATGTTAAGATTTGCCAAAAAAAAAATTAATATCAGAACAGGCTCTTTAAAGTCAAAAATATTTTTGTTTATAATTGACTTATATATTTATTTTTCTTATTTAGATCAAAATCTTCATCTGATCACTCAAAATCTAGACCGGAAAACCAAATTATTGTTTTACCCAAGGATCCATTATCTTCCCATCTTGAAGCCCTGCATACTTTTCAATCTTGGTTTGATGGAGAATATCATCATTTTAATGAATTTAAGGTCAGTCTTTAAGTACCGATTCAAGCACTAAAAAAGATTTATAATATACATTTTAAATTAAAGGGTTCATTAACATTCTAAGTTGAAAAAATTTACCTTTTCGTGTTTTTATGCTTCCCTTAATTGGCTCGTAGAACAGGTATGTCGCTAGGAAACGTGGCTTAACATGCATTCCCCAAAAATGTTTAGTTATTGCTTAAAGCTCATTCTAGATCTGGTGATAACTTTAAAATGAACGTAATTTCTTCTTCTTTATGGACACTACAGCCAGGGCCTGTTGCACAATATTTTGCCAATCAGCTCTTTCCCTGACCTTGATCTTCAAGTAAGAGATCTTGAATGTTTTTAAATCATCCATCTTTTCTTTGGTCTCTCTCTTGGCCTAATGTAATGAAATTCAAACAATGTAATTTTATTGTTTGATAATATAATCTCTGTTATTCTGCTATACAATTTTCTCAATTCTGTCACATTGTTTCTCAATTCTGTCACATTGTTTCTCAATTCTGTCACATTGTTTCTCAATTCTGTCACATTGTTTCTCAATTCTGTCACATTGTTTCTCAATTCTGTCACTTTTTTCACTACTTTTTCCTTTTATGACCCACACTGAGCCCTGTAAATAGCTTCATCAAATCTTGTAAATTGTTCTCTATATTTATTTAACAGAATCATTTCACCATGCTGTAGTTGGTTAAAATGAATTATTTAGTTTGTCTTCTTAATGTACCTTGAAAAATTTAAAGAGTTGTCCAGCTTTTGCAACCAGGTTCTTAATCTTCACCCTCTTTTTTCACTGTTCTTAAGTGCTGAATGTTGTTTTATCCCATTTTTTATTTCATGCTATTACTTGATTCAAACTTATTTTATATAGGATGATGATTGGGTTATGAATGTTCTTGCAATATACTCAGTTGCAGGGAACTTTTTCTGTTTTCTTCCTCCATAGCACTCACATTACTAGCATGAATCTCCAATGGTTGTCCCAGTCTTGATTTAACTTCTAGTATAAAAGCACCCTGCCAAAATTTATCAAACAATTTTGCACAGTTTGTAGTGTCGAATCACTGTCTAAATGAACAACCAAATTGTTCTCATGTGTAGTTGTATTACTCACACATTTCTGAAACTCATAGAACATTACAAATTGTAAATTAACCTTTTTATTATTCATTTTTTGAACATCAATCAAAACACTCTTTTCAGTACTGAACCTAGACAGACCCCTGATCTTAAAGGCCTCCCCAAGAGAGAGTCTGATCAAAGTTACATTCCATATGAACTTTTGAATCATATATGTGTAGTAGTTTTAAAAATAACTTTGAATCAAATTTATAAAACAAAGTATCATACATTAAACTTAGCTACGATCACCATCTCTGGTGGCACAACAGCGCCCTATGTCGCCTTCTTTAGAGTATTTTTCCATTCCACTCTTTTGTAGGCAGCTGTTCTCCAGTTCCTTACTTTAATTACAGAAAAGTCTTGTTCTGAACAGCTTGTCTATTGTTGTAATTCTTATTTGTGTCTTAGCCTTTTATTATATTGAGTGGCACTGAAAACTTTCAAGGACTGTCAACTTCAAAGGACTTTCAACTGTTTGAGTTCATCCTTACCATCTCCTTCTGTTTAGTCTGATTAATTTTATCATATCTTTTTCATATAACTTGTATAATTCCTAGTTGTATCTTTCTCTTCAGACACCATTGTCTCTATCAAAAATAGTTCTGTGGATTCTTTTTTCAAATATTAAGAGAGCATTTTCAGCTTTTCTTATGAGGGTACATATTTTCAAAGCATATGTTAAAACTGGTTTTATAAGTGTTATGTAAAGTGGTATTTTAGTTTTATTTTAATAAAGTGGGATTTTAAGAGTCTTCTGAGTCCATAAACGTATTAAATAGCTGCTAAATTTCTTTTTTTTATTTCCATATTAACTTATATTTTGATAAATTTATTTTTGATTCTAAATCAGTGAATGGTATGTAGATTCAAATTTATGGGTTCCAATTTCAAATTACATTTCCGATTATACATATATATTTTTGTGACAAAAATCTAGGAATGCTTTTCATTTTGGCAAAAGAATTCATTAATATATTTTGCCAGGTTGAAGAATTTTTATGGTATTTTTCTGTTCCCTTAAAAACATTGAATTCTTTTTAATAGACACATGTTTAGTTAACATGCTAAAATTTGTAAGAAATTATTATTCATTGAAAAATGTCTATGCATTTTTTTTAAAATTAGGTAATTTATATAGTAATGCTAAACTCTAAAATTTTTGTTTGCATTGAGAATTTTTTTGTAATAAATTTAATTATTGCTTCTTATGAAAATAATTTGAAGTTCATCAAGTTTAATAATTTATCATCAGTTTTTTCTTAGGATGTTATTTTTAAGTTTTCAATTAAACTTTAACGTAAAAAGATATATTGAAATATGTTCTATTACAATAAGTCAAGCATTGAAAGCAATGACTGTCTTTAAATCTTATACTGTAAGTATTTGTAATCAAATATTATTATTTCCAACAAGAAAATGAAGGAATCAACTTTGTTATACTTTTGTGGGATTATAATCAGTATATAAAGTACGTTTTATTATTATAAATGTATCAAGAATTATATTATTATAAATATCAAAAAATTGTATCTGTTACAAATTTTGTTGCTTACATATTTATTATTTTAGTTTAAAACTCCTTCACTGTTTCTTATGCGAATTTTTAAACTGTACACGTTGTTACTTTTAAATATTATTCAACTTTTTAAACAAACAAACAAAAACTAAAAAACGGTCTCACAGTATTAACCAAAAAATCTGGTTTAAGCAAAAAAATGTTTCTTTTTTCCACCCTGCTTTAAGGGCTTCAAATAAAATGTAAATTTAAATTTTTTCTTTCTAAATTTATTTATACTGAGATGTATAGGAAATATATGAAAGATGGTTAATACATTTAACAGCAAAAAGTAATAGCAGAATTGCATATAATTCAAAATTCTTTATTAAATTGTTTGTCAGCAAATCAATGATATTTATGTTGCTTTTCAAACAAAAAACTTATTGCAGTTTGTTTCAATATTAATATTTATTTTTTATGAATTTCTTTTTTGCAGTTTTTGAGCAGTCATAACTTCTGGCTACAAAATAAAATTAAACCTTTGAATCAAAGAACGATGTTTTACATCAGAAGTTCATCGAAATTGTTGACAGAATATTCTCAATAATACTCCATTTTAATTTTTATTCACTCCTAATAATGCTTTGTTTTCCTTTACTGAAAGCTATTTCTTTGCTAACAACAATCAATTCAACTATTGAATATTGTATTAAAAACAAATATTTATGCAATGTTTTTAAAAGCAGCCATAATTTCCAAATATAAATTATTATTTGAAGGAAGGGAACTGAATTTAAAAGAGTTCAAAATTTTAGTTGTCTGTTTAAAATTTTATACAATACTTATTCATGGGATAGTATAGAGAGTATAAAATTTAAGCTTTATTGTCATATTAATGCACTCTCAATCTGTGGCTTTTTTTTTTCCTTTAGCAAAAAGAGTTTTGAAGAATGTCTTGAAATAATAAGAAAAAACATTGAATGTTTTTGAACGGGACATAACTTGCTCCCTCCCTTTATTGTATCTAAAAATCTAAGTTGCTTAGTTATACATTTTTTCCTTTAAAAAAATTCGATATATTTTACTTTTTTGTAACATTTTCTTTTATTTAATTTGTAATGTTAATGTTATGTAAAGGGTGATGGAAGGCACTTAATTACTATCAGCAAAGATCAAACAATCAAACTTTGGGACATGAGAGCTTTTTCCCCTTCATCTAGTGTAGAGGTAAAAATTATTTATTATATCACTATACATTAAGAATTACCATCATGGTATAAGTTGCTATCTATTTTGTTCATTCCTTAATACTTTTATTTTCTTCACTTTCACAGCAATTGTATGATGAAATATTAAAAAAATATTTAGTTATGTTCATAATTAATTGTTTATTCAATGGAAAGTCAGCAAAATAAAATATCAAATGTGGGAGACCTTATTGTGAAATCCTACTTAACAGTTTTTGAATTTTTATCTAAATTTTAGCTTTGAATGTTTAGCTAAATCTAGCTTTGGATTTTTAGTTTCCAATTTTCATTCAAAATTTAGATAAAACTATAATTTAATCAAATATTTCTTTAATTTTTTTATTGTGTTATTTAATTTTTGAATTACCCCATTATAATATTTAAGTTTCTGATTATGATAAATGTTTTTTTTTCTTTCATTTTTTAATTGTGTTGTATAATTAATTATTGATTCTTTATGTTTTATGAAACCTCAAAATTGAGTATTAAGGAAATTATAAGCCAAATATACCATAAGTCATAAAACCTAGAGGAAATTATAAACAAAATGTACCATTCATTCTGAGTCATGAATCCTCAAAACTGAGTATTGAGGAAATAATATACTGATAATGTAATTAAAAATTAATATCTTGATATACTAAATGTTTTGAATTGCAATAAATCAAAAAAGATAAGTGTAAAGTGCCCATTACATGAACCATATTATAATAATTTTTTAAAAGAAGTTGTGAGGATTGTAAAGTGTTTGACATGTATGTGTGTTGTCATTTCTGTATTTTTAGGAAATAATTGAAATTGCTTTTGTCTAAATAATGTATTAATATTTTGTTTTGATTTTTTGCATTTCTTAGCTTTATATTTATTGATTTTCAGGGTGCTTATAAGGCTGTTAAATCACATAATTGGGATTACAGATGGCAAAGGGTTCCAACAAGTCGTAAGTTGCTTTGCTCATTTAATTTTTCTGGAAAAGTTTCAGTGAGAATTTATACGTGTTAAAACTTTTTTGATGTTCATTTAAAAAATCAGTGGAACTAAAATGATATATTAGGGAGTCCAAGCTTGAACACATTTTTTCGTTTAGTACACAAACTTCTATCCGTTTTAAGTTTAAATGACAATTTTTTTAAATACTTTTATTTTCGTTTTCCCAATGTATTGTATTTGTATTTGTTTGCACCAAAACTATTGATGAGGCAGCACAATATTTTTCAAAAATAGTTGAAAAATAAAGATACTTAATCACTTTAAAAAAACATATTTTTCTCATAAATTATTTATATAAAATTATGCTTGAAGTTTTGGCTAGTTAATTCTATACCATAAATTTATCTGTGTTGTTTCAAAACATTTTATTTATATTAAAACCAATTTTGATAAAGTTGAAAAATTCTTTCTTACGCTATAACTTTTCAAAAATTTAAAAACAAGCAGAGGTATCTAACTAAACTATTTTTCTAAAAATTCTTATTTTTTATATTATTTCATATTTGTTCGTTGAACAGCCGACCCCATTTTGGGTTTATGGCTTCTAATTTTCAACTTCATACCCTTTTAATTTTGAACCCAATCCAGAAGACAAGGGAACTCCTGGATCAAGTAGTGGGACAAATTTGCCTTTGTGAATGATTTTTTGATGGAATTGACCCGCGTTTGTGTTACATGGAGAGGAAGACCACGAGAATCTCCCACGGTTAGCCTGACAGCAAAAGGACTGTAACCCATGATTCGTCTACCACGAAGGATATTTCAAGTCAACACTGTGGTCGTTGAAAGCCGTATGCAGATTCGTATCGACCAACCATCACCGGGATTCGAACCTGGTTCACCTCATTGGATGGCAAACGCTCTATCTCCTGAGCCATATCGGCTCCCTCAGAAATATTGATTTTTTATGGGAACATGGAGGGACTTTTGACTTGACAGATTTAACGTGCATCAGTCACCCTTTACTACATGGGGAGTCTTCGGCTGGCGAGGATCGAGCCCACAAACTCTTGGGCATGGATTCAGTAAGAAATGCTTATTTGCAGAATTTTACGAATGTAGATTTTTTTTTTAAAAGAAAACATTCTAACTATAAAATTACACAACTCTGATTCTCATTTGGCAACAACCTTGTATATTTCACACATTTCAAATGATACTCCCCAAGTAATGAGATTAAGCTAGAAACAAGTTTTTATTATGCTTTGCAAAAATTATGAAGATCTAGCTATGCAAGCATTAAATTTTAAATTCCTCTCTCTAAGGTGATAATGCAACCAATTGTGTTATATAGATTTGAGACTTTCATTGAAGTAGATTCTGATCTTTTAAAAATGTGGGAAAGGAAAAAATTATATGGATGATTTTTGGTGCATTTTTCTGAAGAATCCAGAACGCATTTTAAAATTGTGAATAAGTTTTAAGTGTTTTGATATAAATAATAATTAGACGGGTGAGCAACATTTAACAATTAATTTAATTAAACAAAATAAGTAACATCTCGAAAACAGCATTTCTATGCCATCACAACCTTGTATGTTTTCCCTCTCAGGGGAAAAGTTTAATCATTCTCCCTTTCAATTTGGATTTTCCCTTTTTTACGTTTGCTCTGATTCTCACTAATCCTATTGGAGAATCAGTAGATTGATGGTCATTGGTAGCAACAGCCCCTGGGACAGAATTTTTTCGATCTGTCTGCGACAAAACTCTATACCACTAATATATATCTGCAAGATGCTTTTATAATAACAAATATATATGTTTCCAATTTAAAATAACAAAAGCGATGTGTTTACGAAAAAAACTATATATATTTTTTTATTGAACATGTAATAATTTTTTATTCTAATATTATGTTTGAAATTCTCCCATTTTGTTGGGGATGCACAAATAATTTTTTTCCTCGCATTTTGTAAATAATCATCACAGTAAAAAAAAATGATGATATCCGTAGAAAATTGCCTACGAAATAATGTGAATCTCACTCCTCAAATGCGTGTTTCGTTTCGAGATTTGGTTGATGTGATGAATAATATTGTATAAAAATTATTGAATTTAAAAACTATGAAGAAGTCAATAACTGTCAAAAATTCGAAAGAATTATTGCCTTAGAAGGCTCAAATACACGATTAGAATTTTCCATATTGTTTGAAATATATCCGGATATTTAAAATCCATGTGAAAATCAATAACTGCTGAAAATACAATTCAAACATTACATCGATTTGCAATATTATCTGGCTTAAAATGAACACTGAAAAAAGTGATTATCTAAATGCATCTAACACATAATTCAAATTTCTGTGGAAAAGAAAATTTTTTTTTTACTTTTTAAAAGAAAATGTTTTTTTGCAAGAACTCTTCTGCGACATCATAAAATTGTTTGTTAATCAATGCTTTAAGTATTTATTTGATGTATGTATTCTAACAGTGAACAAGCACAGTGTGCTCATGACTTACAGGGGTCACAGTGTTCTCCAAACCCTGATTCACCTGAGTCCACCACTGGACAGTGCTTCATCTACACAAGGAAGATTTGTGGGTGAGTTTTTTAAATTTAAGATACTTTTTTCAATTCTGTACAAGAAAATTAATGCTTGTTGAACCTCGTTAACGCGAAATCGGTGGAACTATCATAATTGTTTACCGAATTTCGTCTGATATGATATATCGTGAAAAAAATTCATTCGTGTATTATTAATACATGTTATGTACTACATTAATGTACTATTATGAACCAAACAAATTAAAATAAGCTTAAAAGTTTTAACTACTTTATTAGACTATTTTATATTACCTATTTTATTTATTTGCCCATCTGCTGCTTCTAACAAAGGAAGAAAATGGAAATAGCATTCCTCAAAAGGAATGATTGAAGTTTTATTCACATGCTCATTGCCTGTGTTGTGTCCAGTTTCCTTTCATGTTAAGCGATAATCAGCTTAAAAATTTCATGTTAGACTTGTAAAATGCAACAAATATTGATTGCTGACTCATGGTGACCATACATTTGTTTCATGTAAAGCAATATGTCATTTTAAGCTTTTTCGCCCTAGTGATGTTCAACTGTATAACATGTATTGTACTAAAAATGCTTTTATTGACACTAACTATAAAGTGGAAAAACTTTGCTATGTCTTGGATGGCTGTGTTCAATGACTATTTTCTTCCTTTGTTAGAAGTAGCAGATGGGCAAATGAATAAAATTGTTAAAATAAAATGGTTTAATAAAGTAGCTATAACTCTTAAGCTTATTTTAATTTGTTTGGTTCATGATAGTATTGTGAGACATGACAAATTTTACTTTGAAGTTAGCAGGTTTTGATAGAAATCTAATATTCTTAACAAAAAAAATGAATCAAAATTTTTTTTAGTTGTAGAATATAAATATAGCAAAGTGTATTATGTAAATATGAAGTATCTTATTTTATCAAAAATTAGGTTGCTTTCATTTACCCAAATTGTACTGACAACTTTGCGAGAAAATATTTTTTATTGCAAAATTGAATTTTAATGTAAGGAATACTCATAAAGAGTATTGATCAACTGCACAAAGTAACAAAAAAATTGGTAAAGAATGAGGCCAATTACTTTAACAAAAGATTTAAAATTTTTGTACTGTTATGAGGTTGATGGTTGTGTCATTTGCTGTTAAGGCAGTTCACTTTAATATTCTGAGAGTTTTTGTTATTACGAAATCTAGTGAGGACTTTTCGTTAAAGCATTTTTTTTTATTTTCATTGGTGTCATTCTGCTCAATTTATGGATAAGTTTGGTTACGGTTACAGTTTGGTACATTTGGTTACAAAATATTATTTCTGATGAATGGAACAATTTGACGTGCATGCACAGTGTCTTAGTTATTAGAAGTTTTTTATGTTTTGTTTTATGTGCTTTGTATACTGCATCATAAATTTTTGATTTACAGTTTATGATATTTTGACGGGTAAAATCAAGGCAATACTTAGGGGTCACAAAGGTTGTGTACGAGATGTGGCATGGCATCCTTACAGAAATGAAATAAGGAGTAGTTCAGTGAGTATTCTCTGTTTGTTTCTCACATCATATGTATAGTTTGTCTATGGTAAGAACTCCCCCTGCCGCAAAGTCTGAGGCCGTCTGCTGCTCTGGAAACAAGAACAGCGCATTTCAGGGAGTGTAGCTTCTCTTTACTCTAGGGCTAACACAGTTGACCGGGGAAAAAAAAAGATTCCCTTTCTCTCGCCGACCTGGGCCAAAACCTCTCCTAAACAATGATCCCACACTCCTACTTGAAATAATTATACCTCGTTACCATAGTCACCACCACAGGTCCAGGCGAATGGTTAGGGGAGTTCTTATTTTAGACAAATTATAGTAGGTTGTGCTGTAACTCTTTCATTGGACTTTGTTATTGAAAAGCTGAAGAATGATTCAGCTATACTAAACTATTTCATTTATTATTTGTTTTAATTATGTTCAGCTGTACCATTTTCTCTAAGTTTTTCCAGCAATTAAAATTACTCTAGTTAGCCCAATATAGCTCACTGATTATGTGTTTCCTCTCAATATATTGTGTATAATATTTACAGGGAATTTTTTTCCAGATTAGAGTGAAAAACCTTGGGTTTTTGCAATCCTGAAATTTGTTTAATGTTAACTATTAAAATTTGTTAATATTGAGGAACCAAGAAAATTTATTTCAGTGAAAGAATAAAATAAAATGGTCTTTTGCAGTGGGATGGAACAGTTGTGAAATGGACTTTTAATAAGATTGATTCAGACTCTGAAGATATAATGCCTGGCCAAAACAGTGAAGTGGATGGTTTGAGGAGATCTCAGTAGATAAGAGAAGGGAAACCAGACTTTTCTCACCTATTGTATTGTAATTAATAAAAATATATTTTTTTAAAGAAGGTGTTATGTATAAATAAAAGTCATAAAAATTTGCTTTTATCTGTGAATTTTTATTAGAGTATTAATATTGCTACATTATAACTTAACACCTATATTGTTGTGCAATTGAAAGTACAATGCAAGTGCTTCACATTAAATAAAAAATTAAAAAAACTTGAGGACTATTTCCTTTTTCTTAGCAATGCTAATAATACTAAAAAAGAATTTTGAAAAATTAATAAAAAAACTGAGTTTTGATTTTTAAAAAAAAAATTTTTTTTTTTTTTGTTGCTCTATGCAGGCTTTATAGTTGTTCTGATGTTCCTGATGGAAAAAAAAGTTTTTTTTTTTTATTCATCTTGATTTTTAGCTTTTTGCCCTGATTATTCCTAGTTTCTGTGCATGTTCATTTTCTAGAAATACAAATACGGTTTTTTAAAAAATAGGTTTTAAAAACATTCACAAGATTTTGATTTTTGATCCAAATTTTTTTTATTAATAGTACTGGTAGAGAACGCAAAATTTGATAGTTCTAGTTTAAAGACCATCTACTATATAAATGGTTCAGGCGCATAGGAACTTAAAGTACATATTACTTACAGTACAGTATAGAACTAAACTTATTTCAACCTTTTTTGTGAATACAGTAATTTTATAAGAAAGATACTTAGTTAACAGTTTTACATTATCTGGAATGCATTTATTTATTATTTTTAGCAAGTGCAGTGACAAATCTTGCAGAGTGGAGTTTTGTAGTTTCACAATTCTTGATTCATTTCTTAAATGTGATTTTAAAAACTGATCAGTTCCAATCTAGGATCAGATTTTGTAATTGTTCTGATATTCCTAACTTTCTGGGTGAAGAATATTTTGTTCTTATTTGTCATGATTTTTAGTTTTTATTCCCTGATTTTAGCATGCGTTCTGAACATCTGATTTTCTAAGAATATGGATGAAAAATTAGATTTGAAGAATCCAAACATTTGCATTTTCCATCCAACACTTTTTTATTTTAATTAATAATAATTGTAGAAATCACAAAATTTGATTCCGAAAATTTAACATGTACTCAGAGTTTAAATTAAATGAGTAATTAAATTCACAATGATATAACTTGATTCTAAAAATAAAAAAAATTTCTTTTTTGAAGCAAATGAACTTTTTAAAGAGCGCAGTTGGTTATGGCGTCATTCACACCACTGGTTGAAGAGCTGGAAGTAGTGAGTTTGATCCTGCCAACCGGCATGTTTATGCAGTAAGGTGCACATTATGTCTATTATGGCTAAACGTCCTCTCGGTGGTTGTGGTGTGGAAGTTTGAAGAGAGGGGTTCATGTCTACTGTCCACGTTGTCTGCCTAGGGTCAAAATTTCTTGGCATTCCTACCATGAACATTAAAGGATAAAACCTTAAAAATGAAACTAGATGATTGGGTGGTGTGTGAAGTTTTTTAATCTAGTAATAACGTAGAACTTTAATTTCTGGGGCTTATTTCTTTAGTAAAAATATTAATTCTCCTACATTTAAATTACATTATAAGGTTTTTTAATTTTTTTTTTTTTTGCATTTAGTTTCGTTCAATACAAATAATTATTTGATTTTTTAAAACATTCAGAAATTTGTAAATTTTCTCTTGCCTGTAACATAATTTACCAAAAATCCAATTTTTATAATTTGACTGCAATAGCTTTTAAATGGATATTATAACCATCTAACAGACATCAAATAAAAAAATTTATTTTAAAAACGAAATATTTATTCAAAACCAAACGTGTTAGGTTTTTAATAACTACTTTTATATTTTGAATAATATGATAAGTATTAATTGAGCATTAAATAACTTTGCTGACAATGTATTTTTAACAAAATTTAATAATTTCTATATATTTTAGAGCTTCAAAATTAGTATACTAAATTCAACATGATTGATAATTGTCTAGGATAAAAATAAATATAAAATATCTTGAAGCAAAGCATGAAATTAACCAATGCAGTAAAGGGAGCGCATTCTTATTTCAGCAAAACTTTTAGTAGTAAAACTATTACAATCACCACATTGATAAATATTTTCGCCTGTGTCCATATTTAAAATTAGCTATGTTGTATTTTGCTCTATTTTGTGTTATGATCAAATAGACAGTTAGTTGAAATATTTGACTTCGAACTTTTTCAACTGTTAAGTTTCATCAATATATTAAAATCAAGCGACTTTCTAAACTATTCAAAGACAAAATCGGTTTAAATTTTTTAGTGAATATAGTTGACTCTCATTTCTCTGAAGCACCCAAATTTGCTTTGATTCCAAAACAACTGAACAGATTAAACTTTTTGTGACATCACGAACTCTGAATTGAGGCCCTCAAGATCTCAGGAATACAAACAGACCCACCAATTTAACATTTGCTCATTCAAGTATTTAATTTTTTTCAGCCACCACAATTCTTTATCAGCTTACAATTTTTTATTAAATCTGCAATCTTCTTTATTTAAACTAGTTTCACGAGACTGAGTTCCTAAAAAATCAGATCCTATTGCTATGAGCTCATGCATGCTCCCTCAAAACGTTTTGATGGCATGTGTTATTATAAATTTGATTTGTAATAATTTTGTAAGCTTAAAAGTAATTAGTCTTAGATTTCTGAAAGGAATGTTTGAATTCTTAACAATTTTTCCCGTGCTTATGTCTCAGCGCCATGTTTTTTTCTTCTTCTTACATTACTTTAATTTAAATAATACAGATTTGAAAAAAATACATCACTTTCTTTTCTGATATGCATGTGCAAATTTTTTTAAAAGTATATTTCTATAGAATGTTACCTGTAGAAATTATATTGACAGTTACAGTATAAAACTCTATTTTATGTATAAAAATATAGTTTTTTATTTCATTTTTGATATTTACAAATAAGTAAATAAAGCTGTTTATATCTTTGATTCAATTGTTCGTAGCCAAAATGTACATATTATTGGCAATTCTTATTTTATATTATATATTCTTACTTATACTCAAACAAATAATATTTACCATAAATTAAAAAAAGAGCATACCTATTTTTTTAAATTTTCAGTTATTACCCTTCTCTTTACGTGTAATCCTAATAATTTTAATTCTAAATATGTTTCTTAATTCATTAAATAGTATTTTTTGCCATGAAATTGTGTAAAAAAATAAGTAGTTGTAAATAAATTGTATAAAAAAATAAAATAAACTTTATACCAAAAGATATTTTAATAATAATAAAAAAACATGGATAATCATATTTTTAAATAATTTGTTAAAAAAATTAACACATACAGCTTGGAAAATAAATTTGATTTTTGTTGAATAATATCACCCTTTTTCAAAGGTTAAAATTTAAAATATATTTAATGGAATAAAAAAAGAACATATTTAGTGGTTAAATTTCATTTGTAAGAATTCAGTTAAACAAATTTGCTGCAGCAATTTGAATTAATTCATAGAGTAAATATTTTAAGCTATTTACTCTTTTAATTATGTATCTTTATTGACCTTTATTTATTTTTCATTAAAATAAATGCATGCAGTTATGAGCAATTATTAGGTTTTAAAAATTTTATTAAGTAAACAATTCAATCTCATTAGAATGTTATGGAATGTAATGTTTATTCAATTGACAAGTTTTGTGAGTACAGTATTTATCACATAATTTTTGAAAAGAAAAATTTAAAACTTATCGTAATATCAATGACATTATTACCATAATTTTTTTGAATTTTTTGTAGTATATTGCAATCCAACCAAAAAAAAGTAACTGAAAAAAAAAAAATCTAATTAAAATATCCTTAGAATGACGAAAAACAACATAATCATCCTAATGCTTAGTGAATATCTTTTTATAATTTAGAAAATTTCTTTGCAAGCAAAAAGAGAAGTA
This sequence comes from Parasteatoda tepidariorum, assembly GCF_982258835.1. Taxonomy (NCBI): domain Eukaryota; kingdom Metazoa; phylum Arthropoda; class Arachnida; order Araneae; family Theridiidae; genus Parasteatoda; species Parasteatoda tepidariorum. The sequence goes on along the minus strand of NC_141755.1, from coordinate 122,431,771 downwards.
AATGCATGAATTAATAAACAATTGTAAGTTTTAAAATTTATTAAGTAATTTTTTTTTTATCTTAATGACAGGCACTGAGCTTTCATCCTTCACCTTGAAAGATGCCGGAAGTGTTGCCCATTTAAAGTTACCCAATGGGCACCTGTAAAACTAATTCACGGAGGAGAGCAACATTACCCATGCTACACTGTCACAGATACCTGTTTATAGGTTGGGCCACATTCACACAACAGAGAATAGCCCACTCAGAGAAACATCCATGCACTAAGTTGGATACGAACCCGCAACCATTGGTTTCGCAGTCAGGCATGCTGACCACTCGGTTTACCTGGTCGGCATTTATTAAGTAAATAATTTAATCTATGAATGTTTTAGTATATGAGGTATTTTCAACCAACAAGTTTTGTAATTACAGTATTTATTGAAGAGAAAAATCAAATAATAATAATAATATCTATCAATAAGATCCAATGCATTCCATTCCCCGATCCAATTATGCAATCCATTCCCTTTTTTTTTAAACATTTTGCAGTCAATAGAAACCCTAACAAAGAAAGAGTACACAAAGAACAATGAAATAAAAATGGCAGAAAGCTGATCAAAACAACTTAATAATCCATAGCTAATAGATATTTGTTTTATAATCAATTCAAGTATTCTTAATGGAAAGTGTCATTGCAAGTAAAAATTCATCAAAAAAATATTAAAATTTTAAAACATAATAAAAATACCCTTGAGATGGCAAAAATTTAATGAATGGTGGCTAATGGTAGTTTTTAAACAATTTATTTAAGTTTTAATATTTTTAGTAACACTGTAACAATGAGGGCCAAAATCAATTGGACTGTTCAGATCTGCATAACAATGGGAGACGAAAATAAGGAGAATTTGTTTCCTCAATAGCTATTCCAATTTCAAACGCTTCTTCGGAGCACATGCATTAGCTCATAATAATAGGAGTCATTTTTGGCGGTGCTCTATCTTTAAAAACTAGTAGTATTCAGCCTTTTGCCCCAGATGTCCTACAAAAGGGCTCGTGCTTCACAAACTCTCATAGATGTTTAAGCTGAGCATGTATTGTGTAATTTTCTCTCCTAGCTATTTACTTCTCCTGTTTTTAATTTTTTACTTCTTTCTTAACTTCATGGAGTATTGGAATATATTTTTCATGTTATTGGTTTTTAGATTTCAATTAGTTGTTAACAGTTTTTAAATAAATTTAGGTATATTTCTATTTTGCCAGGGTAGGCGATAAAGTCATCAATGCAGACTTACTTAGTGCAAATAAATTAAACAGTTTTTTTTAATTATTATTATTTATAAGTAATGTTTTTAAAGAAGAAAAAAAATAGATAAGTTAGTTGCTGAAATTACTTGCGCAATCGAAATGAACCTAGATTAGTTGTTTCCGTCCTTTGCTTAATATTATTCTGAAGTATGTATCTGGGAATCTTGATTATCAGAGCCTGGTTTGCATCTATATTATAATAACAAGATTAAACTGGTCATGTTAAAACATAGTATTGAACCTATAACCTAGCATATACCATTACATGAAATACGACTCTATGGGTCAACATTTATCTGTATTTTTGTCGTATCTGCAAGCAGGATATGTCAGTAGATAAATGTAGGAAAATTGAAGTGATTATTACAATGAATTGAAAAATGAATGATTAAACTGCTTGAAACAATTATCAAAGTCCATTATTCTGGTATAAAAATTATTAACACTTAAATTTATTATAATATGAAAGTAAGCAGCTACATTTATCATGATTTTGGCAGATTTTAGTTTCAACTATTAGGTGGTAGATAAATGTTTTTTTAAAAAAAAAGCTTAATAGTTGAAACTTATTTATTAGAAAATTATATTTTTAATATAATTTCTAAACTTTAATTTCTTGATATTTCTTAAAGTCCTCTAATTTTAATAGTTCTTTTTGAACTTGGAGACTGATATTTTTTTAATGAACTAACTTGATTATTTATGTATTAAATTTATATCTATGTTTCCAAAATTTTTTTGTAAAACTTTAAAAGTTGGCTATGAATTTTTTTTACATGAATAACGAGCATATAATAAATTGTTTTGTATGAAATTTACTTAATTTTTACTTTAGTACTTCACTTGTTGCCTCACTCAGTCCTCTTGTTTATGGCGGTATTCAAGGGGTGATGGAGAAGGACATAGTTCTGGGGTTGGGTCTGCTTAGGGCTCTATCAAAAAAAAATTTTTAAAAATTTAGTTTTTATTAATTATAGTTTTTTTAAAGAAAGTTTTTTACATCTAAGTAAAAACTGCAATTTTGTATTAAGAGTCAAATATTCTGAAAATATTCTACGTATTTTACAAATATTCTATAAATTTTACAAAACATTCTACAAATATGAAAATAGGATTTTTGTATTTTGAGGAATGGGTCTGTAGTAGATCTTGACCAGAGGCACATAAAACCTCTGTTCAGTCTTTCGTATCATTCATTCAATTTAGAAATTGCTTAAAGCAAAAGTTTTGAACAAATTTTTCTCATTAGTTGGTCAAATAAAAGGTTACATTGATTAAGAATGTTAAAGGTAAAAAGTAAATCATATGTAATAAATTTTTACTTGCCAACTAATTTTGTAAAAATTTGAAATATTTGCAGCAATAAAAAATGCAGCACGTTATTAAAAATAAAATAAAAAATAACATTGCTTGAATTTATTAATTATAACTTGTATGAAACTATGTGATTCTCATTTTGGTATTCATCGTTCGTTATTTTTGGATAATTTTATTTTATACAGGACTTTAATTTAGTAAAAATGATCGATGTTATATATTTGCTAAAAATTTTGCACTATTTTATTTTGGCTTGCAATCCTTATTTTTATGTACTAGTATTTTTTTGAACATGGAAAAAGCTGCGATTTTAAATTTTTATTGCTTACATGGTTTTTAATTTTTGTGATAATTTTGAATTGCTAATTATTTCCATACTTTAAATTTTTCTTTTTACAGTCCAATGAAATAACTATTGATGATACTTTCTGACAAGTAAAACTTTCAAAATGTATAGTAACAATTTGAGACACATAGGTGTACTTATTTATTCTACATAATGAATGGAGAGTGTATTTAAAATTATTATATTTTAAAGCGGCAACTTAGATTTTTACTATTTTTCTGTGGTCATAAACTGCAAGCAAATTTGTAGACTTTCATTCATGCATTACAATACAGAATCTGTGTGAATGTTTTAACTGTTAAATGTTTAAAAGCATATTGGCAATATTAAATCTGTGTAAAGAAGAAAGTTTTGACTCTTGCCTAATTTTTTGTAACATTAAACTTAAATTTTAATTAAGAAAAAACTTAAAATTTAATTTGTAACATTTAAATAAAGGCTAACACAAATCATTATCTTGAAAAAATAATAATGAGTAGATTTGTTGAGTTATGTACACTTACTCAATAAGCTAAGTCAGTGTCAAGGCTTCTTAAAATAAGATATTTTTATTTTTTGAAATAATATGGCTTGCAATTTTTTTAAATTTCTGTTTATTTTTACTTTAAGATGATATTTCACTAAAAAGAATTTACTCTAATCAAGATATATTTATGCTCCTTACATGTACTTTTTTCCTTGTTAAGAATTTTTACCAACATTTGATAAAAATATTGAAATTAATTTGTTTTGAGAAGACGAACAATATCTTCTGAATCCTAATGCTAATAGTGAAAGAAAAAGTGTGGATTTATTACAATTTGGGTAAAACACCTGAAGCAACAGGTTTGATGTTTATGCATCAATTGATAAAAACATTGTGATGTAGTCGGTTAAAGAAGTAGTTGTAAAAGTAGAAGAAGTGCAATATAATTCCAATGAAGACTGAACTTAACACAACCAATTAAAGCAAACATTTGCAGGAGGTCTGAAAGCCTTAAAAACAATAAGGAGCTTTCTGTATTCACAGGAACATTCAGAAAATGAACTACAATCTGTAACAGCTATTAAAAATTTATTGTTTGTCCTAAGAAAAAAGAAAACCGAAATTTTCAAATATTTTGAGGAAGTTAATACATTTATTTATCCCTTTTTTGCACTGTAAATATTTTGAATACTTTTTCAGTTAAATGTTTTATACTTATTACAATTGTATTAATTTTCATACATTTCCAAATTCTTAAAATTTAACCCTCAGTCGTCGTTTTCCTGCATCTGTGGTTTGTGAAGAATAGTTCCCCGAGAAGGATCGATTGAGGTTCTTATGTATTGAATTTTAGCTTATAAAAACAAATCATAATAAACAAAATTCAAATTTTTCTTATAAACTACAATTTAGTAATCGAGATTTCTGAAAGCATTTATCTGCCATCTCACTGTGTATTTTAAGAAAAACTTCATTTTTTGTATCTATTCTGTCGAATTAAAACTATTTTCTTAACTCATATTTTTATTATGTAATTAATGTTTAAGGTGAAAAAATCTGCAATCAAGTCAACTTTAAGGTTCCTGATTATAGGTTTTTATTGTTTTTACACTTTTACTTGAATTATGAATGTTTTAAAAGTTTTCCTACTTATTACTATATCATACCTGCCAACTTTTACGCATTTGGCGTAAAATTTTATTTTTATATTTAAAGTGGTAGTAAATATATACTATTTTTTCTTTTATAAACTAAATTTTTAAAGGATTTTCATCACCACTATTCCTAAAAGAATTAAGCATATATATTAATATGCGTTACCATCATGATAGGCAGATTAAGCTTTTTCAAATACAACGTATTTTTTGCTTAAAATTGAAATTTTTATTCCATTTTAATACCACTGGGAAAAATCATAATGGAAGGGATTAAAAGTTGGCAGGTATGCTATATAATATTTAAAATATAAAACAGAAATTTTTGTAAAAGAGGTTTAAATTTCATGGTTTTACTATTAATGAACTACTTAATTTTTCTACAGATAGTTGAACAATGTGTCAACAGGTTATTTAAAAATCTTTTAACATAACTGCTTTTGATAAAATAAAGAAAATTCTCTCCATGTAACCATTTTTTGTTATTAAGAAATTTTCTCCATGCATATTTTTATGTAGTTGTTTTCACAGTAACCAGAAATAGCATAGTAATTTTGTGTATTTGTCATTCGCCTTAATTATTTTCTTTTCATTTAGCAACGGAAACATAAGGAGTCAAACCCACAGCTGCTGCTCCATCATCACTTTTGCATACCTGCTGTTTCAGCTACGTTAAAAGTAATTCTTTTTTTTTCTTCTGCGAAATATGCTGTCCGTAATGAAAAAGAAGCTTACATTTGGAGTTTCTTTGTACAGGGTTATTCATAATTCCCTCCGGGCAGGAACTGGACTATCGCATTGATGTATGCTGTGTGATCAAGGGTTCACGCATAGAACACCTGTAATGTATGTAAGTAAAACTTGAATAGTTTCGGAATAATTTCATATGTTTCTTTTTTTCATATTCTTTTTTTTACTGTAACGCTTCAATACCCCGGAGGGAATTAGGAATAACCCTGTATTTCTTTTAATCTTTAATCAACATTATTATTTTTATACAAAAAATTTTATAAAAACTGCTATGTGTAATCTTTTGTTTCTCAAACTGAAAGTATGCCTGATTCATGAGAAAGTGTCACATTTATTAGCAATAAATATTATTTATGGTTTTTTTCCAAATTGAAAATATTGTGTTAAAATTAATTTTGATTTTCATGAAATACACTTCGACACACTCTTTAAATCTCTTTGATGAAATGACTAGTTTTTCTCTTAATTCAGACCAGAAAAAAATTGTCGCTGTTCCCTTCAGTATTTTTTACTATTTGTTAGATAAATTATTTCAAAATAAATTTCGACCATACTGAAATGTTTATTAGTTGACCCTTTTAAACATTGGTATCTGTATAATTTTAAATGATATTCTTTTTGATTAATGTATTACTTATTAACAAAATAATATTTTACCTGTTGAAAAAATTTGCATATTTCACTTTAATTATTTTTTTTTAGGACAATTCTTAACCTTATTTAATAATCTTATTGATTTATTATTTTTAACCTTTTTTAACATTTAAAAAAAAATTAATAGTTCTTTCTTTTTCTGCATTTTTACAGCTTGTTGCAGGCTAAGACTCTCTCCTTAAGTTTCTTTCATTGGGAATGATCCACTGTTGCAGTTTTCCAATGGTTGATCCCAATTTTATGTGACATTTTCTCAAGTGTATCAAGCCACTTCAAGTTTGCCATTTTTTTTCTTTGGGTTTAAATCATTGTATCTGTAGATATGTCATCTTAATTGATATACCTTTTTAGTTTTCACAATATTTGGTTATTATACTCCAGACATTATTTTTTTGATAGTGCCAAATATTTTCTTTTCTCTTAGAACATGTTTTCCTTTGTTTTGTTCATGGTCCAGAATGCGCTTCCACACATACTTTTTTGTTTTACTAAAGTTTTATATTGATAAGTCTTTAATTTATGCTTAAGTGTTTTAATTTCAAGTGATTTCTTAATCCATATTAACATTTGTTTGCTATATATAATAAATTAATCTAACATTTAAACTGTTATACTAAGTCTTTAATAACTTTTCCAATGACATGGAATCTCACTCTTATAGATATTCGTATAGGTTTTACTTTGCCTAGTTTTGCTTTACATTTAACTCTATTAATTGTCATTTTTGTAAGATTTATCTAGTTACATGGATATTTCTAAATCGAGTATTGCATAATATAATTTTGTTCTATCTATGCCATCGTATGCTGTCTTAAAATCAAAAAATATATGGTATGTATAAATATTGATTTCTTTTGTTTTTTTCCCCAGATTTGTGTGGATCTGGTCTTGATCTTTCTCTTTCTAATCTACATTGATAATTTTCGATGACTTTTGCAATGTATAGTCTTTTGCATTAAAATGTTTGTTAGGATTTAAAATGCTTTGTTTAAAGAGGTGATTACTCTGTAGTTGTTACACTCTTAAATTTATTTCTTTTTTATGTCTTGGACGCATGGCCCCATACACTCATTCAATGGGCATTTGTTTCAATGTTTTGACACAGACTTTAATTATTTGTGTTCTATGAACAAACATAATTTTTAGTTTTTTACTCTCCAATGATAATGGAAGAGCAGTAACTGTTATGGTACCAGAATGACATATGCAAGTAAAAACAGCTTAAATATTAGATTTATCTTTTACTATAAAACAATTTATTTTTAAAGACAATTTAAATTTTTTTTTATAAAACACTTGCATCACATTCATTATTTTAAATGTGTCATATATCATGTCCTAGATATAATTTGAAATGTTCACCATGGTCGTACAGCAAATTTTGCATAAAATTTTATTTTTAAGAAATTCTTGTTTGTCTAACTTTTAATGAGGGTAAAATATTCCTACCAGATCTAGTATTAAAACTAGTTTATTGTTTCTCATTGTTATTTCCTAGATAATAAATCCTGTCTATCAGAGATTATCATATACCATCGCATGTCATGTTGTAACCTTAATCACATTGGTATAAAATATGTAGAATTTTATGGGTTTCCTTTGGCGTAAATTGAATTGTTTGCTCATGAAAATGCACTGTTCTGTTATTGCATATGGAAAACAATTCAGATACCTGAGCAAATTCATATATAATCTGCATAGATATTTCCCTTTTGTTTCATTAAATTCCTTCTTTCTCTATCCAAGTTGATAGCAACTATTGTAATCAATAACAAAGCTACATAGTCAGTTTCTAACGGTTGACATTTTGTAATTAATAGAGGATGTAAGTATTTTCATATCAAGACAATAAACTTATTTTATGACCATCACATCCAAGAATAAAGTTACATCAAAGAATTTTTTAAACCATATATAAAAAGTAGTGCTTTAAAGTGGCTTTTGAATTACATTTATAGTTTTCTAATGAAACAAAATCAATATTATTTATTCTGTTAGTCTTTACATTATGTAATCAATTGTTCTTTTACTCAAAAGAAAAAAAATAATTGAGAATAACATAAAAATTCACTTAAAAAAATTTACTTTACAATAACTAAACAATAAAAAATACATATATTTATTTCTTTTAAAAATAATTTTGATTTTAAATCGTAAAATCTAATTTCATTATTAGTGCTATGCAAAGAATTATATTTAGCTATTTTTATTAATTTGCTTATTGTTATTGTGTTCAACTTAAATTTGATTATAAATATCTTTACTTTGATTTATTACCTACTTGAAAGATGTTATGATTCATATACTTTTCGCTGTAATTGTTTAAAAAAACAAGTAATCAATTTTTTAAAAAATTGAATTTTGAAAGCTGCAAACATCCTCTTTGTTATATACTATGAATTCAAGCTTTGTTGTGTGCACTTGGGTACAGTAAAAAATCAGATGCACATTTCATAAAGACCACCCTTGACTATTTGAAATTTTTGTTTATAAATTATCGACTAATTGAAATAAAATGATATAACTGAAATGTGTGTATGCCTTGGACATAATGTTCTGACCGGGCACACAATCCATAAAGGCCAGTAAAGGTTTATTTGAAGTTTTTTTCTATAAATTATTGAATTATATTTGAAATATTATATTTTCCTTTAAAATTATTTTCTTTTTAAGAAAAATTCAGTAAAAATCATTAATTTATGATAATAAATTTGTAATTCTCTAATAACACAGTTTTATTCCTATCGTTAAGAGAAAGAATTAGTGGCACAGTAGTGCCAAGTATCTAAGTTATTAGACATGGAAAAATAATATTTTGAGTTGACATAGTTATGTTTTAGAACCATATAATGTGTTGTTTTTTTTCCTTTAAGAAATATCATTAAAAGGTTTGTCAATGATAAAATAAAAAAATTTTTATGTCAAAATTATAAAATAAAAGCAAGATGGGAACAGTAGTGATGTGCAATACAAGTATTCTTACTTTTAAGCTGATTTGGGTTCAAAATTCTTGAATCTATAGTCAAAAATTTGCAATGTTTCACTTGTACAGGAAGAATAAGAAATCATACAATCATTCATTTTTATGTGATTTAATAAGAGGGTTTTTAATGTTCAATCTGATAATATTAATTGTAACAGACGATAGCAAAAAATAAACAAGGACAGCACTTTTCTAATGACTTATACAAATGTGAAAAATTCATTAAAAACTGCAATAAACATTTCTAGCAAACTTATCATTTAACAACTAAAGTTTTCAAAAAAAAATAATTAACATGTTTAGTGCTTAGTTGGAAATTTACTTTAAATATCTGACTTTAAGTTTGGAGGTTGGAAACGGAAGTGAAACTTTACTGAAGGAAATGTTATACCTTTTAAATATGCAATTGAAAGAAAAAAAATGCAAACTTTTTTATGAAGAAAAGAGATTAAATAAAAGCAAAAGACACCAATTGAAACGCTTTAAAAAGGTGTGAATGAGAAAGTCCATTTTTTCATATCATTAAAATATAATTAAGAAATTCATATGCTTTTACATTCTTACAATAAATTCTTTGTTATATGGTCTATAAGTGAAAAAACATTAATATATGACCCTTTCTACATACAAATTACATAATTATAAAAACAAAATTTTTCATTTAATAAAATTTCAAGCCTCAAATCTCTTTTTCTTTCATATTACTTAAATTCCTTGTGTTAACTTACCAGAACTGGATCCTTAATTAGATATTGAGTACATATAAAATTATTGAATCTAAGTTTAAACAATGTGCAACTCTTCTAACTGAATTTTGTATAATGTCTTGATTTCAGTTGGCCTTAAAAAATTTAAAAATAGCTTTAAAAAGTCTCTTAAAAGGCCTCTATAATGTAGCCTAAGAATATAAATTCTGTAGTTCAAAAAATATAGAGAAAATGTAATACTTATAATTTTAGTTTTATTTACTAAGTATTAATATTTTATTTCGTTAAAATCTATTTTTATTTTTAAACTAAAAGGGGCATTTAAGTAACTCCTCTCACAAAATTGTATTTGCTTATTTGTCAGCAAATACACGAAGCTTTTAAAATTATGTCATTATATCTAAGTTTTAATTTCAATAAAATATTGTGTGAATGAATAACCTCTTCTTTTTTTTAAATTATTTTATTTACTGACTATATTAAAATAGAGTTATGACCTTAATCATGTCTAACATTCTTTATAGTCACTATTTGTGGTATTTACTTAATGTTATATATATATATATATATATATATATATATATATATATATATATATATATATATATATATATATATATATATGTCTTTATGATCAGCAATGTTAAAAATTTTCATTATTGTATTGTATTTTTTTAAAATCTAATTTAAGTTGAATGAAAATATTAATCACAACTTAAGTTGATTTCTATGATAATAAATTAAATTGTTTTAAATTTTATTAACTGTAAATATGAATTTTATCTACTTTTTTGCATTATTTGTATCATATTGCATTTTCTAACGAACAGTTACAAATTTGTTACTAATTGTATAACATCATCATTTAATCACAATGTGATGCAGAACAAAATATTATGTTAAAAATATTTACACTAGCCTTATATCTTCTGACAAACCTTCTTTACTAATTAATGAAACTAAATTATTTTAAAATAATTTAGGACCTAAAGGTAAAGTTCTGTCAAAAGTATTTGGGATTAATCTGCATTATTTTTAGAATTATTTAAATATCTATTAAATGTTAGTTAAGAAACATTTAGATATTTTTATTTTGAAATCAACTCTATCAAGGGTTTTATTATGTTAAGATAAATGCAGTTTCTTAAATATCCAAGTTTCTTTCCCCTATGTTTTTGTCAGACATAGTTTCTAGAACTGTTTAACTTTGTTATTTAATGTATGCAATAATGTAAGATTTTAACTTGAGTTTGATGCTCAATCAATAGCAATAATTAGATACTGAATCAATTCAAAAACTGCATTCTGCCTTTGTGTGAATTACACCTGCAATTCGCATGACTTTTAAAGTTTAAAAAGTGAGACCTTTAAACTTTATTTTGATTTAAATATTTCATTAAAAAACTTATTTTATGGCAACAAATAAGTTTAATTGAATTTTAGTCAAGTTATTTAAGTTTATAGTACATATCCTTATTTTACTAGAAAATAATGTCTATGAATTATTTTCATTTCATGGATGTTTGTTCCCCCATATAAATAATTTTACACCCTAGTTATAAGTTCATTCACCCACTGTTTTTTATAATTGAAAATGTTTTTTTTTTCATATGGCCTTAAGCTTTCAAAATATTCAGGTATTGCCAATTTTTTGATCATTTAAAATTGTTATTATTGTTATTGAATTAAAGAGCTAATTTCAAACCAATCAAATTTATAATCAAAATTTAAGTTGATTTCTATACTGTGACTTATCACTATACTGTTTTAAAACCTGGTGAGCATTTTCGGTTTATGATGTGATTTTTTACACATACTGTAGCTCATTTGTAAACTGATTGTTGCAACTGCATTTTGCCCCTCAAAGGCTTTCCCATTTTTATTCTTACTCAGGGATCACAACACCAGAATACTGCTCTGATCTCTCTTTCTTTCTCCTGTTATTTATTTATTTATTATTACTTTTTTGTGGCAGATTTTATTTAAAACATTGTGATTTTTCCCTATTTTTGAGTATGTAATAGTGATTAAGTTTGACTCAGTATGGCTAATTCAGATTATTATGCATTAAGTTTCATCTCAAACCAAGTGTGTTATAAATGTTGTCAAGTGGTTTTGGGGACTATCTTGTTTAATACAGCATAGTTAACTGTTTTTAATTCTCCATTTCAATTTATCATCATTTTTGTGATCAGCTTTACAGTTTTAAAAGTTAACATTTAAAATAAATATATATTTTATCTAATCTTTCACAGAATATTTTTACAATTTGTACAAATTCATTAAGATAATGTTTTTGATGAAAGATAATAATTTTTTTTAAGGTTCATCCATTGGTCTTAATTTTTATTATCTGAAATTTACAGCAATGGCTGAGTTATCAAACAAACTGAGGTATAATTATGGAGGACGGTGGCAGGCCCACACACAGTTGCTGATTGATGGTTAAAAGCTTGTGTGGGATTGAACGGCAAAATTGTGTGTCACCACATTGACACCATTATGCTTTTGGTCACAAAATTAAGGGGCCTCCACCACCCCTTGACCCATAATAGGTTGCTGCAGAAATGCTTTGATTTAACATTAAAGTGTAGGGCATCTATTGTAGAATTGGGCAATTATTGTAGAAGTATTACTTTGATTTTTGATTTCTTCATTAATTTTACATATATGTGCCTCTTAATTTGAAGCATTAATTTTTGAAAAGGAAAAAAAAATCATTATTTTTCAAAAATATTTTAAGGCTCATATAAATTTTTTTTTTCGTTTCCAGTTCATTGGGATAGAACTGTAAGGAAATTGTTACATAAAATTGAAAAAAATGTCATAAGTTATGCTGAAATTTGAAAATAAAGTTTACTTTTATAGTATATGCTTTTTATTTGTTTACTTTTTAAATAAACTGTGATATAATACAATAAAAATAAACTGGGAAATTAATTACTCTTCAAGTTTATTTTTTTACAATGTTTGAAAACATATAAAAAAAATTTTATTTCCCTTTTGCATGTAGATATTTAATATGATATTCTATATTTATAATACTTTATTATTCTATAATGTTATATTAACTTTTATGTTAACCTTTATATATTGGGATAAACTCTGTATGTTAAATTATAATTTATAAGATATACGTGTTCATGTCTGGAATTGCTTGTGTATGTGATTTATAAACAAAACATTTTCCTGGAAACTTTTTATAGAGATTTATACCTACTGCTTTTTCTTTTCTTTTAAGAATAACTTTTATAATATTTTCTTTTTCAATGCATGCTTTGATTAAAGTTTGAAATTTTTCATCAAGATTTTATTAAATATAAATATAATAATAATTAATTATACGTTGCATATCATTTTTACATCTGGCTGGAGCCTGGAAACTTTGTACAGAGATTTATACCTACTGTTTTTTCTTTTCTTTTAAGAATTACTTTTATAATATTTTCTTTTTCAGTGCATGCTTTTATTAGTGTTTGAAATTTTTCATCTAGATTTTATTATATATAAATATAATAATAATTAATTATATGTCGCATATCATTTTTACATCTGGCTGGAGCCTGGAAATTTTGTACAGAGATTTATACCAACTGTTTTCTCTTTCTTTTAAGAATTAGTTTTATAATATTTTCTTTTTCAGTGCATGCTTTTATTAATGTTTGAAATTTTTCATCATTGATTTTATTATATATAAATATAATAATAATAAATTTTATGTTGCGCGTGATTTTTGCATCAGGCTGAAGCTGGGAAAGTTATAGGTTTAAATACAGTTTTGTTATTTATTTATTTTTAAGAATTTTATAATATTTTCTTTCTCAATGCATGCTTTTATTAGCGTCTGGAACTTTGATATTATTAATTGTTGTTATTATTATTGTTTGCCATAATTTCTAGAATGTGGTGAAAATTACTTTCCTGTATGATGTTTTACTTTGGTATGTATTTAACAATATTCATAATGTAATGGATAGTTAATTCGTAGCACCAGATGGCGCTACCCCTTTATCCGCAAAAACAGTATCAATAATCTTCATTCTGACTTAATTGGAGATGACGCAAGACGAGCTCTGCAAACCATCATGGTTCCCTTTTTCCCACTCATTTGAGTAAAACTTTTCAAGTTCTTTTTTTTTATGTTAGTTAATGTTATGTTATTACCCTTTATTGTTAAATGTTTGATGTGAAAGTATGATTAAAAATACTGAGCTCTTTATGATGGTGTTTTTCTGCCATCGTCTTGCGTAATTACAATAGTTTATTTTTAAAATGAATTCTTTGATAATTGAATAAATTGCAAGATTTTTAGTAATTTTTTTTCAAAACTACTAGTTTTTTTAAAATTGATTTTGTCCTACATTTTATTATATTTTCACATAGTATTATATTTTTTTATAGTCCTATATGTTATTATATTTTCGCATAGTATATTTTTTTATCTAAAACTACACTCTTTTATTTATTTTTTAGTTTCTGCTTGAAAATTATTTTATAAAATCCCAGTAGATTTAAGCTATATTTTCAGATTTTCAACATATCCAAACGTGAACTAAATGGTGAACTATATTAGGGTTTCAGTGATATTTCCAAAGATCCAATATAGTTTAAATATTTAGTTGGATTACTTCTTGGCCAAATGGTGGACAGTGAAGCAAGAGCTATTGCCTGGTTTAATTGTAATCTGAGTATATACTATATCCTAGCTGAATGAGTTTTATAAGTAGAGTTTTATGGAAAAGGTTGGTATAGAAGGTTAGAAATTATTTTCTTTCCTGATTTTAAATCTAGGTATGTATACAATAATCATAAGATATTTAACAAAATTATTAAGTTTTTGTTAGTTTTTAGTAGATATTTTATATCATTAATTTTTGATTTTTAACCTTGTATGCAGGACCATGCAACCTTTTGTTATTTTTCAAAATCATATGATTAAGTCAATTAAACAAATAGATAGAGATAACAGCATAATTTGTATGACCTTAAAAATTTGTCCTGAAAGTTTTAAAAAAGGCCTTAAATGTAACAAGTGACTAAAAGTTTAGAAAATTTATATTATATGAAAAGTTTTTATGATGTGAGGAAAAATATTATCCTTCCTAAGAATGAGTAATGGTATCCATACATTATTATTATTATTTATAGTATGTGTAGAGTTTGAAATTGTGTTAGTTACACTAATACTCTATGGCAATAAATATAAGTTTTTTTTATTGTAAGGTATGATATATTGTGAGAAACGATTTTTAACAACTTTTTAAAGGAACTTAATTATGATTAATAATAATTGGGCATTAATTTATTTTTCTTGATATTAAGTCAAAATAAAATTTTCTCTTTAATTTTTTAAATAAAAAAACTTAAATACACTTTAGTTTTAATAAAAATACATCAAAAATACATTGTTAGAGTAAAGGAATTAACAATTGAATAAAATTCCCTTAAAAACTGAAATAATAAAGCAATCCAAACTTATATTGTAAAGCAATTCCAAATATGCCAGTTGTGTAAATTTTTTGCAAGAAAACTTAGTATTCTTATTAGCCTTTAATTTCTTTTAAATAAAATCATAAGGTATAATTACAAAAATGTCAGCTCTAAAGAAATTTTTTTTAAACTATTGTAAACATATTTATTTTTTTGTTTCATTTTATTTTTCATATAGATGATTATTTAATTTAAAAACGTTTTATGTATTCCTTAATTTATGAATTAACTGATTTGCCTTGACTTAATTTTGACCTTTTTATTTTTGAACGAAAAGAATTTTCTTTGAAATCTGCAAACAAATAAAAAAAAAAATTACGAAAAATACTTCATGATATTTGATAATTTTATTTGGAAATTGTGGAAAATGTAAAAATACGAAATGTTCAACAAAAAAAAAAAATTATTTCGCACCGTCGTTCCTTATAAATAAAT
This sequence comes from Parasteatoda tepidariorum, assembly GCF_982258835.1. Taxonomy (NCBI): domain Eukaryota; kingdom Metazoa; phylum Arthropoda; class Arachnida; order Araneae; family Theridiidae; genus Parasteatoda; species Parasteatoda tepidariorum. The sequence goes on along the minus strand of NC_141755.1, from coordinate 122,416,181 downwards.
ATCATTTTGAACAATGATATCGTTGAAGATTCAATTTTTAAAAATTATTTACATTATATTGTTATGTTCAAAACCAAGCTCTTCGATAATTCTTTAAAAATATTTTAGAACAAAATGTTATATAAATGATCATTAGATGGCACGAATATAGAGTAAAGACTACAATGTTCAAGTTTACCCTGACGCCCTTCAGGTGAACTGATTCATCTTCCCCGTCTGCATCTATGGGTTGAGTGTTAGGAAACAAGTAATTTCTAGTCCCGAGGGTTCGGGACTCGAGCTTCGGTCATGTTCAGTATTTAAAAATTATATTTAATTAAAATAAATGTGCTTTTTTTTATTTATTTTTAAATCTTGTAACTTAAGTAAAACATTTTTTTAAAAATTATTATTTTTAATCACATACAATAGCAGTAAAATGGAGAAATTCTTGCTCATATACTGTACATATAAATGGCCCCATATCTCCCTTCAATATTTAACTATAATTTCCAAACTTGACCTGATATTATATTAAAGACAAGGAAATTCTTGGATCAGTACCCCCAAAGGTATACTTTTGTTTTGTGAACAGGGAGGACTTTGTGACTCGACATATTTAACGTGCACCAGACATCATTTGCTACACAGTGAGTCTTCGGCCGGCGGGGATCGAATCCACAACCTCTTAAACATTGGCCCAGTGCCCTACCAACCAGGCTATCCTACGGCGTAACTTCCTACGCACTTTTTTTTTCATTCATTTGAACGTTAATCTTACCGGGGGTCACCTGAAGGTGGGGCGCTCTGTAATATTCAACTTAAGTGCAATAAAACTTAGAGTCAAAAAATACATGAGAAGTATATTATGTTGATTGAATATAGAGCAATTTTAACCGAAAGTTTGGTGATTCGAGCCCACCATGGGGTCGCCATTATTTTAGAGCCGTGGTGGCTCAAAATGAGGTAAAATGATTCGTATGCATGTAGAATATGGCTCGACTGTTCTCGAACTCATCCGCTACCTACTAAACTAGAGCGAGGCGTGCGTGCTGTTTCGTTTATATCTTTCGAACAAAGTGTCTTACCATTCCAAAAATTTGGAATTATTATCATTATTGATTATACTTCACATTGTCGAAATATAAAAAAAATCAAAGATGTCCAAATTGCAAAAAAAAAAAATTTTTTTTTTCAAAAAATGAATTTTTTTATGTCATAAACAAAAAATTTTATATTTTAATGTTGATTTTCTTAAAATTTGAGAAAAATCACTTCAAGAAAGTGTATTTAAATATTTTTGTTGTTGGATGACAATACGTTAAAAAATAACTTGCAAAGTCGTGCGCTCAAGAAAGTGAAATTTTAAAAAATTCGTTTAGTCAAAAATATGCAATTTAAACAAAAACGCAAAAATACGTGTCGATTTATTTTCAGTAAAGAGCAATAAAAAAAATAAATTAGTAACTTATAGGGCCACATTGTGGGCCCCCTATTAAGCATGTAATTATCTCCTTTAAAATCATGTAGGGTACACTAGTACCCGGTAATATAATACGTGGTTCAATTTCAATATTAAGGGGAGAAATAGGGCCATCTTGTAATACAAAATATTGGTTTCGAATTTCCTCATTTTAACGCTATTTAGCACACTCATATATACATAGTAACCTATAGGGCAACATTGTGTAGCCTATAATTATCCTCTGGTAGGGCACACTATTACAAGTAATTTTGATCCCAATCCAGAGCCCAAGGGAACTCCTGTATCACGTATTTGGAGACCTTCGTGGAGGATTTTTTGATGCAACTAACCCTCATTGGCGCAATATGGAGAAGAAAAGTTACCACGGTTAACCTGACAACAAGGTGGCCAATGATCCGCCTACCACTGAGGGCATTTTACGTCAGCACTGTAGTCGGTGCGGATTTTGTATCGACTTGTCACAGCTGGGATTCGAACCAGGTTCACCTCGTTAGAAGGCTTTATCCCCTGAGCCACCACGGCTCATCTACTTTATAGTACATTATCAAAAAACGCGTTTATGTTTTGGAGATTTCACGAATTTAAGCTTAAAGAGCCGCGATGGCTAAGGGGATAGAGCGTTCGCCTTCCAATGAGGCGAACCGGGTCCCGCTTGCACTGACCACAATACTAACAAGAAATATCCTCGGTAGTAGACGATTCATGGGTTAGAGTCCCTTTGCCGTCAGGTTATCAATGCGAGGTTCTCGTGGTCTTCCTCTCCATGTAACGCAGATGCGGGATAGCTCCATCAAAAAGTCCATTACGAAGGCAAATTTCTCCCAATACTCAATCCAGGTCTTCTGGATTGGGCTAAAAATTACAAGGCTGCGGAGTTGAACATTAGTAGTCAGTAAACCCATAAAATTGGGTTGGCTGTTCAACCACGGTTATAAAATAAAATTTAACCTTAAAAGAAAAAACTCCGGCTCTGAACCATAGCCTCCGAGAAATAAGGCCGTTGAGATCTCCAAGGTCTTTTAGCGACGTCACAAATAGTAGCTCTTAACTGATTAAAACCGACAATTTTAAATATTTGTTATTGAACAACAGCTTCGGTATGTCCGTCGGATATGCTATTCTTTATATCATTGTATAAATAATATTATATTTATACATGTACAGTACCGAAATGTAAAAGTTATTATAAAAATGGGCCTAATGTTTTAGATTACAAATTCCCCGTCAATAAGGAGTTTATACAAAAGTGGAACCATTCAATTCTCTCTCTCTCGTATGCTTGTTAAGGTAGAAGGGTGCGATTGTTCTTGTTTTCCAGAAGCGCCATCTATGGCCAAGACTATGGACTTCTGTCACACCTGTTTATTGGGCGGACCCGTTCATACATCCACAGATCGTAATTTAGACCTAAAGCAGAGAACGATCCATCTCCAGTTCTGTACCCTCAGAGGTAGGACTGGGAGATACCAAGAAATTTTATATCGTGATGCATCGTCAATTTTGCATCGCGATATAGTATTTTTGAAATTCATTTACTTGTAAGGCGCAGAAAGTCGGATTTCTATCAAAACTTCATACTCAGATTGATTTAAATCAATTTATGAATTTGATGTATGTGTTTTGCTTAAGAAAGATATTAATGTTATATTTTCTAAAAATGATCGTGCAAATAACGAAAGAGTTCTTAGTTTAAAAATAATTAATAAAAAAATAAATAAAATTGAAATTTATCAATATATTTACCTAACAATATAGAAAGAAAATTCAAAAAATAAGTTCGTTAAAAATTATTTGTATGCTTAAAACAAAGTGCTAAATAAATTAAACAAAAAAAAACACTTTTAAAACAACACTATTTTTTATCATTATTATTTCACATAAATAATAAAGTTAAATTGAATAATTACCGAATTCTGAACGAAAAAACAAAGTAAGGTTTAATTTCTTAAAAATGAAAACAAAAGAATTATGATATTCGATAATATAAGAATTATGATATTCGAAAAATATCATAATTCTTATATTATTCAACTGTCAATTCAACTGACAATATTGAAAGAAAATTAAAAAACACGATTATACTCTTTAATAAAATGGAGTGCTAAATGATTTTAAAAAAAGAAGTCGCAATCGCAAACATTACTAATTTTTTTGAATAAACAAAGTTGATTGGCTTATGTCCAAATCCAAAAGAGGAAAAATAAGTTTTGTTATAATTTTATTTATTGTTGTTGTTGTTGTTCATTTACGTCGCACTAGAGCTGCACAATGGGCTATTGGCGACGGTCTGGGAAACATCCCGGAGGATGATCCGAAGACATGCCATCACAATTTTGATCCTCTGCAGAGGGGATGGCACACCCGCTTCGGTAGCCCGACGACCTGCACGCGAAGTCGAGCATTTCACGGTAGAACAGTTTAACGAGGACCAATACCGCACACTCTCGGTCCCTACGCAGACTGATCCAAGTGGTCACCCACCGCACACTGACCGCAGCCAGTCATGCTTGACTTCGGTGATATGCTGGGAACCCTGTCTTAACAATAAGTCCACTGCAGGACGCCGAAATTCACTGTATAATTACAACGAATATTTATAAGTAGTACAACATTGTTTAATTATAAGACATAGAAACACAATATAACACTTCTGTATAATTTTTTATGTTTCAAAATAAAGTTTTTATGTAGATCACTCGGTTCCTTGCATATTTGCAAGTTCTATTGAAACTTCGGGCCTCGATTCTGCGACCTTCTTCACCTTGGTGCAGCAGGAATTAAGAGCACGCCATACTGGGGAAGAATTTTTTTCTAGCGAATTCTCTTTCTACTTCATTACTAATTTAAAGTATAGAAAGAGTGATTTCAGACAAACCTAGAATAAGTCATAAAGTTTCAAATACTGAGAAGGAAATTTTAAAATATGCAAATGAAAATAAATTATGAGAAAACAACTTAGGATTACGCAACGGAGAAGTTCTCTTCTAATAATATGTTTGCATTTTAATATTTTGAAGTCTTTTTTTTTTCAGCAATTAAAACTTTATGACTTACTCTAGATTTGCGTGAACTTACTTTTAAATTAGAAATGAAGGAGAATTTGCAACGAAAGTTTTCTCCCGCGATATGGCGTCCTCTTAGACGCCTGCACGACTTGAGCTACAGTGAACTTAGTACTAATACAGTGTAGAGTACGAATGCGTCTGTATTGCCTTCAGTTCATAAAAGAGGAAGAAGAAAAGAAAAAGAAGCGGAAACAAAGAAAAAAAAGAAGGGGGGGGGAGAAGAAAAAAGAAAAGAAGAAGAGAAAGAAAAAAAAAGTAAAGAAGAAGAAAGAAAGAGGGGAAGAAAAAAGAAGACATAAAATATAATGCCTTGATCATCTCCAATAGATTATTTTTATTGCTACACTGCGAAGATAACAATTCAATATTGCTTAAATAACTTGTTGAAAAATTTATGAAACTTATTAAATTTTCTTGCTAGAAATGTTTTTAAAAAAGTCCTAAAAATTTTAAAAATTATTAATTAATTTTTCTCTCTATTAGTGACTCTTTATACTTCCAACATTTTTTGTTGTTGTTGTTGTTGTTAATTTACGTCGCACTAGAGCTGCACAATGGGCTATTGGCGACGGTCTGGGAAACATCCCGGAGGATGATCCGAAGACATGCCGTCACAATTTTGATCCTCTGCGGAAGGGATGGCATCCCCGCTTCGGTAGCCCGACGACCTGCGCGCGAAGTCGAGCACTTTACGGTAGCACAGTTTAATGAGGACCAACACCGCACACCCTCGGTCCCTACGCAGACTGATCCAAGTGGTCACCCACCCGCACACTGACCGCAGCCAGTGATGCTTGACTTTGGTGATCTGCTGGGAACCGTGTCTTAACGATCAGTCCACTGCGGGACCCAACATTTTTTGAAGCTTCCATGTTGTCAATTGACAATCTATCGTCAAACGACAAAGTCATCAAAAATAAGAAATTATCACTAAAATCTAAACTAGCGAAAATAAAGGTATTTTAACAATCAATCAATAAAAAACGCTATTTAGTATAGTAAATTTAGACTTACTGTACATCTGTACGGTACATGAGTAAATTTAGACTTACTCATCTGTACGTCTCCCCTTTCTGGATGGAGTCGATTTAAAGGAGAATATTGAATTTCTTCTAGACAGGCAAGTTAGGTATTGTTTCCGATGTATTTTTCCACGTTGAGCTAAATGAGGGCACTCACAAAGGGAATTGTACTAATAGTTTAGAAGTCATAAATATTTTATTTATAAAAAGTACAAATTTGTACTGGTACGTATTTGTGAATTTAATATAGCTCCATAAAGGAAAGTATGCTCTGTTTTTATGTTTAGGCACTGCTGAATCGAATGATACTAAACTCAAGTCATTAAAACAACTTTTGAACTATTCCACTGTGGGCCAGAAGACCATGATCTTTGGGCAAAAGTCAAAAATTAAATTTTCAACTAAAATATGTGTAGGCAGTTTTAATATAGTCCAAATTAAGTATTCATAAACATTCCAAACATTATAATCTACTTTTTGGACCGGCGAGAGTACAATGTAATGAAAAATATGTTAAAAAAAAATTTTGAATTTAACTTTTAAAGTTTTATTTCAGAAATATACATAGGAATTTCACCTTACTGTTACATTTTTATCAGAGTAATTAGTCTGAAATTATAATAAAATTTTTCAATTTGTTGGATTAGTTAATACTCTTGACAAACTTATAGTTTATATCTTATCATTTGACATTTGACGATGTTTGAATGACTTTCGAAACTTAGTTCCAAAAAGTTCCACGAGGTAATAAGCTAAACTTTTTTTTGTTTTCTTCTTTGATGTTTCTTATTTCGAAAAAACCTGCCCCATTTTGCCCGTATTGCACTGGTGGACTGAATATACCGAAAAATTAAAATTATGTTTTGTTTCATGTTTTCGCGTTATTTTGTAATTAATTCGCATTATTTTGTAATATTACTTCGGAAATATAATTGGCTTTTCATTTTTAATATAAAATTACGAAAATTATTATATTTTCATTGCTATATTTAATTATTTAAACGTACTATATTATTACTTTTATTTTAGCTCGTCATATTTCAGCCGCCATTTTGTTTTTTTTGGGGGTATTTTTAGTGTATTTCAAAATTTAAACTATGAATTCAACTTACCTGCACATAAAAACCTTTAAATAAAAACCTCCAAATTTTGAAACAAATTTTAGCGAAATACTAATTTTGGCCACAAAACCTTGGATGCTGGCCCACTGTGTATTCTAATGACTTGTGTATAATTTCTTTCGATTCACCTTGAAAAAATTGACGGAGACAACGTCTCATATGTAATAGGTACTAGTACAAATTTGTACTTTTTGTATATGAAATGCTTATAACTTCTCAACTAGTGCGATCTCTTGAGGATAATTCTCGCTTAATTCAGCGTACGCTGGGAACAATGCCTCACTTGTCTATTTAGAAGAAATTCAATTCCACCCCACAAAACTGCCCTTTTTGCCTAAAAAAAAGGGGGGGGGAAACGTTTAGAGGAAGGTAGGGGATTTTCTAAATGAACATTTCCAAAATTATGTCTAAATTAAACTAAGTTATATTTGCAATACTTAAAACCGTTTCCGATTTATTGAATGTCCCATAGTGGACAGATCGTTAAGACACGGTTCCCAAGAGATCACCGAAGTCAAGCATCACTAGCTGCGGACAGTGTGCGGGTGGGTGATAATTTGGCTCAGTCTGAGAAGAATCGAGGGTGAGCGGTATGGGTCCTCGTTAAACTGTTCTACCGTAGAGTGCTCGACTTTGCGTGCAGGTCGTCAAGCTGTCGAAGCAGGGGTTCCATCCCCTCTGCAGAGCATCAAAATTGCGATGGCATGTCCTCAGATCATGCTCAGGGATATTTCCCAGATTGTCGCCAATAGCTCAATGTGCAGCTCTAGTGTGACGTAAATGAACTACAACAACAAAATTACCATCTCTCATTTAGATTTTAGGTTGGATTCCGTATATCTGCTCTCTCTCTCTCTCGATTTGTTTTTCGGTTTTGAGCGAACGCTTGATGATACAGTGCAATTTGATACCATGAAACCTTTAAAATATAGAGAAAAGGTAATTGATAATTTTTAGAATTTGAGGACTTTTTTTTTTCTCAAAGTTTTTCAGCAATAAGGTTATAATGTTTGTAATATTGATTAGGAAACTTGCGACCCTACATTTGTCATCTTATCATTATTATTTATACAGACGAAAATCGACTTTTGGATTATACTGATAATCCTTCTTACATTAGGTGGGGAGCGCATTTACTGGTTTTAAGCAGTTAATTTAGTCCTTGTAATTACACTTTTAGTGGTCCCACAATGTACAACATGAAACTGCATTGCGTATGCAATGTAAGATAACAAAGACACAGTTTCCAATAGAACGGTGTTACAGAAATATACCTTACACGTGTAAATAATTCATGTATAGTGATATAAAGGGTATAAATTAGTCCGCACACGGCTCGCGCCTACCACAGGGCTGACGTAAATTATCTTCAGTGGTAGACGGATCAGTGGATCATGGGTTAGAGTCCCCTTGCCGTCAAGCTAATTGTGGGAGGTTTTCGTGTTTTTTCCCACCATGTAACTCAAACTGGAGTTATGTTCCTCAAAAAGTCCATTAAGAAGGCAAATTTCACCCGATACTTGATCCAGGAGTTGTCTTCTGGATTGATTGGGTTTAAAATTACAAGGCTAACCGCGTTTGAAATGGGTAGTCGTAAAATCGGGTCGTGTTAACTGTAGAACACCGTAATCAAGCATCACTGACTGCAGTCATTTAGCTGGGGGCTGACCACTTTGATCAGCTTACGTATAGACAGAGGGTACGCCGTATCTGTCCTCGCTCCTACTGTTCTACCGTAAAGTGCTCGAATTCGCGTGCAGGTCGTCAGGCTACCAAAGCAGGGAAACCATTCCCTCTGCAGGCGATCGAAATTGCGATGGCATGTCTTCGGATCATCCTCAGGAATGTTTCCCAGACCCTCGCCAATAGGCCATTGTGCAGTTCTACTGCGTCGTAAATAAAATATCTTCCTACTTACCGTTTTATAGTGCTGGGGTGATTAAGAAAAGTCAAGATGCAAATCTTCCAACGATTTCAGTTTGTCACCCAACAGCAAAGTCACTAGTCCCGCAGTGGACTGATCGTTAAGACACGTTTCCCAGCAGATCACCGAAGTCAAGCATCACTGGTTGCGGTCTGTGTGCAGGTGGCTGACCACTTGGATCAATCTGCGTAGGGACCGAGGGTGTGCGGTATTAGTTCTCGTTAAACTGTGCTACCGTAAAGTGCTCGACTTCGCGCACAGGTCGTCGGGCTACCGAAGCGGGGATGCCATCCCCTCCGCAGAGGATCAAAATTGTGATGGCATGTCTTCGGATCATCCTCCGGGATGTTTCCCAGACCGTCACCAATAGCCCATTGTGCAGCTCTAGTGCGACGTAAATTAACAACAACAGCAAAGTCACTAAATCCTATGGATAATAAAACACTTCGCAAAATTCTTCAATTCTAAGAATATTTTTCTTTTGCTTTGAAAAATTAAAGAATAACTGCCCCTTCATCATAATTGTATGTTTTAATTTAAGTAAAATTTGTAAGATTTCATTGTTAACTTCTTAATTTAGCAACACAATAATTTCTCTTAGTGATGATCTGGGCATTTTCTCTTTTTAAGGATACGAAGACAATACAGACGCATTCGTACACTACAATTGATTCGGCTCACAGTGGTCAATTTTTCTAAGGCCTTACTTCCGGTTGCATCACAGAGGAGAAGGTCGCAGGATCGAGTCCCGAAGTTTCAATAGAACTCCAGCACTTATAAATATACGAGGAACTGAGGGATCTGCATTAAAAACTTTGTTTTGGAACATTAAATATTACACAGCAGTATCATATTGTGTTTCTATGTCTTATAATTAAACAGTCATGTGATACTTATAAATATTCGTTGCAGTTATACGATAAATTTGGATTATAAACATGTGATTCTCTTTATTTCAATTTGGTGCTTCAGTTTTCAGACCTTTTCACGCCCAGAATTTTCTGGCTTTTATTCTTCAGTAAAAAATTAATGTGGTACGACTTTTTCATTAATTACATAAATCTAAATTAATAAGAATGACTTTAAGAAATTTATTGTTTCTTGTAAAATTAGTTTTGTTGGTAGGATTAAAATAGTAACGAGTATACCTCCTCATGCTACTTCTAAAATTTGGAATACAGATAATAAAAAAACTGAACTCGCTATCTTTATCATTCGCAACATTTGGTAAGAGAGCAATACTCTTATGGCAACTTCAATACAAATATCCAGATTGTTTGTTATACAATTTATTATGTTACGATTCGAATTCTGAATCACTGCATTGCTTCTAAATTATCTTTCGTTAATAATGACCAACACAAGTAATATAACTGTGACCATGAGATAAAAATCTATTTAAGCTATCCAGCCGCCACGTAGCAATCTCTTAGTAGTTTGGATAACTGAGTATTATTACCTTCATTACTCTCTTACGAATAACCTTCTGAATTTTAGAAATTTAAGCTACGGCAGCTTCAGTTATATTAGGTAAGTGTATCTTTGTTGCTCTATAGACATTTTGGTAGTGTAGAACAATATATGCAGTGCTTTAAAATTTTCTTTTATTAAAAATGTACTATTTTTAAAGAAATTGCAGCATTTTAATTTTTAAAATTAAATAGGAAATATTAAGCGGCATAAATATATCTAAAAGTGCTTTTATGTTCAATAAGAGACAGTTTTAGTAAAATTAAAGATTAATTATGTTTGAGTAAATAAAAACGGTTTCTTAGATATTGTAATCTTTTGAAAAATTCATCAGAGTGAATTTAATTAAATTCATATTCTGTGTTTCTCACGGAAGTGTTTTAAACATGTCGAACGATGTTTAATGAAGTTTGGTCAGCATTCATTTTTAATGTTCATAAATAAAAGGTCCAAACATTTGAAATTTTTAAACAAATTTACTTTTAATTTAATAGCATAAGTACTGTTTATGAACAAATTATTGAACCTACATTCGTAAAAATAAATACGTATTCGCCGTCGAGAACAGATTTATTAATGCGATTGGGCTTAAACAAAAAAGAAAAAAACAAGGTAAAAAAGTTAGAAATCGGTATAAATTTCAAGACAACAACAAAGCAGTTGAATCTACAAGTGGTTAAACTACACTTGGGTAAAAAGGTTTCGATTATCTTATATTAATTTCTTAAGTTACCTGCGAAATAAATTCTATAAAAACTGGTCGTATGTGAGATTGCTTATTTTAAATTCAAGATTTTAGTAAAATTTTAAGTCTGTGAATAATTTGTTTTTCTTTTCCGTAAAAGAATTTTTTTTAATTTATGTGAAATTTAAAATTCTAAATATTGCTGTGTCATTATAGGTTAATTGGCTATTGCATCTACTGAAATTAAAGCCACGCATTTAAGACTGTATTGTGAACTGGCTTGTTGACTGGGAGTCACGCAATTACTGGACTGGCTTACCGACTGGGAGTCACGCAATTACTGGACTGGCTTACCGACTGGGAGTCACGCAATTACTGGACTGGCTTACCGACTGGGAGTCACGCAATTACTGGACTGGCTTACCGACTGGGAGTCACGCAATTACTGGACTGGCTTACCGACTGGGAGTCACGCAATTACTGGACTGGCTTACCGACTGGGAGTCACGCAATTACTGGACTGGCTTACCGACTGGGAGTCACGCAATTACTGGACTGGCTTACCGACTGGGAGTCACGCAATTACTGGACTGGCTTACCGACTGGGAGTCACGCAATTACTGGACTGGCTTACCGACTGGGAGTCACGCAATTACTGGACTGGCTTACCGACTGGGAGTCACGCAATTACTGGACTGGCTTACCGACTGGGAGTCACGCAATTACTGGACTGGCTTACCGACTGGGAGTCACGCAATTACTGGACTGGCTTACCGACTGGGAGTCACGCAATTACTGGACTGGCTTACCGACTGGGAGTCACGCAATTACTGGACTGGCTTACCGACTGGGAGTCACGCAATTACTGGACTGGCTTACCGACTGGGAGTCACGCAATTACTGAACTGGCTTACCGACTGGGAGTCACGCAATTACTGGACTGGCTTACCGACTGGGAGTCACGCAATTACTGGACTGGCTTACCGACTGGGAGTCACGCAATTACTGGACTGGCTTACCGACTGGGAGTCACGCAATTACTGGACTGGCTTACCGACTGGGAGTCACGCAATTACTGGACTGGCTTACCGACTGGGAGTCACGCAATTACTGAACTGGCTTACCGACTGGGAGTCACGCAATTACTGGACTGGCTTACCGACTGGGAGTCACGCAATCACAGGACTGGCTTGAGAGCAGTTCCTATCAGTAAGAGTTATTTATTATCAGTATTAAGTTATTTATCAAATTTTCATTCATTGATAGAATCTTTCACTTATGCCAAGTTGACTGAACCCTCTATATACTTTTTAGAATAACTGAAATAATTTGCCGAATCCGCATTTTTTAAATTTTTGATTGAGCTTTTTTCTTTACTATTCATGCATTTTTGAAATAGAAACTTGATTCAATTATGAAACTGGGTAAAATTTTCGTACTTTTATTAGATATTAATTACATATGGTATATCTAAGTAAGCATCTTGAAGGGCTAGTAGGATTTTATTTCTAGAAATAAGTTATAAGAGATGTAAACAATGTTTTTAGTTTTAATCAATCGTTGCTTTACATTGATTATGTAATCTCTCCCCCGTTCTAAAATAGACTTCGTACTTTTTTTAAAAAAATTTGAAATTTTCTCGGACTTTTTAAACATTTTTAGATTACTGTTTCTTAGTATTATTTACAGAAGTATACTTTTTGGAATTATAACTTCCAACGTAGAATATCCATAACCTGGATCATAATTTTATAGTTTATTTTGCAATCAATATTGATATTGGTTGGTAACTGAGCTTCCGTCAAAAGTTTTTTTTAAAAAAATTAGGAAACTCTTCTTTTTCTGCGACTTCTGTTTGTTGGACTCGAATATTTGTCAACTATTTTACTTTGCTCTCACTCAACTGGACGACCCGGAGTAAGATTCGTTTTAGAGGGTAGAATTTTCATTTTTAAGTTTAGCAAATCAATCACAACCGATTCTTTATGCTATGATACCCATTTCATACATAGCATAAATATCTGGAGCATCTTTTTCAGCCTTGGTTAAAAGCAAAAAATTTGTCTAGAATGAAAATTTTTCTAATTTAGCAGTTTCCTTTTAATCTGAACAATTACACTTATTCCAACAGGTGCAACAAAACATAATAAAAAAAATTAAATGATTTTTTGAATGTTAGAAATTAGAAAAAGAAAAAAATAGCAGAAATTTATTTGACAACTCAAATTTGTGGCTTGGCATAAATAAATTGAACGCACTCATTTGTGTTCATAAATGTTCTTTCTTCCTTTTAGGTATCAGTGGGTGCCTCCATCACTACTTTATTAGAATGTCTCCAACAATTATAACAGTAGCTATGACAATAGTTTACAATCCTCCCAAGACAGACCCCTTTTTCTATATCTGTAATGGGTTATTTCTTGTTCTCTCGAAATTAAATGTTTTGAAATACTTTAAAACTTAAAAATCATTGATAATCATTGTTGGAAATGAGTGATTTATGCAACACAATTTTTTATCATGTTATATTCAAAGTCTCCCTTGCTGTTTTGTGTTAAAACTTAGGTTGAAATTCTTTAAAATGTAATGTAAATTAATGTAAATCATTTAAAATGTAAATTAGGTCGAAATTCTTTAATTTACAAGCTTTGACGTTAGCCGCTCTTTTTAAGGTTTATCTTGAATGCAGTTTTTGTTACGACTTATTTTTCAAAATATTTTTAATTAAATTTATTTTTAATTTTCAATTTGAGGACAGATTATTGCATGATAAAATTATTAACATAAATAACTTTAGTAAGAGTAATTAGAAAACCAATGCTTTGATCCCCTAGTTTCTATTGAAATTTTTATACTATTAGAAATATAGAGGCTGAGATTTTTAATTCTGGTATTACACGTTACTCGTATTTTGTTTATCGCTAATAGGAAACTCTACGCAACAACGATAGAATGTTATACTTGTGAACTTTTAATGTTATCAACAAATCTTCGAGTATTTTAAAGTTGTATTTTAAAGTTCTTAGTCCCTCAAAATTTTATTTAAAGAAAATTCCAACATCTTCAAATTGAACTGATAAATAACAAATTTACTGTATGTTTCAAAACTGCGATAGATTTTATGAGAAATGACTTTTCAAAGCAATGCAGTAAACTATATACCAATTCCACGTTCTAGGGATAATCAGTAATTGTAAATATACCAAATCTTTAATTTTACTGTCATAGTTTTGGATGTCATGTGGTTTGTTACTGAATAGTCACCTGGTGTTGTATAGGTTTAAATATCATATTAGAAATTAAAACTTCGTTCTATTCCTGAAATAATTTAAAATAAAAGCTAATAAATAAATTTAATAAACAGCCATGCACTAACAAATACTTTTAGTAGTATACGCAAAATTTTTTCAAAGTATAATTATTTAAAAACTTTTTGCCTAAATAGATATCAATATTGTCCAGCTTCAAAAAATATCGCGTGTTAACATATGATTTTGGGATCCCGTTGAAATTTCTATCAAACTAAATATTTCAGGGAGTTTTTAAGAAATACTTGATTAGTTTTTAATACTATGAGAGAAGGTGCAAATTTTAGTCATTTAAAAGAAAAATATCCCATACAGATAAACATGTTAGATTCATATCTACAAATCTATTTGTGACGGCTTTCACATGCTAATTAATATTAAAGTATTTTACCTTTTAAGGCATCATTACACAAAATTTGCTACGATTAATTTTTCGAAGAATTTTTGAAAATCTCATGCATGTGAATTATATTGGACAAAAATAAAACGTATCTAGGCATTGTAATATTTATTTTTAAAAAAGGGACAAGATACAGTTTGTGTTAACTGAAGTTGATGAAAGCTCCAAATTCTATTCATTCTACGCAGTGTAAAAATATACTTTATAATATCAGGACATAGTTTTTTTAAGTGGTAAACTGGATTGTATTTTTGACGAACTATTTTCTGAAGCAAACATTCTATGATCTTGTTTATTAAATATTCTTCGTTGCTAAAAAAGTTAATATTCATAAATCCAGTTAATTAAGTTTACTTTACATTAACCTGAATAGTATTTTAATTTAAAATAGAATAAATTAATAATTCGAACTGGGTGTCGTGTTACTCTTAGCATAGAAATTTTTAAAGCTCTACATCCATATTCCTTTTCAATGAATTTTTATCTTACTTTTTATGAAACTTATTTATTAAATGGTATATATTAATAATTTTCGGTCTTAATGTTTCGTTTAAAGTGTACTTTACTTATTGCTTGCTTTCTGAGGATGAGGATGCATGCACACAAATATAAATAAAGCAACCAATATAATTTTCATTATAATCAGTCCATAATTAAACATTACATATGATACTCAACACCGCGTAATTTGATTTCTTAATTTCTGGAGGAAAAAATTTTCAGAGTTCTGAGAGAAATAAATTTTTCTGTTAATTATATTTTCAAAACAAAATATTATAAAATATATTGACAGGAATTTTTTAAAAGTAATATTGATAATATATTTTTGATTTTAATCAAATTCCAATTTAATGTGATCAATTTAAAAAAAAGTCAAATAAGCGTTTCATTTTTAAAATTAAATTTTGTGAAGGAAAATTCAGGCTCATTTTTAAGATTGAATATTTGGGGGGAAAATATAATTTCCCCCAAATTTCCCTAAATTTTTAAATGAAATATTTTATATTATCTGATCTTAATACGCAAAACTTACTTTTTAAAGATTTTATATTTATCACTTTCAAAAGTAGTGTACTTGTATTTTTATTTACTAATATCGAAATCTGAAAATAGTTGGAGAGGATTTAATTTTAAAAAGTGGAATAAGTATTGCTATTTTATCGGGAATTGTAATTTGAGAAACTAGTTAATAATTCTTAAGATTAAGAAGAAAAGGGGTATAAGACTCAGTATTTTTTTTTTCAATATGGTATTCATGAAATCGAAATTATTTTTATTTACTTTGGAATATTTTATTTCTTTCGCATTGCTTGTGAAACATCGATACAATATTTTAGTACTTAATTTTATACTTGATAAGAAACTACCAAAACGGCGAGTCATAAAATGAATAAGTATTTTGGAAAACCAATTGTTACAGTAAGTATGTGGTTTTGATGCAGGTATTTTAAACTGGTATCAGCAGCACTGTTACACTACTAAATGCTTTGACTTTTACTAAACACTAACATTAATACTAATAATCTAAACATCGAGAAGTATTTAGAAGTGTCAGTAAAGTTACATATCAGGGATCTACAACTATCAGAAATATCGGGCGTCTCGTCTCTATTGTTTCTAAAAAAACTACAGCTGGCCCAGAATGTTACACCAAAGCAAAACGCTTTTATTCTATTTTATATTTGAAAGCATTCTTGGCTCTTAAAAATCGATTCTGATTCCTAGAAATTTTGTATTTTTGTAGATCCCAGGATATGAAACTAGTAAATTTAACTTGCGAAGAGCATATGTTATGAAATGTTGTTACTATGTATCAAATATAAAATGATCTATGCAGTCCATGTAAGTAGTGCAAATGTTATGTTACAGTAAGTACTTTTTTAGATGCCAATCAAGCAATGCAAAAGAAATACTTATTCTAATGATGTAGTTTGTTAAAGTAACGAAATGTTTTAATATAAAAATTGATGAAATCTGATGTAATATGACAGAAGGGGTGAATATAGTTTTCAGATTATAAGAAATATTTATCGGAGTAATTTTTTATAAATGGAATAAAACATGGTATGAAATAGCCCGGGAATTTCATCTTGTGTTTAATTCCAGAAAATAAAATTTTCTCCATAAATTTAATTTTTACTTTGATTATATAATGATTAAATTTTGTAAATTTTGGTTAAAAGTAACTAAATTATTTAATTTTTGAATATTCAGTCTAGTTCCGTTTCTAGATGTTAATTTTAATGATTTTTTAACAAATTAAAGAATTTACCCCTTACTGATTTTACTTTAGAATTATTCCAATTTATTTTTCACGGTTTTATAGCTTTAACCTAGCTCATAACAAACTAGTTCCCAACGAAGCAAAATTACGTAATTGAAATCTGCTAGTTCATTTAATTCATCTACACAATACACGAGATCTAAAATTTTAAAATTAAATATAGTAAATGTATCTAAACAAGTTGAACCAAATTTTAAATTCCGATGTCCGTTTATGAAGTAAAATAAGGAGGAATTTTTAACATTGTGTTATAGGGGATTTTCAATCTTAGATCTGCAACATAGAGTTCGTTGAAAATATTACATTTATAACTTTTAACCAAACGCAAACCTTGTCCAGCTTTAACCTTAGTTTGCAAAAGAATTTTTTGAAGCTAATTTTAGTTATTTTGTAATCTAAAATATTTACGACAATCAAAATAGTTCTATTTTAATTCGGTAAAAAGATGATTATAATATCATAAAGTAGTAACAGTTAGTGACAAAAATTTCGATTACATTACTTTACACATTTCACCCTTATTTAAAATATGCTTTAAATTTTACCCAGATATAAATTTGTTAAGATTGGAATTTTGTCTAATATTGTAAATTCGTAACAGGTTTCAAAATGAACTCTCCTTACAAACTTCAGTTATCACATCAAGTATCTTTTGTCTAGATGCATGGATTAATTAAATGTACGGCACAATGAAAGTATAAAGAGCGATTTTTTGCTCAAAATTTCTACTTTGTATCTCGTAATTTAAATTTGAGGGAAATCTTAAATTATCAAATACAATAAAGTTGTAATTCCTAATTTTTGTCCTATTTAAATTTTTATACTTATTTGTTTGTTTTCAGTCAAAATCTGTGTTAAATTATTTAAAAAAAAATTTAATGGAATGTTTTTTGAAATATCGTGCTTCCTTACCGAGACGAACTTCAGAAGTGAGTTTTCTAATTTAAATTAAGAAATACAGAAATCCGTTAGATATCTGCAGAACATTTTATCCCAATTTTTTATATAACTACTTTCAAATCTTAAGCCCATATCCAAAATACTTAAGTTATAAGTATACTTTGTAAGGATGTTACCAACTTAAATTCAAGATACATTTTTCCCCTTTGTAGCAAAGGTGACAATTCGGTAATAACCCATTTGCTCTCGGAATTCTGAGAATTCTGAAACAATGAGGATACGTTCAAATATAATAATAAAAATGAAATGAAGGTTTTCAGATTTCTAATTTCCCGTTCATAAGCAAACTCAGTTTTTGCAATAAAATTTTTAAAGTCACTCTATATGACTTTAAGTATTCCCACAATTTTAAATATATCCTAACTTTTACTATACGATCAGGTTCCTAATAGAATACTGGCAAATATAACAGTTTGAATAATACTCTGGAAATGTGACGGGGAAATTATTGCAAGCCCTAAGTTGTGGGTAATTAAAAGTATTTTATTTTAATTTAAGGTATGTGCGGAATGCTTACCGATAAGAACAGCACTACCGTTCCAGACAGAGGTAAATTAAAAATTTTATAAATAAAAAATTAACTGCGTATATTAAGTTCTATTGGCAATATATCCATTCCTCACCGTTTTTTATTACATAAAAAACCTTAAATATTCCATTATTTAAATTAAAGTCTAACTGAAACTAGTTTAGACTTACCGTCATTTTTAAAGTCCCTTTATAATGTTTCTTTGACATCTAATATTGCATTAAATAGTAAGACTAACGATTAAAATTGTATAAATCACAATTTTGCGGATTTTTATCGAATTTAAACTAAACGGACTTCATGCTTTAATTTGTTCTCAAATTGTATTTTCATTTTATACAATGTATTGAAAACGCAGCCGAAATTTCACGTATTCATAACATAGATATTAAAATGCCGAAATTCATGATGAGACTGCATTTAAATAAAAAAATTTGGAATATATTCAGCTCAATAAAAATAAAATATTTTTCTTTTAAATATTAGAAATTAAAATGCCAAAGCTCATGGACAGACGGCATTAAAAGAAGCAAAATTTTTAAGTACATATTCAGCATAATAAAGTAAATTTTTTGAAACAAAATATTAGATTCGAATACTTCCTGTAACTATTTAAAGTGTAATATAAATAATGAACGTTTTAAAAATTTTGAAATTAAATTCATTAAAATGCTGCTTTGAACTGGCATTCGACGGATGCTTTTTGTGCATTACGGGGACATCGATCTGCAACAGGAAAGTGTGCAGGTGTGGATCGGAAGTTTCGTAACGTCTGGGGGAGTGTGGGGCATGAAGTGGAGGTGGTAGACGGCCGTTCTGCTTTCTCTTCGTGTTTCACACTCATTCAGCCGTTTCGGAACTTTTCGATTTGTGCCTGCAAGTTTCTGCTGTGGAACAATGTCGTCGTACTGTGTCGAAAGTTTAACGTTAAATCTCAGTGATTGCAGCCTTTTCGATTGTAGAATATAAATTTAAGCTTATTCATTAATGCACACTGGGCAGTAATTTAGAATAACAAAATTGTGGCAGCAAACAATATAAAATTTATATAAAATATAAGTTTATTTAAATCTGGAAAATTTTTTTGTACAAAATTACATTGTGCTGGATGCAGTTTAGATAACTTTTTTTCCAAATTAAAACCTGTATTTTGCAACTTTGGTATATTTTAAAGGCT
Organism: Parasteatoda tepidariorum; assembly: GCF_982258835.1. Classification (NCBI taxonomy): domain Eukaryota; kingdom Metazoa; phylum Arthropoda; class Arachnida; order Araneae; family Theridiidae; genus Parasteatoda; species Parasteatoda tepidariorum. The sequence continues at coordinate 122,396,771 of NC_141755.1, read as the reverse complement.
TTTTTTTAAAAAAATTTTTAATTCAGTACTATAATTCATATAGTTTAGTTTTCTTTTTAAAGCAAATTTGTTGTAATTGTTTTTATATTTTACACATCTGTACTAGAACAAAACTGTTGGTATGCCATAATGTAACAAAATCTGTTAACTGCTATTAAGTTAAAAATAAGGATTCAAACAAACCATGACGAAAAGTTTAATCAAAATCATTTAATAAAAATAGGAGAAAGGGTTAATATTGAAGTTGTGGAAAAGTTTTATACTAGTTTCTTTACGAAAATTGCAGTTGGCAAATTTTGCATCCAATTCTTTATTGTAAGACCAAAAAGATGTTGCATATTGTTGTATTTTGAAATTGCAGCATTAAATGTAATTGTATATTTGGCTTAAACCCAAAAATTAATGTATTTTATGAATTTAGAATTTAATAAAATTTATTACTAAAGCGTAATGTTGTTTTTAGTTTTTGTCACTAAGAAATTTATCCTTCTTTAAATATAGTGTTCTGACTTATTGTCTTTTGCGTACATAAGTGATTGCTAGATGTCTTACTTTAATATTTTCAGAGAGAGCAAACATTAAATTTTAGCACTTGACTTGAATAAATTTAAGTGCATTTCTCTTAAGCTACTGATATTTTGATATAAGTGGAGAAATAAATGTTTTTATTTTTATTTTGTAGACCTAGAATAATTAATCAGAGTTAAGTTGTATAGTGTTAAGATAGTAGCATGACTTATTCAATCCCCAAAGCATAGCATAAATGAGTTTAGAGAAAATTAATTTTAAAAAGCATAGGAAATTCAATGAACAGTTATTCTGTTAATGAACTCTAAAAACTTTTGATTCAAAATTAAAATGCAATTATATTTAAAGTTTAAGTGAAGTAAAATTTTTGACTGAAGAAATATTAAAGGAAAATTTATTCATTTTGAAAGGAAGTGTTAATTCATAGTTAAATAAAGTTCGCATAAATTGCTAACTAATGAAACATGAAATTTTATATCTGATTATGAACTATATTATTGAGAATCAGGTGGGTAATATTCTGAAACTTGAAAATTTCAGAAAGTAAAGAAACATCGGAAACCATGGTTAATCAAAAACCGCTTTATTTACAGGTTTATTAGTCCTTTGATAGTCTCGTGATTGATTTCTTAGCTCAGCAACTCAGCATATAAGATTCATCGGAAAATATATTTTACCTGTTAAGATAGTTCTTTGACCGCAATGTGAAGCATGAGCATGCGTCGGAAGTAGTACTTTAATGTATGAAACTCGTGCACTTTTTGTACTATTTGGTTCATTGATTTGTGTAGTCTTATTCAATCCATCAGAAATTGTACAGAAACAATACGTCACTTGTTTAGGTCACATGCGTAATATCAGATTTTATGTTAACATAATATGTACACTTTTTAAATTTCTAAAGAAATACCTAAAGGATTATTCGTATACATTACAATTCAAAAATTTTTTGACTACTTTAAGATTTAATAATTACAAAAATGATTAATAATTATAAATTTTTTTTAAATGAAGTTACCTTTAGATTAACGAATTCTATAATTGTGTACAAAAATATTTCGATTCGCTTAAAAATTTCTCCCGCATTAGCTAAATATGCCAAAAGTGAAATTAACATAAGGTTCAAGCTTTGGACTGCCCTCTTGCCTAAACTATTGCTGTCATATTTTACAGATTGAGGCTAGCTAACATCCATATTTTGAGTCAGAATTTCGAGGAAATAAGATATGTTTATTCAGAAAAAAAGTACATTTTGTGCCTTATTTCAAAATTTATTATATCATTAAAATATTGTCTCCAAAAATTAGCACAATTAATGTTTAACATTTGAATCCATTAAGATTGAGTCCCAGTTTTTGAAAAAACCGATAATTTAATGAAAAGTTACTCAGGGTGTTCGTTTTTTTATTTTGCACATACCTTGTCTCTGAAAATATTAAATCAAATTTCAAAAACTTTTTATTTCTTTTCCTTCATGTTTAGCTGCACATTTTTTGTAAATTTTTATATTTAAAAAATATTGTTTAACAGCTGTAGTTTTTCTCTTTATTTTCAAGTTTAATTGCATCCCTTCAACAAAGCTCTACATAATAATTTTGTAATATTTTTAAACTTAAAATAAATTTCAAAATATTATTTTGACTTTATTTAAAACCAGTTTAGTATAAACTGAAAAAGGTTGGTTAAAGTCAACTGGCTTATCAAGCTGATAAGATCTCATTGTTTCAGTAACTTTCAAATAATATTTATTTTAATAAGTGAATATTTCAATAACTTTTTAATTACTTTAATGGTAAAGCATTCTGAATTTTTTATCTTTTCTTTAAATAAAAAGCATAGGATACAAATGGAAAAAAAATAGTTGTAATATTGAGTAGTGGAGTACACTATTGAAATGAAAATTAATAACCGGTTTTTATTCAATATATAAAACATGTGATGATAATTCATCAGCTTAATGTATACAAAAAATGTCTTATTCTTTTTTGAAATCACAATTAATTAAAATAAAAAACTTCTGAAAATAATATTACATTATTTATGCGTAATTAAGATCCCGAAGACGATAAAATTTACTAGTTAAATCGTTTAGTAGTTTTAACTATCAATTCATTTAAAAATTCGTCTGTAACAGTGCAAATGGTGAATGAACAGTTTTTTTTCAAATTTAATTGGTTTAAAATCTTTTATTGGAGTGAGAGAAAGGCAACTTTTTTAACTGATTAGAATTTCATTTTCCGTAGTTTGCATTCGGTCTTTCACTTATTACAAGCATTTTGAGATGTTTGCGTTTAAGCCCCCAACGCGCTGCTGTCAGACCGACCGGCAAACACCAATCGTTTTGTTCTAGGCAACAGATTATGTAAACAAAACAAGCCAAATAAAACTGATTTTTTTTTTCGTCCGGCTGCTTCTTAGACTATTTGTGAATTTGCGATAAAATTAGCATTCAATACAATATAATATTAAAGTATCTTGTGCTTTATAGAGTAATCGTTCTATCATTTATATATAAAACCCACTTTCTATTAATAATTTTCGCAGAAATGAAGTCAATATGAAACAACATATAACGGTACAATTATAATGTTAATTATTAATTCAAAACTTTAACTGTTTTACATTCAACATATTAAATGAATATTTTTGATTAATTATAAGAAATAAAATAGTGAAAATTATAATTTAAACACCAGGTTTTTTAAGTAAGCGAAAAAGAAAATAATTCGATTTTGTGACACATAAAACGTTGAACGCCCTTTCTAAAGACGAAGAGTCGTTTAAAGCACGAAATTCCCGTTAAATAATAAATACTGTTGGTATTAAGAAAACATTTATAAGTTAACGGAGAACTATCCCAATATTCTCAGAAATTTTAAAAAAAAAGTGTTGATTATTAATTCTGTTTTTTGTACTGAATTTGAGCTTTTATCCATAAAAATTCGTTCAAGTTCGATAACTTGTTTTTACATGAATATTAACTAGAGACTTTATTTGAAAATATTTTTAGCGAAATTTTTAATACGTATTAGAAGACTTTACGGTAAAAAAAAAAGGTTTTATTTTGCAGTATTGAAAAGGAAGAAAAAAAGATAGCTTGTGGGTTAGATAATTTTTTTGAAAAATTAAACACCAGAAATTTAAGAATTATTTTAATTCTGCTCTAAAATTGTAAAATAATCGTGATTAGCGTTGAAAGCCCTTCAAAGAATTAATTGAGAAATTTTGATTTCCACAACGGCGAAAAGAGTTATATAAATGGCGGTTATATTTATTTATTTTAAAATTTACTTTAATTTTTTTTAAGAAATTTGCTTTTATTCGTATTGATGTTGGTAATTACATTTAAGGAGCATCAAATTTCTTTTAATTGCTTAAGGCCTCTTAGGTTATAAATCCGGTCCTGTCCGCCTCAAATCTTATTTGCATGATAGATTTTCGCGACACATGTGCTAACTATATAGTTTGACAAAGACAACATAAAGTTGTTTCAAAAATATTTCTTAACATAGATATATGTTTTTAGAAATGTTGACGCCTATCCTTTGACTTGGTATTAATATCAAAATTCTCATTTGAACCAAAAAATTATGAGAAATTATTAAAATGCCAGCCAAATATCCCTCTCAAACAAAGGTTTAAAAAAAATTAGAAAACTAAAAAGAGTAATTCCTATAACTGAAATAGACAATAACATACATTAACTTAGGCTACACAGAATGTTTTTAACCCATCTTATATCATACTTGCTTTACGTCTCTTTTGGTTATAGGCATAGCTTTCTAATTATTATTAACAGACCCAGGGGGGAGGGGTCTTTTGCCGGATATTTTAATGCTTTTTTTTATAATTTTCAGGTCAACAAAAGAACTTTGATATTAATATAATTTCAAAAGATAAGTGTCGAAATTTGTAAGAAACTTATGTATGTGCTAAAATTATTTATAAAATAAATTTTAACAATTTTTTTTTATTTTGTCCTTGTCCTTCTATATAGTTTACAAAGGTGTCTCTAAGATCGATGATTATGCAAATATGATATAAAACTGGTTGAAAAATTCTGTGTGTCTTATAATTAATGCCTACTACTGTGATTTTCGGTTTTACCCATTGAACTTATTTCCTTTCTAATTATTAACTTACATTATAATGATTTTTTTTTTAGGTAATAAAAATATTTAACATTAAAATAAATTAAATGGATGAATGTCAAAATTTACAATATGCTAAAAATTATTCATAAAGCATTTTAAAACTTTTTTTTATTTTGTCCATGTTACTCGATTTAGTTAAAGCAAGTGTCTCCAGAATCGATCATATGGCATATATGATATAAGACCGGCAAAAAACATTCCGTAAAACCATTTAATGTCTGCTACTGTCAATTACGAATATAACCACTCTAGCAATTTTTTTATAATTTTTTGTTTCAAATGAGAACTTTGATAATAATATCAAGTCAAAGGATAGGTGTCAAAATTCTAAAAACACATGCTTATGCTTAAAAATATTTTTAAAAATTATTATTTTTTATTATTATTAAAAATTATTGAAATTTTTAAAAATTATTATTTTTTGTCCATGTCATTCTATATAGGTGTCGCTGGAATCGATTTTTATACAAATATGATATGAGCCGAGTTAAAAGCATTCGGCATTTAATGTCTGTTACTGTCTACTTCGAATGTAGCCCCTACTCTTTTTTTTTGCTTTATTTTTTTTTTCACTTGCGCTTGAGTGAAATATTTAGTGAACATTTTAATAATTTTTTTATAATTTTTTGGTTCAGATGAGAACTTTGATTTTAATATCAAGTCAAAGGACAGGTGTCAAAATTTCTAAAAACATATACATATGGTGAAATATATCCATAAAACATTTTTAAAAACTATTTGCTTTGTCCTTGTCTCTCTATGTAGATAGCACATGCGTCTCTAGAATCGATTATAAGCCAAATCCGATATGAAACGGGTAAAAAACATTCTGTGTAGTCTGCATTTAATGCCTTCTACTGTCTACTTCGAAAATAGTAACTGTTCTTTTTTTGTTTTTTAATTTGGTTTTTTTTCATATCTGCTTTTGAGAAAGACATTTAGTGGACACTTTAATAATTTTTTATAATTTTTTGGTTCAGATGAGAAGTTTGATTTTAATATCAAGTGAAAGGATAGGTGTCAAAATTTCTAAAAATATATAGATATGCTAAAAAAATGTTTAAAAACGATTTTTAAGATTTTTTTGTTTTGTCCATGTCTCGTTACATAATTAGCACATTATTCGCTAGAATAGATTATAAGGCAAATCCGATATGAAACGGGTAAAAAACATTCTGTGTAGTCTGCATTTAATGCCTTCTACTGTCTACTTCGAAAATAGTAACTGTTCTTTTTTTGTTTTTTAATTTGGTTTTTTTTCATATCTGCTTTTGAGAAAGACATTTAGTGGACACTTTAATAATTTTTTATAATTTTTTGGTTCAGATGAGAAGTTTGATTTTAATATCAAGTGAAAGGATAGGTGTCAAAATTTCTAAAAATATATAGATATGCTAAAAAAATGTTTAAAAACGATTTTTAAGATTTTTTTGTTTTGTCCATGTCTCGTTACATAATTAGCACATTATTCGCTAGAATAGATTATAAGGCAAATCCGATATGAAACGGGTAAAAAACATTCTGTGTAGTCTGCATTTAATGCCTTCTACTGTCTATTTCGAAAATAGTAACTGTTCTTTTTTTGTTTTTTAATTTGTTTTTTTTTTCATATCTGCTTTTGAGAAAGACAATTAGTGGACACTTTAATAATTTTTTATAATTTTTTGGTTCAGATGAGAAGTTTTATTTTAATATCAAGTGAAAGGATAGGTGTCAAAATTTCTAAAAATATATAGATATGCTAAAAAAATGTTTAAAAACGATTTTTAAGATTTTTTTGTTTTGTCCATGTCTCGTTACATAATTAGCACATTATTCGCTAGAATCGATTATAAGGCAAATATGACTCATGAGACGAGTTAAAAACATTCTGGCCTGCATTTAATGTCTTCTACTGTCTACTTCGAATATAGTAACTGCTCTTTTTTTGTTTTTTAACTTTAATAACTGCATTTGAGGGAGGTATTTGGTGGACACTCTAGCAATTTTTTATAATTTTTTGGTTCAAATGAGAACTTTTATATTAATATCAAGTCAAGTTCGCAACTTAAAACAGCTAAATTTATGCATGAAATTTTAACTGTATTTATTTGCTGCATAAAATTACAACTGTAAAGTAATTTTAAATAGGTTCGTTAAATATCGCCATAAATTTCGCTCAATAGAAAATTCACTTCGCTATTTGGAAGTTATTTTACGAAGAAATTTCCAAAATGTTCTCAGTTCCTCGAAAAAAATCGCAAAATAGAAGTTCGTTAAATAGAAGTCCGACTGTATTTCGATAAAAAATTTTTACAATTATAAAAATAATTAGTTAATAGATTCGTAAATCCTGAAGACTTTGGTTCACTTTTTGTTTCTTTTCCCAGGGTGCACCTTTTTATTGTTCGTAGCTCAAAGAAGTGGTTCATCGTTAAAACAATCCTATGTGCAAAACCCGTCTTCTGTTCGGAAATTTCTTGAAATATATGGGTGTACTCAAATTTTGACTGTATATATTTGATAAAAACTCTCTTTCTCTCTTACTGATATGGTTTTCAGAAAATAAGTAAATAAGAATTTTTTTTTGAGAAATATATTTTCATATTACGTTACTTTACGTAATAACGTAGCGTTTAGTTACAGTTACGTTTACATAACTGTCATTAAGATTCAGAATCAAAGTTATAAAAAATAGGATCGCAACGGACAGGATCGACAATCTTGAGTGAAACAGGAACTATGATTAAATCAAACATGCTATCATAACAACAATATTGTGATGATTAAAGTTGAATGCTTTAAAAAATTCGATGGCATTATTTATTATGTTTACACTAATACACGCATTTGTATTACGGCATTTATATTATTATACGAAGAATAATATTTTATTTATTGGATGTGATATTTTTACAAATACAAAAAATAAAAAATTTGCACAATTTTATTTTTTTTAGCTCTGTTACTTTATGTACCGACTTGCTCTCAATGCATTTAAATGATAGTGATTTATTTTTATAATGAAACTGAAATATTAATTTAATGGTTGAATAGAGTAGAAACTACAATTCCGTTTCAAAATAGAAACATAGTTCGTTGAAACTTTTTTTGTATGGGTTGAAGCAGCATAACTGCTTTGATGAAAATTGTCTAACATATTGAGCAACGCATATTGTTGATAGTTATTTATATCCCTTTTTTAAAGAATATAAATGAAGTAATTTAGTGACAAAAACGATAATTATGAAGACTCTGTATTATCGATGTAAATTCGTGGGAATATTATTTAATAACATTTTAATTATCTTCTTTTTGATAGTAAATTGCTTTTTTTTTTAAAAAAATTAGTAATAATCTAGTTTAGATGCATTCTTTTTTAATAATATTTTTTTGTATCAAATATGCCTTTGTCCAAATATGCCTTTGTATCAAATATGTCTCATGATACGGTGTTAGAAGAACGGAATGTCATAATTTTTTTTCCTTTCTACAGTTACTGAAAAAAAATCGCAAGAAAATCAAAATTGAATTTTTGTCTAAAAATACAGTTTTGAGTCAAACTTTATAAAAATGCTTGTTTATTACTTGTTATTGAATCATAAATATCATTTCATAATTAACTTTAACTAATAATTAACTTAATACCGAATAAATAAATAAAAAAAACGTTTCAGGCAAGCGGGCTCGAGTCATTTGGTTAACAGTTGTTCTCGACTAGTTGCTCGGATGTTTTTAAGGAACGGACTAGAGCAGTGTGTTCTCAACTAGCAGATAGCTGCTCTCTTTCTGCAAAGTGTCAACCAGTGTTAAAGAGTGAATAGAAAGGCGTGAAATATCCTCAGTGGTAGACGGATCATGAGTCCCCTTGTCGTCAGACTAACCGTGGTAGGTTCTCGTGGTTTTCTTCCCCATATAACGCAAATGCGGTTTAATTCAATTAAAAAGTCTTCCACGAAGGCAAAGTTTCTCCCAATGCTTGATCATGGACTTCTCCTGTCTTCTATATTGGGTTCAAAGTTACAAGGCTACAGCATTGAACATTGGTAACTGTAAACTCAAAATTGGGTCAGCTGTTCAACGACGGTTATAAAATGAAATAAAATGTTGAAAGTGGTTTACTGAGCTGAAATAATTAATTAATTAGCCTATTTAACTTTGATCCCAGGGTATTCCAAGGGAGAGAGTCACTCAATTGTTTCATTCGACTTTTGAAATTTCAATTGTAGACGGACACAATTACAGTAAATTTTTAAAAAAAAATCTTAATGAATTCAGAATCCGTCGAAACCACCAGAAAACATTTCATTACTTTTCAAAGAGTGCTAATTATTAAGTTATTTAGAGCAAAAAACTTTTACTTTCGTTTCATTTGAAACGGGCAGTCACGTGATTTTTCTCGAACTGACGTCAATTGTGTCCATCTTGCCTTCGTTTACAATTGCAGTGCTGTGAAAGCCATTACGTTTCTGCCTTCGTTTGAATTTTAGTAATTAAATCCAACAATTTTAGATAGTAAATAACTATGTGAGAACGCAGATGATTATAATAAATTGTGCCCTAATATAGCTTAATTAAAATATGGCTAAAATAACTCATTTTTTTAAAAAAATTTCTAATAATAACATCATATAATAATTTATATGGTACTCATTGAAACATTGTTAATAAGTTATGATTCTGAATATTAAAGAGTTTTTAGTTCATTAAAAAAGGGGTTAGAATGAGTTCTGGATGCCTAATATTACTTTTTAAAACGATGCGTTATAAATACAAAGTAATTTTGTTCTTTCATTTTTTTTACCCTATTAATCTTAGTTTTGAGGTAAATTTCTAATTATTTACATGTTAAGTGAAAAAAATTTTGAATAATTTTTTTTATTGAATAGTTTTAGATTTTAAAAATGTGAAAAAACTTAAGTTATTTATTCTAGCCTAAATTTAATGCAGGGAATTATCTCCAGCATAACAGAAATCTTTTAAAAAAATTGTGATACCAGCAAAACTTTTAATTCATTGTTTAAAAAAATTAAGTTATACGAAAAAGAAATTAAATAATATATTCCAGTAGACTTTATTAACTTTATTTTAATCGTGTTTATATATGTAATAAGAGTATTGAAATCAAGCATATGCATTTATTTAGTTTTACATTAAACAAGCAGGAATTAAATTTCATAAATACATATTAAGATAAATTTTCACCTGGCAAAATTCCTATTTACTCAAAGAATAAAAATTGTAAAATAAGATATTAACGTATATATTAACTATGTATTTAATTATTTAATAAATGAAAAATGATTATTTTTGGGTTTAATTCTTAAGTTATAGTGAAACAAAAACGTCTAGCTTAATAATATTCGCTTAAGTTATGGAACTAAATTAAATTACATTAATAGAAATTTTAAGTATGAACACATAAATTGTGACGATAATGATAGGCATATATATTTTAATGGACTAGATTACTGAAAGTATTGATTCGTTTTTGGCAATACCAAAAGCGTAACCAGAGATTCTCTTTCCCTATTTTATTTGAATTTTTTATACTGTATACTGCATAAATTTTACTATTTTAGAATTTTTCTTTGCAAACACTGACTAATAGTTTGCAGAAATAAAGAGAGAAATTAACCATAACCATATATGGTAAATACTATATTGCAGAAAGAAGAATAAAATTTTAAAGTAAAAATGATTTTAATTATAGCGAAATTCCTGTTTACTTAAAGAATAACATTAATGTGCATTTAAATATTTAATAGATAGCAAAAGAAATCAAAATTAAACTATTAGTAAATATTTGCTTAAAAAGAAAATCCTTCAACTAATATAACGATGATGTATATGATATTGTTACGATGATGGATAGATAGTTTTCAATGAACTTGATTTATGAAAACACTGATATTTTTAAATGCAATATCGAATAATATAATCACCCACCCTTTATCTAAATGTATACTATTTTTATCCAATCTAAGATTGATTTTGAATAAGTAATTAGGCTGTAAATGAGCATATTACTTTAACTTAAAAATAAGGGGAATAAAATAATATTTTCTATGAACTTGAACGCCACTGATTTTAGCTGAAAAGAAATGTTGATTCGCTGTGAAAAGTTGAATAATCATTTCTTCAGCTATTTTAGTGATAAATAAACAGTTTTAAAAACCTTGCTTCCATTTTATACACACTCTCAAAGAAGTAAATTTAATTAACAAAAATTTTACTTATAATATACAAAGGATATTCCTACCATATAAGTGATATAAAAACTAAAAGAGCATTGAAATAGCGGATAAAGGCGGCACGTTTTCATTCAGCATATGACATCATAACCAAACAGGGATCGTTTTTGATTGCATCACCTACGAAGGCCTTTTTGGGCAACTTAAATGTTTAATAATTAAATCAATACACATTTGGGGAAAAAACAATCAGATTTTCGACTTCAGGAGAGAATTTCCCATAAATTGGGATTGAAATATAAAAAATTCAAAATAAAAAAATTATTTTTAAAAACCACGTTTTTGTTGTGGAGAATAATAATTAAAAAAAAAATTTGAAAAGCGAAAAACGTGGGGCGCATAACAGAAATGTTATATTAGTGTGTGTTTGTGTGCTCCTGAGAATATGTGTATGTATATCTGTAATTGTAATTGTATCTGAATGTGGATGTGGAATATGTGTGTGGAATATGTGTGTGTATATGCATATGTATGTGGATGTATATGTGGCTGTGCATGTACATAAGTAAGAAAATGTGTATATGTATGTTTATATGTACTGTTATGTATTTCATGCACCCCACGTTTTTCGTTTTTCATTTTTTTTTTAAAATTATTACTATCCACTACAAAAACGTGGTTTTTAAAAATATTATTTTTTACTTTGAATTGTTTTGTTTTAAATTATAATTTTTTTAATTTTTAATTTTTATTTTTTAAAAATTATTACTTTTCAATTATTATTCTTCACTACAAAAAACGTGGTTTTTAAAAATATATATCTTTATTTAGATTATTTTTCTTAGTTAAGACTACAAGACCACTACTAAAATAGTAGAACTTTCATTTTAAATTAGGGATACAAAAATACAATTAGGGATACAATACCTTTACGACTTTCATTAGTTTTATGCTGATGACAACCAAAACAATCTGGAAATGAATGAGGAAAAACTGGATCCTACCACGTGATTTTTCAGCCAATAAAAATCTCCAACAATAAAAATCTTTTCACCTGACCTGTAACACTAATTTGGAATAATGAAATCGACAACAAAAGACAATCTCGAAAATATTTTTATTTTAAATTTTAATTTTATTTTACTTTGTATGTCTTTTTTTCTTCATTTTCATGCATTGTCATCCAATTCTGAACTATGTGACAAATTTGAAGTTTGTAGCTAGTCAGGAAGTTAGTTTAAAATCGATTACAAAATTCCACTATCGTACCAGATGCATGTATGCATTGATTGTGAGAATCATAAAGTAAGTTTGTAATAAAATGATTTAAGCAACGAAATTGTGATATCGATATTTAATGATGAATGTACCTGATCGCAGTTGAAGGACATTTTAAGAATTTTGCATTTTACGAATTTGGGAAAATGTATTCAGAATGCATAGAAGAATCAGAATGATATAAGCAAATTATCTTTATCTAAAGAAAACCATGTACCTCTTATATTAGGTAGAATAAAGCAATTTTTTAAATAATGAATCATACAATATTCCTAAACATACACATTTCAATGTTTTTAAAATGCCTGTTAACATTCACTAAGTTTTTTAAATTATGGAAGAAGGAAATATCATAAATTACATAAAACTTTGCGGATGTGTATTAATAGTTATAATCTCTTCCAGATTCCATCTCTTCGAAATTCATTTCTTAAAAGAATTAAGCTGATCTTTGGAATTTTGGTTTTAGAATAAAATTATCACACTTAAAAAAGTTAAAAACAACGTAAAATATCATGAATAATGTCATATGAAATGTTCTCTGTTCAAATTCTGAAATCTTGGAAAATCATAAATTTATTAATCCATTAGAATTCTATTTTCAAAGGAGATAAAAAGGAAAACAGTTTTTGGGTTTTGGTCAGATATCAGTCAAAAAAAATATTTGTCACCTAGAAATTTCGAGATATTTTTTTTTTTAACTATTAAAAGATATTTCCCGAGCTAACTGAAAATGATGAATGAAAAAGATCCAATTATTTATTTATTTTTTATCGTGTCAGCTTAGTTGCTTAGCAACGGAGAAACACTAGGTATTTTTCTCTTGTCGATCACATAGTTTAAGTTATCTTAAATTTCTAATCCTGCTACGGTGACATTATTTGGCTATTTTGGGGGGACAACGCCAAATATATATAGCTTCATCAGCATCCAAATTTATGATTTTTCCTACCCCTTATATATTGAGGGTCAGGAATCCAAATATGTAAATAATTTATATGTTTATTCTGAGAAAATACGTTTTCGCGTCTGATTTCGTAATTTAATAGTTAGTACTAATTAATTAGTATATTGGTCACCCCCTTGAAACATTAAAATTGATACTTAGAACGTGAAAATCGCTTCATTAGATCGAAAGCTATTCCGGGTGATATTTTTTGCACATTGTACACATAACATCAAACCAACGAAACGGAAATTTTAAAGCCTTTTTCTTATAAAAAAAAAAAAAAAAAAAGATTATGAAAGAATTTATAATAGAAATAAAATTTTAAAAGTTATTTTTGTAAAACACAACTTTTTTTATAGGGTGTTTTCTTTGAAAAATTGTATCTTAATTATAAACGTTAATATACATCTCTAATTGGAACTGAAATTGTGACTGTTAATACATTTAGTTTTATTTAAATGTTTTATTTATTAAAATGTAGAGCTTTCAAATCCAGAGGGGACAGTGAAATAAGATGAAACTACTGAATCGATTAGTTTTTGTATGTTGTTAAACACATTTGTTTAATTTGGTTTATATGTAATTGTTTTCTTATTTATTTGATCGATTTTTTAAACATATATTTAAAGAAAATTAAGCTATTTCTAGCAAGTTTGAAATTTTTTTACAGAATTGTATATAAGGGCCCAAATTATAATTCATTTTATGGCAAACATTTTTTTACTTATAATCTTTCTTGTTTTATTTAAAAGTGGTCTCAGTAGTGTTTTTAAAAAATATTTATTTATTTATATATTTTTGCAGATGATTAAACATTTTTAAGATCATATATACACTTTTTAATACAATTAGTTTGTAATACGACTTGAAAATTTGTAATAGTTTGTATATTATTATCCTTTAGACATTAATATGAAAAAAATGTAACCAAAAATCTACCTTTTATAATTTTTTTGAATAGTGCCAAAAACTATTGCGTGAATATTGTTAGAATATTGACATTATATAATATGAACAATATAACAGCATTGATACTTCTTTTAGATCTGTTCATGATTTTTCTCATCACAAAAAATTAATCTAGTTTCCAAAGCCCGTTATTTGCACGGTTATCTAAAACGTAAAAACTAAAGACTTTACAAATGAAAAAATATTGAAATTTCCTTAATTTTTATTCATTAGTATAGTTAAAAATATTGTATTATATAAACATATAATTTATTTATTTGAAGTAAAAAAGTTACAGTCTTAACTGGCTTTTATTCCCTTTTTTTTCCAGTATTTGGATTTTTCATCTGTCTTAAGCATTTCTTCTACGAAGAAATAATAATATTTATGTCTAGTCTTACACTCTAACGGAAAACACTATCAGATTTGCAATTCCCTGCAGATATGCAAACAGAGTTATCCATTACGTTCACGTATATTAAATTACGCTTTGTCAAAGCAGAACAAAAAGTAATCATGAATCATATACAGTGGCACTCACGTATTTAAGGACATGTCTTTATGAAAATCCAAAACTTAATGTTCACGCATAAGTTTATTGAATTGATAATTATGTATTGGAACAAATAACTTATTTTTAATATATTTTCACAATGAAAATCATTTATCTAACTGTTATACTTAAATTATGTAACATTTTAGAAAAAATATGCATTCCGCATACTTAAGGACAGCAAAATAAATGTTTCTTAATCGTTAGTAAAATTAATAAGAAAGTAAAACATGTAACAAAAAATAAAGATTTGGACCTAGTATTTACTCGGTAAGCCTTTTGGGGCAATTACTGCTTCACATCTACGAGGCATCGAATCTACTAATCTTTAACATGGCTCAGGAGGTATAGCTGCCCAGCCTTCTTGGACACATTTCCATAAATCACCAAAATTTTTTTGGTTTTCGCTGTTTCACATATTTATCCACATCTATCCACAGCATCTTGATCGGGTTGAGATCTGGTGATTGGGAAGGCCACTGCAAAACCACAATTTTCTTGCTTGACAAGAAGGCCTTCGCAGTTTTGCTCGAGTGCTTTGGATCATTATCGGCTTGCATGATTGGTTTTTCTTGAGCGAAGTTTCCTGTAATAAGGCAGAAAAACAGTCTTGATAGTGTCCACATACACATGCTGATCCATGAGGCCTTCGATTTTGTGAATTGGACCACATTCTGAACGTGTCATGGCACCCCACACCATCACCGAGCCAATCGACCTTTTACAATTGATTTTGTACACCGTATATTAAATTCTTCACCGACTCGACGCCTCACATAACTTTTGCCATCTGAGCCCATTCTGTTGAGCTTCGATTCGTCTGTAAATATAACTCGATTCCAGTCAGCCGATGTCCAGTTTCGGTGTCTTTTTGCAAAAGCTAATCGAGCTGCTATATTCTTCTTTGACATCAACGGTTTTTTCCTACATAGGCGACCTATAAGCCGAAACTGATTTAAACGCCGTTTGATGGTATTATTGATTACGTGCTTGCCTGTTAATTCAGCGAATTCTTTTCTGATGTCCGGGGCGGTTTTGTGACGATCAGCTTCAGAAATTCGATGAAAAATTCGATCTTCTCGTTCGGTAGTTTTGCGTGGACGTGATTTTTGGGATGCTTTTTCAATACTTTTGGTCACTAGAATAGATTTCAATGCTTGGAAAACTGCTGTTTCTGATAATTTTAACCGCCTACCAATTTCTCTAATGCTTAAACCTTTTTTTCTCAGAATATCTATTCGACATCTCTGTTCATTGCTAACATTTTTATCTTTACTCATTGTGTACTAAAAAAATATACTTAAATTTAGTAAAAATTACGAATTTTGTACTAAAAAAATTTAAAAAAATATTAATATAATGTTTTAAAGCCTCAAGCAAAGATAATGTAGTAAATTACACTTACATTGATCGATAAATTGATTGTAATCATTCAATAACTCATGATTAGACAAACTGTCCTTAAGTATAAGAAACTTAACAAAATATTTTTCTTTAATTAACTTTTATGAAACACTTGTGAACATGAATGAATTATATGAGGATTGAAGTTCAACTAAGGTAGAATTCGTCATTATGGATATCTTGATCGAAACATAATATAATGATCCAATATAATGACGCATTTATTTTGAAAACACTGTCCTTAAGAACGTGAGCGCCACTGTACTAAAAGGAAAATATTAAGTCTTAGCATTTTAATTAAAAAAGTATTAGTATTGCTCGCATTATTTATTAATATAGTTCATTTTTACCGCAGCAAAAGGCTTAACTGCATTTATTTTTTACCTCCAGCTGCACACATCCATATTATTATTAAAAGTTCTGAAGTTTTACGTAAAAAGGATTGTTTAAAGTTTAAAAAAAAGTGATCCTTTGTAATAAAGTGAAAATTGGTTAAAAGCAGCTTTTAAAATAGCAAAGAGTAAAATTTATTACAAAATATAAAAAAAAGCTAAATTGCAAAAGATGTCTGAACGTGTTTAAACCCACAGTGGATTGACTGACCATAAGACACGTTTTCCAGTAGATCAGAAAAGTCAACCATCACGAGCTGGTGGGTGTCTCCTTTGATCAGCCTGAGAAGGGACCGAGGGTTTCCGGTATCGGTCCTCATTAAACTGCTCTACCATAAAGTGCTCGACTTCGGGCTCAGGTCCATCGGACTACCAAAGAGGGGAAACCATTTTCTCTGCAGAGGACTAAAAGGGCATCTCTTAATATTTTTTATTTTCAATCTTAACTTATTGGAAATTCTCTCCTGAAACCGAATATCTATTGACCTTTTCCTCAAACGCTTATTCTTTTTAATTATTAAGCATTTAAAATGCTCCAAAAAGGTCTCTGTAAGTGATTCAATCAAAAACGATCCCTGATTGATTATGACGTCACATGTGCAGATTTGCCGCTTCCATCCGCTAAGGCAGGGATGGGCAAGCTTTTTTTGGTCGAGGGTCAAAAATCGAGTAAAAATAGTTTGGTGGGATAAGTAAGAACTTCTGAAATAAACAAAATACGATGTACAAGTTTTAATATAGATATTTAATGAGATGAATGAAATTGCGATTTCATGTCTTTTTATTGACGTTCGAAGTGAGATGTGCTTATTTCAAGGAACGAGGCTAAATGCTTGTCTATTAGTCTACTTATAAAACGATTTTTTTCTAAGGGTCATAGTTGAAAACACTTGTTCACATATATAAGCAAACATAGCACTGGTTTTCTGGGCATGAGGTCAAACTGACCTTTGGTAATGATTTGTAAAACTCAAACTTTAGCATATTTAAGAACGATGATTGTTAGATTGCAACTCAATTAATTCAAGCTGCAAATACGACATTCACAATAACGTTGAAAAGCGTGGTAAAAATATCTAATTCTGCTTGAATGGCTATGTTTCAATAAGTCAAAAAAGCTCTAGCCATTTTATAAATTTAATAATTTCACCATTATTTACAATGACATATGTGTGCAGTTTTTTCATACCCAATAAATGTTCGCGCACACTTACAATGCGCAGTCTGCCACATGTGAAGTGCTTATACAGTCAAACCCCGCTATAGTGAACCTTCAAGGGACCGAAATTTTGGTTCACTATAACCGGGAGTTCACTATATCCGTTACTCAAACAATTTAACTAATGGTTCCCAAACTCTTCCCTTTTATTACACATTATTCAAATGAACGACTGAAAAATATTATGTAATAGCAAAAAATGTGTTATTTTTCATTACTCTTCGTCTTGCGAGCAACAAAAAATTTTTAATTTTTAGCTGATCAGCAATCCTCAACATCAGATATGGAAAGACTTCCCGACTATCAGATAATTTTTCCTGAATTTCTATTATTCCGCTTTTTAAACCTGTCTAACCTGCCATTCGAGCATATAAAAGTAGTCTCATAAAATCGCTTAGCAAATTCATAGACATTTGTCCAGATACTTCGATTGGTGAACCACTTCAGTAATGCTTCTTCAACATCCCTGTGATCTGCTTTTTTCAACTTTTTTTCTGCCATCTAAATTTTTTTCATGAGCAGAAATTATTAATTGCCTATTTTTCCATATGTTACATATGTACAATTTGGATAGTTTATATTCCCTGCAAATATCAACTTGATTGCTTCCATTTTCAATTTTTCTGATCATGCCCATTTTATGATCAAGGGAGAACGTTTTACGTTTACTGGTCGCCATAGTTAAATTTGAGACACTTGTTTGCAGGATTTTTTTAACTGAACTGAGAGCAAAAAGGAGTTGAAATGAGGGCCTTATCAACACATATTAGTGTCCCACCCTATGACCAATAATGAATAATTACTCATTCCCTCTGACAGAAAATGCATATTGATACCACTGACACCTTAAAGGTGCATCATCTGCCTGAGTTGGAAACATCTGCTTGATTTGCTTAGGGATGGGAAAGTGAGATAAATGAAGAAAACAAGAAAAAATGCTTATCGCTAGATTCCCCTCTATAAATCGTTTTAAAAATCAGTATATGTATTTATTTTGAAGTAGAAATTTCAAAAATATTACAAAAAAAAATTAAGAAAAAAATCAGTTGAAGATAGAAAAAAGTTGATTATATCCAACTTTCTTACTTTTTTGGTTCACTATATCCACAAAAAATAACATTACTCGTGTATAGCAAGGCACGGGACCGAACATTTCGTTCACTATATCCGGGAGTTCACTATAGCGGGGTTAGACTGTATTAGATTCCAGATGTCTGTTCCTCGAGAAAGACAGACTCTCATGGGAGCCAATCTACGCTATTCTATAAAAAACTTCTGGTTTCAACATTTTACCAATTGAAGCTGTCTGTGCTAACTATTTCTGTCAATTGTAGAACATATGTTTTGTAGAACGTGTGTGTGCGTGTGCGTGTGTGCGTGCGTGTGTGCGTGCGTGCGTGCGTGTGTGTGTGTGTGTGTGTGTGTGCGTGCGTGCGTGCGTGCGTGCGTGCGTTGCGCGCGCGCGACTTACAACACTCTCTTGGATTATCTTACAAATGCATCTGAAATTCTGCTGTTAAACATTTAAATGGATTTTCTGAAAAACCTAGCATTTTAATCTATTTGAATCTAACTCAATTCGAGAGAGAATATTCTTAACTATATTTAATGCATTTTTTTTTTAATTGGAGCGTTTTAGGGAATGTGACTCTAAGTCACTTTTTCTAAATCTAAGAATAACTTTATATGTACCTGAGCCTAAAGTTAAAGAGCGTCTTTAACTACCTACAAATCCGATTATGTATTTTTAAGTACTTTCAGTTAAGAATCTGATCTGAGGCCGAGTTAGACATCATATTGTGAAACGCAACAGATAGAAAAATAAATATGATTGATTCTCTCTTCTTACAGCTACCGGTTTTTTTTTTTTTTTTTTTTTTTTTTTTTTTTTTTTTTTTTTTGCTTGACTGAAAAAGTAAGACCGAAAAATTTTGAATTTTTTCATTTTTGAATTTTACTAATTTAGAAAAAAAATTATACAAAAAATACGAAGCTACGTAATTGGAGATTAAAACACGTTCAAGATGTTTATTTCTCTCACGGGATACCAAAAACGCCGCCATTTCTCTAAAATTAGTCCTCTGCATGAATTCCTTTTACTAGGTTGCCTTAAATAATAAGTAGTGTTAAATAATTCGTTATACGTTAAATACTTTATTTTGTTACGTTGTCTTAAGTAATTTAAGTAGTGTTAAATAATTCGTTGTTCGTCTTCTTTTCTCGTCTTACGAATAAACCGTTGACTAGTCGATAACAAACAGAGAAGACGAGTAGACTGCTGAGTCCAAGATATGTTTTGACTGCCATTAAGAACAAGGTTCCACCAGAGAATTTTCGGCATTTCAGGTGACCGCTATCGATAGGCTAATTGCACCTTAAGTATTTATTAAGAATAAATTTGTAATTTTATAGAAATAAAACTTAAATACAGGAATTAAAACGTTACTGAATTCCTCTGTGGAACTATGACTGAATCATGTAATTTTTGCCATCCAGGATATGACGATTTACAAAATCCAAGAACAAACTTTTGAAAAGATTGTACTGGATTTGACAAAATCTATATTTAGTCATGGTCAGCTATACGCTTGACTTTCCAGAATGAGGCCACTTGAGGCTGTGACCATTGTACCACCCTCTTCAGAAATGAAGAAAAAAATGCTTCAAGAAGGAGATATTATAATCGTAGAATATTTGGGAGTGTATTTATTGGTTTTTTTTTCCACATATATTTTTGTTCTCCCCTTTTTACCTACCCATTTTTCAAAATTGAAATTTAAGTTTTATCTACAGGTTTTACACATATACTTTATGTTTTCACTTTAGAATATTTGAGCCCAGTTGTGATGAGTATTCGGCTTGGTTACTTGGTTTATATGTTGTACAAGATAATTTTGAAAGGTGACCAAGTTGGTCACAAAAGGCGGCTTCTTTTTATAAAAACAACCAAATTGAAACAAAGAAAGAAATCTGAATAAATGAAAGTACGGAAAATAAACATTCAATAATTTCGTCTCTCCAAACAAGAACATTCCTCAGTGACAAAATACTACTAAATGATAGTAGGAAAATAAAGAGATAAAGACATGCAAAGTGGTTTAATCGATATAGGTTTAACGGATGAAAAAATTTATATGCTTAAACAATTCAGAATTTTATTTAATACCAAAAAAACATTAGTAATAACAAGAAAAAATCTATTTTATTTGTTTTCCAGAAGGAAAGTTGCTAATTAGTAGATCTGTTTAAAAATTATCAGCCTCCTTTAAAAGTTCTTTATAATTTGAAATATTTCTGTAAAATCTAGGAACTTGACTTTATTACCAACGTTGAAATTAAAATCAACGCACTTTTTAACCGGAAAATTAAAATCTTTTCTTTTGTCAAAAGTTTAAAGGAAATTTCTTTATCATCAATAATTTTTAGAGTTAAATCTATAAAATTTGCCAAAAGATTTAAAATAGTAGTTTTGTTAAATTTTAATTCACTGGCATAAACTTGTTTGGCTAAAATATCATCCCTATATATTAGCTAAATTGTTTGGCTATATCAATATCAAAATTGATAGCCTAAAGGTCATTAGCAAATAAGAGAAAGAAGGAATTTATAGTTAGATTAAGATTATCAAATGGCTTAGCAGATCTATATTCCTTTAGAAAGAGAAAATATTGCGAACATTATTTCTAAAATTATTGTCGATAGGGATATTATTAACTTGTGGAAAAACATAGTAATATACAATCGTTGTAATATGAACGTGAAATTTCCAGAGAAATATTTTTAAAAATACACCAAGAAGAGCAGAATTCACATGTTGATGGCATTTTTAAAAAATTGCGTTTTTCTATTCATTTGGCTATTCACTTTCTGATTCAATATTATAAATGAACTTTTTTGTTTTATCTCTACACTTAACTTCTAAAATATTACTTTTATAAACAATATTCTACAGGCATTGGATTAACTGATTTCCCATTTGTTTTCCGTATGTCTTAGTTCATGAGCTGACGAATCTTCTAAATCTGAATCAGAAATTAGTGATCACAGAACCGGGGGGTATTAGCCTTTTCACCTTTTTTGAATGAAGGGACTTTCTACGATTACAATTTTTCAATCAAAATTCGTGCAACTAAATTTACAATGACTAATTTACATGACTAGATTACAATGACAATGGCAACTAAATTTACAATGCGTCTGAATTCTAAAAAAAATGTCTCCGTTTCAAGCAAGATTTAACATTTCCTATGCGGAAACTGCTACCAAATTATCCTTTATTCATCCTTTCTCAGAGGCAATATACGCTGGCCGATGCTGTCCCTATTGCTGACCGATGGGAAAATTCTTGGTTTCAAAAGTTTCAGCGGAAAAAAACAGCGGAGAGAAAAAAAGAGCGTTAAAACGGGTGGAAAAAGGACTCTCTTTAGAGATGAGTTCGATTTCGCTTTGGGAGGTCCAAACCCACCCGATCACGAAGAATTTCAATCCAAGTTCATTGTAGGTCGAGAAACATAGTATCACACAGAGTTCGAACATTTTGTGTTATCACCAACATGTAAAACAAAAGTGAAGAAAAAAAAACCGATGAAAACTCTAAGATGATTAAAACAGAAATTAAAAAAGGAAATCTTAAGCTAAATGAAAATAATTTCTCATTTGACGATTAGTCTTTGCCTCTCAAAGCAAAAGCACCGAACAGAAAAAACAGTTTTTTATACCGCATAAAAGAAAATTTATTTTTATATTCAATATAATCTTTTTTAGCATTTCGTTTGTTTATAAGTAGTAAAAAAAATTTTGAAAAATTTATCATGAGTTCGAGTCCACTTGATATTCCATAATCCTCTCTTCTCATCTCATGTACGACCCATAGAATAATAATTACGAAAGTGTTTATTTTGTTCTTGATTCAAGCTGTTTTTTTAGAGAAGCGCCCCTGATTTCGATTACTTACTGAAGGTAAATAAATACCGTATGAAGTTTAATTTCCTCTATTCAATCTAAAAGTGCTCGACTTCGCAAGCAGATTGTAAGGCTACCAAAGAGCAGAGGATCAAAGTTGGGATGACATGTCTTCGGATCAGCTCAACGTTGTTGAGAGATATTTGTAAAAAATCCTATTTAAAATTGCGTTTTATGACATAGCTCTCTTCCCCGGAGGGACAGAATTGCCACAGTGAGACATTACCAACGCAGTTAAAACAGAAAAAATCAGTTAAAATTTTAAAATAGAACTTGAATTTGATGCCGAATAGAGGATTATATTATCCCTTTAAAAGATTGAGAAGGTATTGTAGTTGTATTACAAAAATTAGAAATTCTGAGAAACAAACAGGATAAACTATTACATCAAATTTCTGAAATTCATAAAAAATCTAATTTTTATGGAAACGGAAACGAATAAATTCAAAAATGTATGAAAAATATTAAATACATGAAAAATAATGTTATTTGGACCTCTTGTTAAATTCGAACTCAAATTCACCTTACCAATTTTGGAATATTGGTTTGTAAACGCTTGAGTATTAAAAACAAAATGATAACGTTTTAACATTTTTCTCGTAAAACTCTTAGTTTATCGTCTGGTGTTACGATGGAAGTTAATATTTGATATCTGTGCGGCAGAAAATAATGTTTTAATGAAAATAGAAAGCTCAACAAAGAGACGCTTCTTGCCTTAATTAATAATATATTATGTGTTAAAAAAGATTTCATGGCATTCACTTGATTAAATATAATAATCTCCCGAAATATGGAAGCAAACAAAAGTTAAATATTTGTTGGGATACCGAGTATATAATATCCAAGTCAGTGAAAACAGAGAGAGCAGACAATAAAAATATTGATTTTATGTCTTGCGTTTAATTAAACACGATTGTTAGAATTTCTTACCGCTTCTTATTTTACATATATTTCAACCGAACCCTCAAGAACACTCTGAGATATTGAAGAGCAATTTTAATAAATTACCAGATTTGATTTTCTAAGTGCATTGCTAGAATGAAAAATGCTTTACGATTAATACACGTAACATTCGTTGCATAAGCCGATTTCGTTGAATCAATGTATATCGAAATTCCTTAGAGTGATGCAAATCTTCTTTCTTGAAGATTTCTCCTTTTACTTTGTTTAATTTTACAATAAACTATCTTTCAAACTGGACAATTTCGATTAAGTCTGTATATATTACTCATTATAACTTCGGTGTAAAAAAATGGCTTTCTGTATCTTTTCTTCCAAACGAATTTCTATATTAATTTTACCCTTTAGTAAATTTTTTATTTCAAGTATTTCCCATTTTCAAAATTAATCAAGCGTCATTGGCATCATTAATTTTATGGGCTTTTTTACGTTTCTCCTAAGTAAATTAGTACTATTTCTCCATTAATTTTTTTTAGTGCATATTTTTTAATTAAACTACCGTTGATTTTAAATTATTCAGTCTCAGAAAACTCGTTTGAAATGTATAATTAAACAAAATCAACAAGTATATAACTTTAGAAACACAAATTTAATAATTTTCAACTACAGCAGGCTGGTGGTTGCTTGGTTCACTAGGATAGGGACGAGGGCGCCGGCAGAATAATATAGAAGGGGGTGCAACCCTCTAACAAACTACCCCCCCCCCCCCCAAAAAAAAAAATTAAATATTCTGTTATTACATTTTGTTTTGTTATTACATATACTTTCATCTGTTAATTTTTTCAAGATACATTTCTTCATTGTTAACAAGATATTTAAAAAAAAAAATGACGAATTTCTTGTACTTTTGTACAAATTTTGCCACGATAAACTGTATTGATGGCGCAGACATACCTATGACTTTGAAACACAAATAACTACAAACAGTAGTTTCTTATACTAACGTGTTTGTGCACGCTTAACATTGGTATTTAATGTGTTGATGAAGTTTTACAATTGTGAGTAGTCAGTTTGTGTTATACACCTTTGTTAAACTAAATAACTGATAGAAAATATAATATTATTTACATTTTATTAAATGAAGTTTAAAAATATAGCTTAGATATCTGCCAAGTTTGTGCACACTCAGTGTGCGTAAAATAATAATCAAAGATGACTTAGAATTCATTGAAAAAGTTATAAACTGATTTGGACAGCTTACAAGACGATTACAATTCTTGTTTGATTAAACAATTTTTTAATTGTTATGTATCAATAATTACTTAATTATAATTAAACAAATTCAAAAACAAATATATTTGTTTTTGAATAACAAAATTGTTTTTCTTTAATTGTTTAAAAAAATAAAAGCCTGTGGGGGCAAGTGCACCCTTGTATAGATATATATAAGGAGTCATACATTGAATACTTTTGGAAACCATTGGTGATGACGTTTGTGGAATCTACATCAAATCAAAAAAATTTATATTTATAAAATGAAAATATATTTCAATGTCTTCATTTTCTATAGCCTAAACCATAATCATAAAAGGGGATTCCCTTTTAAGAAAAAATTTATTTCCCTTTTATGGAAGGGATTTCCTGGAATTTTTTATCATAAACGGGAAAATATGTTTATTATTAAGTGCATAAAAATTTCAATAAAAAATTCAGTTTTATTATTGATTTAATATATTTTCTTGAAGAAGAAGAAAAGCATTTATGAAAGCTATAACAGAATCCGAAAGAATAATTAATAGTCCAGGTTGGACAATTGAAAGCAAAGATGATGTCATTTATTGTAAAACTCTTCCTCAAATTGGCAAAGTGTTTAAATATGAAGTGAGTATTCTATTATTATTTATGTCCTTCTTAATAATGAAACATAATTAAAACATGTGATTAGAAATACTTATTACGCTGATTCCATTTTTGTTTATAATTGATCTATGTAAAAGAATACAATTTTTCCAAATACCAAAATTGTCTAAGCATCTGAGCTCAAATCAGGAAAGAAAAAGGAGATTTAAAGTACTTTTTGTCCAAAAAAAAACTTGGATTTTTTTATTAGAGCCACACTTTGCTTTTTCTTTCTTTTTTCAAAATCTTTGACTCGGATTGACTGGTCGCGTCACATTCAAAAGTTTTATTATGAAGATATAAAATTAATACAAGTGATATTTTGGTTATATTTTCACATGTTTGTATGAATTTACAAAAAATATTTGTGTAAATAAAATTCATTATTTTTTTTATCTACCTCGTAATTAGAAAGCTCTGCTTATTGGTGGAAATTTGATTTAGTTTTTCACGAAATACTACCTAGAGGAGAATTATAACGAAAAGAATGAGACACAACGAATTACATAAAACAAATTAATACAATATTCACGCGATAAACTGCAACTTAAAGAATATACTAAAATAAAATAAAATAAGTACTTGTAAGCTCTGCTAACGTTATATAAGTTTTTCAGTGATTCTTTTTTTCAAATTTTTCACAATTTATTTTTAGAAAATAACATAGTTTAAATATTTCCGTATTTGTAAAATCACTCAGATAGTACTTTACAGGTCCTTGTAGCGCAGTGGATAGCGTGTTCTAATCCAAAAGTCCCGGGTTCGAATTCCGGCAAGGATGTCTTGAAGTGTTTTTTTTTTGTCCCGCAATGGACTGATCATTAAGACACGGTTCCCAGCAGATCACCGAAGTCAAGCATCACTGGTTGCGGTCAGTGTGCGGGTGGGTGACCACTTGGATTAGTCTGCGTAGGGACCGAGAGTGTGCGGTATTGGTCCTCGTTAAACTGTTCTACCGTGAAATGCTCGACTTCGCGTGCAGGTCGTCGGGCTACCTAAGCGGGGGTGCCATCCCCTCTGCAGAGGATCAAAATTGTGATGGCATGTCTTCGGATCATCCTCAGGGATGTTTCCCAGACCGTCGCCGATAGCCCATTGTGCAGCTCTAGTGCGATGTAAATGAATTACAACAACTACAAGTACTTTACAAAATTGGTTTAATTTAACCAATTAAACTGATAAATGAAGTACTCATGGATGTAAACATTAAAATAATTTTGTAAATACTTCATCAATTTAGACAATTAAAAAGTGCATAAAAAGATGCCATTAAGAGCCGCAATTGTTCACAAAACTTCACAAAGAATGCAATGTTTGAAATCTCGCAATTTTTGAATCAACATTGGAAATGAAAATTTAAAATTTACTGAGAACTTAAACTATGTTTCGCCATAAAAAAGACAAAGTGGCAATTTTTTAAAGAACATTTCGAAGGTTTCCTTTTTTATTAAAAAAAGAAACATATAGGACTACATTTTTTACACCAGAAACATGCATAAAAATAAAGGAAACGAAGGAAATAAAAAAATAAAAATATGACCACCGAAGCCGACATCTTCAGGAGGCACCGGCCCCGGTAGCCATAAAACAAATCCATTTCTAAGCAAATGCCTAAATTAACTCCCTCAGTACCCCGATGGTTTAGTATAGAAGTCCGGGAAAAAAACATGAAATATAAATAACCAATTTAGAAAAGAAACTCAAACAAAATCATCAGAAAATAAAAACTCACTTAACCAGGTCAAACATCGATTTCACAAGCAAGCCGAATGAAAAGGAAGCACTAAAAACTAAAGAAAACAACGCCCTCTACTACACTGCGCAGATAGAAATAAAAGAAGTAAAAAAAAAGATACGTAACAAATTAATAGAATGCTTAACTGGGGCTGCTCAGTTAAGACTTGAATTGCGCCCTGTTAAAAGAAAAAAATATATAAAAACCTAGAATTCTTCAATCATTTTCTTAATTAAAAAATTGACATTACAAAAATGAAAAGGAAAATTCTTATTACTCAAAATATTCAAAAAATTATTCACAGCTTCCCGAAAACTTTATTGCAAATATTTTTGATCCTAACCAATTGTGAAAAACTAAAAGCATAAAAGTTTCCGTACATTAAAGTTCACGCCAGAAATATTTGAAGCTTAACAGTTCTAAGAGCATTTAAAAGTGGAAATCTAATTAAGAAAAAAAAATTCTCAATCAGTGCTGTTATTTTATCACTTTGGCCACCGGGGTCATTTTTTAAAGAAGAGTTTTGGCTATAAAAAAAAATACAGTTATTTATTTATTATCCTTTATAACAAATCATAGCTTTTGGATGGCAAGATTAAGGCAATTGTGTTTCCGTTTTGTAATAGTTATAATTTGTAAAATGATAGCTGAGCAAACAATAAGACAACCTTAAGTCATTTTGATCCACGAAGAAAATAGCTGGTAAAATTTTGTGTTTTGTGCGGCATGTTATTTGAGGTAAATTAATTAGTAAGAGGAAATTGAGTGATTTGAGGGAGGTTAACTGATTAATTATTGTGTGAGGAAAATCAATTATGCGAGGCAAATTAACCATGGGAGACATATTTATAATCAAACGTTCGGTGTTGTTTTACTCGGCATTTGCATGAAATAATTTTAATATCTTAGATTCCAGCAAATTTCACACATTTATTTCGCAAATTATTTTTTGAGCAGAAGTGTAAATGAAATTATATCCTTATTAATAAGTTTTATTTTCTTCATTTCATTTAGGGTGAAATGGACCCTGAATCTTTAAATAACAACCTATTTCTTAATGTTGACAAAAGTACAGAATGGAATCTCTTAGAAGCTAAAGTAAGTTTCATTTAACTGAAACAATTACGGAATAGTTATTTCAAATGTAATTCTATGAAGCAATTCTGTAATTGTTGTAAAGGCATAAACATTTCTAACTATAATACGTCCAAAAAAGGAAAGAAAAAAAAAAGCCAAACGAACCAAATTTTCGATGTTAACTTATCTCTTCTCAGCGTCTTATGTTTTTTTAAAGATCTTTGATCCTTTCCTTGATCTAAAAGTCGCGAAGGGTTTCTGTAACGAAAATAGTCGATATGTTTACTCGTGTATAGTCTCATTCGATCTAGCCTAAAATAACATAAAGAAAACAATGCCTCACTTATTTAGTTAGCAGTAACAGATGTATAATTAGTTACACTTACGAATTTGTAAAAGAAACTGTTATAGTTTATAAACTATTAGTCTCATCCACCGTCAGGGAATTAGAACCATTCAATTTAGCGTGAAAAAATACATCAGTTGTTGCAGTTCATTTACGTCGCACTAGAGCTGCACAATGGGCTATTGGCGACGGTCTGGGAAACATCCCTGAGGATGATCCGAAGACATGACATCACAATTTTGATCCTCTGCAGAGGAGATAACATCCCAGCTTCGGTAGCCCAACGGCCCACACGCGAAGTCGAGCAGTTTTCGGTAGATCAATTTAACGAGAGCCCATACCGCACACCCTCGGTCCCTACGCATACTGATCCAAGTGGTCACCCACCCGCACACTGACCGCAGCCAATGATGCTTGACTTTGGTGATCTGCTGGGAACCGTGTCTTAATGATCAGTCCACTGCGGAACATTTTTTTTCGTTCCAAAATGTTCAGTTTATTTTTATTCAAAACTCTCTTTTTAAATTAATTTTTAAAAATCTTTTAACTATCTTTGATGAATCAAATAAATATTAATACTCAAAATTATGAGAAAATTTTTAATGTTGAGAAAATTGTAATTGTTAATAATCGGGAAATTAAAAAATGATCGACAAATGTCCCATTCAACGCAGGACAAGGAAAATGGCACCCAGAGAATAATTGGTTTGAACATTGGTGTCATTCAACGAATAACAAGAAACTCGCATTTAAAAGTAACTTTAGTTTCAATAAAGTGAAGAGGCTTTCATTAGTTTTCTATTATTGAACTAAATCGACAATGGAAACAAGTTTATGTTCTAATAATCCTTTGGATGCCCTCTTCAAAGATTTCACTTTACCTTTTTAAGTCTTTTCATAAAAATTCAGCATATACTTTATTTTATGCATCATTCTCCCCCCCCCCCTTCTAAAAAAAAGAAAAGAATTTACTCTTTTTTGTGCCAATTCAATGACGATTTATATTTAACAATAATTCGCCTCCCTTCCGCAGATATTAATTATTGGAAAATCAATAAATTTCTAACAACACTAAATACACTAAGCATTTTCTGTTGAATCATGAAAAATTTCGGTCCCGAGCTATTTCTATTTCTTTAATTTTAATAAATACTTTCGTTTTTATAAAAATGTTCAAATACAATTCTAGATAAGTGGGGTTTTTAAGGGACAGTGAAATATGATTGATATTTTCACTTATGTGTCGAGAAAGTAGGAATAGAATTTAAGATAAAAATAATTGTTCTATTTATCGCCAACATTTCTAACTCAGTTGATTACTTTACAACAGGGGTGTCAAACTCGCGGCCCGAGATGAACATTTTTGCGGCCCAGTCAATATATCCGACGCAAAGTAAAAATAAAATAGAATTGTTAATTAGAAAGGAAACCAGCATGTAAAATTATAATATACTTTATTCATAAACTATACGACATTTTAATTGTACTCGCGAAAATGTAAAATTCTAATTGGCTTGCGGCACCTGCCATTCCAGGGGTACTGCATCGTATCAAAAATACGCAGAAAAAATTTCAAATCTTAGAACAGAATTTGAAACAAGGTTTAAAGATTTTAATTCCTTGGAAGACAAATTTTGTTTGTTTTCTTCGATTTTCTCAATAAATATAGACTCAGTACCCAGTAATGTGCAAATGGAAGTGATTGAGATTCAGTCCGACTCAAATTTGACGAAATTTCTCCCGAAATAGGAAAGATAGTAGCAGAGAAGAGATGTCAAATATCAAACAATAATTTTACTTTATATATGTTTATCACAATACACTATTCAAAATAGAAATATTTGTTTCAATGAACACTGATTCCCGGTCCACCTAAAGTTATTTGGGCTCAAGTTAGCTTTTTAGTTTGACACCCCTGCTTTACAATAAGGTAAAGTATATTGATTTTAAAGCTATATGAATAATAATAAAATAGTATCATATAAAATATGCATGAAAGTGAATACAGTTTATTAGCTAACTATATTAATGAAAAATTGTATGAAAAATGATTTTTTTAAAATTTTGTTAGCTGTTATAATGACTAAATTATAGTTGTGTGATAGATAAAAACAAATATCGAAAGCTAAATTATTGCATTAGGAAAACAATAAACGTAAAATATTTCAAATGCAATCTAGTGAAATAATTTTTTCCATCGTCGAATTTACCTTTTTCAAATAAGACGCGTGTCCCCTAAGCCCCATTAACAGTTCTTTATAAAAATAAAATTAATCAAAAAAATTGCTAAAAAATAATTTCAAAATTTTGAGACTAAATTTATATTTAGAGATCTACTTTCAAAATATGACTCAATAGGGAGATTTGGAATATTCAGGTTAGCTTCCCCCGTACGTAACATTTTAAGTAGCGCAAGTTATGCACATGAGCAATTCTGCTATCTCCAGTGAAAAGTTATTATATTATCTAAAATTATATTTATATTTCATTGTGGGAAATAGAATAGTTAAGATGATTTATAAATCATCTAGCTATTTAGCGAATGAAACAAAAATCGTGTAAATTACTAGATTTTAGAAATGAAAATAAACTTTTAAATCATAAATTTGATGTGGTGACATGGATAAAATAATAAATTTTTTAAGGATCTTTAATTTAGCCAAAAAGAATATTCTTAACCCGACTTATGTTATATATGCATTATTTTCGATTTTAGCGACACCTGTGCTAACAAATGGTTAGCAACAATCTATGGGGTGACATGGACATAAAAACAATTTTTTTAAAGATGTTTAATAAATATTTTTTGGCATAGATATATGTTGTCAGAAATTTTGATTCCCATCCAGTGACTTGATATTAATATCATTGTTATTAATATCATTGATATTAATATCATATTAAAAATGATTAAAGTGTCCGTCAAATGGACCCCCTCAAATGCAGTACATAATAATAATTAGAAAGCAGAGGAGAGGGATACCTGTTACTGAAATAGACAATAGTTCACATTAAGTGTAGGTCAAAAGGAATGTTGTCATGTCATATTTGCATCATTATCGATTTTAGCGACTCCTGTGCTAACAATCTAGGGGGTGACACGGACATAAAAACAATTTTTTTAAAGATATAAATATTAATCTTTAGTAGATATTTTTTTATATTTTATCGTTTCTTACGAGACACAAAAATAAAATTTTAAGAAAAAAGTATTTTGTCAAATTATTCTACCGTTTTTCCTAAAGTTGAATTTGTGAAGGTACCGCTAAACGGTACTAAATTTGGCTTGGATAGACCCCTGTACTATGACTATTAAAACAAAGTTTCAATTAGTAAACCATAATTTTAATTTAAAATTGTGATTTCTTCTCTTTTTTTCTTGATTTTTAAAATGACAAAATAAATGTAACAGATTGTGTTTATAAATGTAGACATTCATCAAAAAATAAATAAATATTTAATCTATATATTTTTATATTAAAATAATTATTTTTAATTCTATATCAAAATAGATAAGTTAAGCTAAAAGAATTTTTTTTTAAATTCTATGTACTCATTGGAATTTTTTTTCACAAATTTTCTTTATAGAAAATCAGATAATGTCAAAGATACTGTAAACACATTATAACCATACTGCTAACATAACCCTACTGCTTCAAATAGACTTTGAAGAGAAGAATGACACTATATCAGGGGGAAAATATCTGAATTCATCAGCCTTTTTTTTTTTTTTTTTTTTCTATTTTTGGCATATTAGGGTAATTTCTTTTTAATATAACCTCAAGCTTCAGAAATATACATTTTCTACCAATAAAATATAATGTAGATTTTAATTCCACGCTTTTTCATTTAAAAGGTGGGATTTTAATTAACATTATTTGCATTATTTTTTGAAAAAAATAATGTTTATTAATTACTTTCTACAGTTATGCAAGTCTATATTAAGATAGCATTAAATGTTTACTTTAATCTGTACTTTCAATCTCAAGAATCAAAACATTCATAAAAATGTAATTCCAAATGTGTTGGAATTTAACAAACACCAAGAAAGAAAGTAATTTCGTTAACTAAAATTAATTAATGCAGCAATTTATTTAAAGTAAATTTTAAAACTAAGAAAACGAAATAATAGAAGTATCAATAATTTAAAACACTGTTTTTTAACTTTTAAAATCAATATATAAATTTAAAAACAATTAGTTGATTTAAATCAATGATTTTTTTTAAAAAAATCATTTGATTTAAATCGTGATTTAAATCAAGCTGATTTAAATCAACAAATCCCGGTTCTTACCATAGACAAACTATATATTCTTTGACTGGGGTGCACTGTATCTGCCCTCCTTTAACTGTTCTATCGTAAAGTTCTCGATTTCACACTAAGTCTACCATATTGGGGTGGGTGGGGGGAAGGATCAATATCATCCTCAGGGATGTTTCCCAGATCGTCACCAGTAGCCTGTACAATTTTGCCTTGCATATTGTACAGGCATATTGCAAATATATGCCATTCCTTTTTCGGGAACGTAAGTTACCACACTAATTTTAGATTTTGGCATGGTTTAAATTGAAAAGTATTAATTATTTTAATTAGATTCCTTTTGGTTTTGATTGTAATTTTAAGAAATCACTTTATGTGTATTAATTAGTATTATTTGTTTGCTTCTAAGTTCTCAGTGCAATAAAGTTTATGTGAATGTAACGTAAGTTACCGTGGCCCAGCAGATAAAATACGTTAAAATTAGATTATTTTTTCATCCTCGAAATGAAAAATTTTGTTGCATATTTCGGTTGTTACAATACATGTCATTTAATTTTAAAATTATAATTTAATAATTGGGGAAAATACAAGCAATTATGTATAGACTCGCATAAGGTTAATTCGCGTAACTTAGCGGAGGGGGGGAAGGAATTGAATTGAAAATCTATATTTAAAAAAAATAGAAAATTTTTACTTGCAGATTAGATATTAAAAAAGAAATAGTGCGCGGAGTCCCTCCACGCGGAAAAAGTTAAACTTCGTAACCTGCGACGTTAATTGTAGAAGAATCAGCAGTCGTAGAAGGATCACTAGTTCTATTCAACGACTCTTTTTCCTGTTTTGCTCGCTTCCGTGCTCTGTAATCACGGTAATATTGTGCATTTTTCCCTCGTGGACCTCTTGAACCAGTGGAAGTGCTTGTGGTTGCCTCATCGTCTCGCCATGGCAAATGTATTTGCATTGATAATGTATGTGAATGCGTCATAATGTAATTTCAAAAGAGAAAACCTAACAATCAATTGATATTCACAAGAGACGTGCCTTGACATAACCTTAAATTCGTCGCATTGTCCGTGGGATTGTTTTCACTCATATTTTACAATTGTTATCCACTAAATTTGAAAATAAAAAATACTATCCTATTAAATTATATGTGTATCAAAACAAACTAAAAAAGTATTTATAGAAAAACAATACTTTTATTATTTTTATGCTAGTGAGAACCAAAACAATATGGAAATGAACGAGGGAAAACTGGATCCTACCACGTGATTTCCCGGCCAATAAAAATGTAGCGTTAAACGTTTAACGCAACCTTGTTGGAAGTCGCATAAGAAGTATAACTTCAATAAAATATTTTTACTTCAGAGTAAAAAATTGTTAAAAAATGAAAATCTTGACTGCACGTGTCAAGTCTTAATGTTACCCAAACGATTTTATTAATGGCGCTATTAACAAATAAAAATTCAATAAATGTGGTTTATTTTCTTTAAAATCAGTTTCATTACGGTCTAAGATAGACGTTTTTACAATATAAATGGACAAATTTCAAAATTATAGATCTATATTTGGGGAACTGAGTGCGCCATTTTGCTCCATTGTTTTGATACCAAACCTGAGTAAATCAGTAAACGAACAGCTTCTAACCTAATTACTGAGTTGCGTGCCGTGAATGTCGAAAGAATGTCGACTTTCACCGGTGAATGTCAAAAATCACATAGTCACTTTGGTGAATGTCCAAAATACTTTTTATATCCTATTTAATATTAATTTATTCGCTGATATTATAATATTTGATATTTTAATATCGCTGACGATAAATAAGCATCAGTATTAGCAGTGCTGGTTAGTATATACCGGGCATTAAACCACACAATTCCATGTTTTATAATAGGTATAGGTTTTGGTAAATTTTGAGAAATTTAGTAAAACACAAGAGGAAAAAAACAACGAAATTTAAAAATATATGTATACATAGTTAATCTAATAACAATCTAACATTGAATGAATTATGAAAAAGATATCCCTTTATTAAAAATTGCCTGGAACTTATTAACTCAAAATAAAAGAAAACGGTATTCAATTACAGTATTTATTGAAAACAGTATTCGAAAGAAAGCAGGTTTAACAATGATAAATTTGTATTAATGAAGAAAAAGGAAAATTCGGAGTTAATAAGCATTAATTTATCTAAAGTTAGAGCGGAAAAAATTATCATAAATTTCTATAGTGGGCGACGATTTTGAACTTCAACTATCGCGACGATTAAAAAAAAACGAAATAAAAAAAAACAGATCGTTAAATTTTACGAACACAAACTATCGATAAAAGTTGAATAATATCAATAAAGAAATATATTTTCCGAGTAATCATTTATAATTTTCACTATCATTCCAATAAGTTCAACTTGTTTTATTCATTTTCAGCTCATGCATACTCTAATTTAGAATGAAACTAGACGAATTCAAATATTTGATATAAATTTAAATTATTATTAATTATTACTAAAACGCTTAACGGGATAAAAGCAAGTGACGGATATCTCGATCCTGATTTGTTGTTGAAACGTGGCATTTATTTACGTTAGCAACTGCTCTTTCCATTCTATTTCGAATTAGCCAATCCTCAACTCAATCCTTAGCTCAACTTTAACATGACATTACGGTCTGCTTTCGCTGACATAGGTCATATGAGTGGGTATCCGTGACCTTATTCTTGAAGTGCAAGTACCCAATTAATATTTTTTAGAATATATAGTATAATTATACAATTACAAAATATTTCAGTCCCGCAGTGGACTGATCGATAAGACACGGTTCCCATCAGATCACCGAAGTTAAGCATCACTGACTGCGGGTGGGTGACCACTTGGATGAGTCTGCGTAGGGACCGAGGGTGTGCGGTATGGGTCCTCGTTAAACTGTTCTACCGTAAAGTGCTCGACTTCATGTGCTGGTAGTCGGGCTACCGAAGCCGGGGTGCCATCCCCTCTACAGAGGATCAAAATTGTGATGGCATGTCTTCAGATCATCCTCAGGGATGTTTCCCAGACCGTCGCCAATAGCCCATTGTGCAGCTCTAGTGCGACGTAAATGAACTACAACAACAACCTTCTGTGTTTCCTTCTCATGTTGTCCGATCGATCACCACCGGAACACAAGTTTGTGTCATCCAATCATCGTGCGATTCTGGACAATCTGCAGAGGATACAAAAAAGTGCTTTATCTTCCAAGAAATAATTCAATAAATGATTACTTAATGTAGATGTAGTAGTTTATTTTCATCGCGCTATATCTTTAAAATAGGCTATTTCATGACCGTCGTGGAACAGCCGAACCTACCATGAGTTTACGACCACTGTAGCCTTGTCATTTTGAACCCAATCCAGAAGACAAGGGAACTTCAGGATCAAGTATTGGGACAAATTTTGCCTTCGTGGAAAACATTTTGGTGGAACTAACTAGCATTTGCGTTACCGACGGCAAGGGGACTCTAACCCATCATCCGTCTACCAGTGAGGATATTTTTACCGGGTGTGGATTTGAATCAAAAAGCTATGATTGGGATTCGAACCCATGTTACTTGGTTTTAAGTGACTTCATTGGGAGTACTTTATTCCCTGTGTCACTACGGTTCCCACAATCAGTGACAATATGTAAAATATTCCTGAGAATGATCCCAAGAGGTCTGCAGAGGGTGCCCGGTAACGTGACCGATTCTTTGCTTTAAGGTCGAACAGTTAAACGAGAACCGCGTAACTTCGGTCGCTTCGCAGACTGATCAAAGTTTTCCCCCTTCCACAAATTTACCGCTGATTGTGAAACTATGTCTTACTATCCGTCCACTGTGGTACACGCTAATTTGTATAAAAAGTGTTCCGTAATAATCACCCTTCAATGCTGTCCAAAAATAAAGTAAGTACTGTTTCAAAAATTGTTCATTTAGCCCAGTGTTTCCCAAAGTGTGGTACGCGTACCTCCAGGGATACGGGAACAGTTTAGCTGGGGTACGCGTTATTATGCGAAATATCTTGCAACAAACGAAAATTTCAAAAAAATTTATTTTAAAATAAAGCTAGCCATGAAAATTTTCTATTACGTATTGGCTATATTTTGCTGAGTTAATAATTAGTGGTGCCAACAGCCAGTTGCGATTTTTAATTTTTGCGCAAATTTTTTAAAGTAAAAGATGCATAAATTTTTTAATGAGTGCACAGCGTTACGAAAAATTTAGAAAGGGTACTCAAAAGTCATAAGTTTGGGAAAAAAAATTCCAAAAAAAAGGCATCACCTCTCTGAAATGAAGTTTTTCCTGCGACAAGTCACAATGACTCCCTAAAATGCGTGTATTTCATATTACCTATTCCTACATTTTGTTTTTCCTTCATAAAAACAGTCTATGTAAAAAAGTAAAAAAAAAAATCTCGATGAAATTCATTAAAAAAAAAAAAACACGTCTCTTTCGGATTTGTTTTGCTTTGATAACCTTGAAATAATTTTATGCGAGATACCAAAATCACATTCAAAATGATATAAGAACTGAATATCTTGAACTCAAAATCGAAGAAATTATACAACATTTATCAAAATAAGTTAAACAACAACAAAACCGAAATCTGTCTTTAGAAAACTTTCTGAAGAAAGGTTGTTGCGGATCAGAGATTCATTATCAAACAGCCACAAAATCCGGAATTTGGAGCAGTCGTTGCTTTGAGAAATCCTCGGTGGTAGATGACTAATCATGGGTAATAATCTCTTTGTCGCCAGAATAACCGTTTCGTGGTTTTTCTCTCCATGTAACGCAAATGCGGATTAGTTCCATCAAAAAGTCCTCCACGAAGGCAAATTCCTCACTATACTTGATCCAGGAGTTCCCTTGTCTTCTGGATTGGGTTCAAAAATCAAAGTCTACGGAGTTAAACATTAGTAGTAATGAATTCAAAATTTAGTCAGCAGTTCAATGACGGTTGTAAGATAAAATCATTTCACTTTATTTTTTATGATATAACCGTCGTTGAACAGCAGACCCAAATTTTTGTGTCTACGAATACAAATGTTCAACTCTGTCATTTTGAATCCAACCCAGAAGACAAGGGAACTCCGGGATCAAGTATAATGAGGAATTTGCCTTCGTGGAGGACTTTTTGATGACCCTTATTTGCATTACTTGGAGAGGAAGATCACGAGAACCTCTACACTTAGCCTGACGGCAAGGGAACTCTAAACCATGATCCATCTACCACTGGGGATATTTTATGTCAGCACTGTTCTGTATAATTAACAATATTTTTTACTGAAAATACTATTAAGAAATAAGAAAAGTTTGGGAGTCCTTACAAGCTCGAGTTGGGGTTCTGGGAACGAATACCCTCCGGGAAATCGGTGCCTGTTAACAAATAATAATAAAATAAATGTTTTTAAAAACCACTTTATTTAGGTAGGCAAAAAAGGTGAAAGTTTTAAATTTGTATAGTACTTTAAATAAAAAAACGTAAGTGTATCACATTAAAAAAAAAAGAGAAAGAAAAAAAACGACGATAAATTGCTTGAGGTGATAGAAGCGTGTGGCAAAAAAGAATTTATACAACATGGCGGCGAAAATTATTTTAAATCTAATTCAAAGCATTATTTGTGGTACAACTAAAACACATTTTGAGAAGTTTTACTTCAGAAATTCCATGGGAATTGGATGGTAAGATATTATCTTGACAAAGAAGAAATAATTATTCACTAATCAGTCTTCTTTCTCTCTTTTTTTGTGAAACCACATTCTCATCCTTGGCGACATTTTTATTTAAGCTCGATCCATTTCAAAACGGGGTCTACATTTCTTTATAAAAGGATAATACATATACCTCTTTTGTTAACAGATGGTTTACTTCAAATTTTAATGCTGTAGTCAGGAGTCTATAGAAAGATGTTAAGAAAATCGTTTTCATTCTCAAACAAAATTTTTTCTTTTCTATGAAACAGTTTGAAAACGATTTTACAACTCTAAGGAACATATACTTTTCTTTGACATTACATTTAAATATAATTATATTTAAATCACAGTTTCTTAAAATGCTTGCTTAAAAAGAGAATCAATTAAAAGTTATTAAAAAAGAACACAAATAGTAATGATATTCTTCACTTTTAAAGTATTAATATATAATTACATTTATTTAAAGATTTCACCACATACACTCTTAGAACTTCGAAATCAGAGGGGAAGGTAAAAAATCTTCGAATTATCAAAAATTCGAATTTGAAATGAATACTTGGAAAACGCTGATTACTCGAAGTTATTTTGAAAGAAATATACGTTCTTTGAAATTGTTTATTTTTAATGATTACCTAAGAGTTGTATCATAATAATTTGATTGTTAATCTGAAAATTAAGGTGGGTACACTAAATCAGAAACGAATCGACACTTTTGAGAGCAATGGATTATTACTCTTCTGGGGCCATCTCTTTACAAACACGCTGTTGAAATTTTGACTCTTTAAATTACAAATTAATGATTGATTTATACATACTTTAAGTATTAATTCTTAGTCGAAAGTAAAAGTAACAAAAGCATGTATCTACCTAACATCTATGATCAAGTACAGCAACAAAAAAGTATCAGTTTGAGTAAGTTTTGTTCGAATGATCAAATCTTCACGTATTAAAAACCGAACTTAATGGTGTAAACGAGTAAACTTAAATTTGCTAATTAATTAGTGTTAACTATTAAGTTACGAAATCAGACAATAATAAAAGCTTTCCTCGAACAAATGAAACTTCTTTTTGACCACCTAAGTGGCCGAAATTGTCGAAAATAGGGTCCCAAAAATTTAGTCTTACGTTTGGGTCCCTTAAAAACGATTTTACTTTTTGTATATTTTGCCATTTCGTGGACTTTTCAAGCAAATTAAAACATTTTTGTACACAATTGTCAAATTTGTTTTTCCAAGGAAAAAATAATTTCTTTAATATTATTTTTTTATGATTATTTCGTTTAGCAATTGTCAAAAATGTTTTTAATTTTAGGGTGTGTAAATTTTTGCATTTTTTTAAAGCATGTAACTTGAAATGATAAATTTTGAATCGTTTAAGCAGTTTCTGAGTTATCCAAGCTAAGAAAGCCATAAATTTAAAATTTGATTTGTGAACTACTCTGCAGATTTCACTCTAATTTCGCATTTTGTAATTTAAAATAATTTATTTTGCAATTCAAATTTTGCAATAAATAATCGAAAGTAATAAACAAACATGAGATAAATAATAATGAAAGTAGTAAATAATAGAACATGACAAATAATCATTAAAAAGTATTTTTTTTTTTATTCTTCTTATTCTATCTTTTTCTTATTAATTATCTTCAATTGGTTTCATAGGTTAAGTGTAAGAATTTTTTTAAAATTTCTTTGCAATAAGTGTTAGCAATTAAAATAAGGCATTTATATTGTGCCACTTTTTAGTCGTTAAAATTAAAACGGGTCTTAGTGGTTCGCTATCTATGTTAAACTAAAAATTTCTTTTATCTTCATGTGGAAAAAATGCGTTTGAATTTATGAGTTCGTTATCAAAAGTTTTTAAAAAGAATTACAATAATATTTTTGAATTAAATTCCTCGAATAATTTAATATCACACGCCTGTTACGGCAAAAAAAAAATTTAATTTCCTTCAAGCTCTTCCTTTTAGTGTTCTGCTTTTTCTTTCTTTTCCCCTTGCCTCACGCCTTAAAGAAAGATGAGAACTCAGCGTTATTTTGTTTATATAATGCAAATACCGAGAAAGGAAACTTATAATAGTTTCTTTTTAAGAATACTGCAATTTTTTTCCTTCTTTGAAAAGTATTAACTGTTTATTTTGCAATATCAATTGTTAATTCCATGCAGTAAATGGAGTAAAAAAAGTTTTAATAAAAAAACCCCAAAAATCAAATTATTTTTTTTTTGTCTCTAGAGCGGATTTTTGGGTTGCACAAGTCCTGACCAACCTGATTTTCTGGCTAGTTTAAGATATGATCATAATAAATAATTATAAATTAATCAAATATTATCATTTTGAGTAGCGATGGCTGGTCGATACGAATTTCGCATCAAGCTTGCACCGACCACAGTGCTGACGTGAAATACCTTCAGTGGTAGACATGGTTTGGATGACATCATGGGTTGGAGTCCCCTTGCCGCCAAGCTAACCGTGGAGGGTTCTCGTGGTCTTCCTCTCCATGCAACGCAAAGGCGGATTAGATCCATCAAAAAGTCCGCCACCAATACAAATTTCTCCTACTACCAGAGTTCCCTTATCTGCTGGATTGATTTCAAAACTACAAGGCTACGGAGTTGAACATCGGAGTTTTGTCATAAACCCGAAATTGGGTAAGCTGTTCAACGACCCAATTTCGAACAATATATATATATATATATATATATATATATATATATATATATATATATATATATATATATATATATATATATATATATATAAATTATATATATAGTTAGAATTCCTTTGGTTCCGTGGGGTATATTCGTGGTTTCCCTCTCCATATAACGCAAACGCTAACTTTCTCCATCAAAAATTTCGTCTAGTTTACCCCAATGCTAGATCTGGGAGTTTCCTAGTCTTCCGAGCTGGGTTCGACATCACAAAACTTAAATACTCAATTTTTTCAAATCTTAAATTTCACTGTATAAAAGATAGTCAACTTCAGCGCATTTCAATCGATGAAACGTTTTGTAGGTACCACATCATATATAAGACAATAAGTTATATTTTTATCATAACGGTAATTTATATCTGTTACTAATTTTAAAAAAATCTGTTGAATTTGTAATTGCATAAACAATGAAAATACAAGAATCAAATTTTATACAATGAAATGTTTTATAAAATATACAGCAAGTTGAAAATTGTTCTGTAAATTTAAAACTGTCATATTAATGTATAACAGAAATACATGTTGTATGCTGCGAGATCTGTTTTTTTTTCTGCAATATTTTAGACAAGTTAAACATCTAAATTAGTTCAATTTGTTAATTTTAAAAACAAATAAGGTTTTGAAAATTTGGTGATTTTTAATCAATATTAGTTTAGCTCGTGAGCATAATATTATGTATGAAGAAAAAAAAATTTTAAATTTTTGTGCAAAATTTTTTCTTAAAACTTTTTTATTAAATTGTTCATTTTTTATAGGCCTTGAAAAGATCGCTACCATTTTTGTAACATCTGCTTTAAAATCATCGAACTAAACCTTCCAGTATTAACTCTAAAAAAATAAAATTAAAATTTATATTCGTTTTTAGCTATGCATATTTTTTTCTCTCTCACGGCAGATGAAATTTCTTTGCAGGTGTAATTAAGCCTTGTGTTTTACTGTTTCAATAATCAACTGATCAGGTTACATCTACATTACAGACAGCTGAAACTCCGATTTGTCTAATTTCGCGCCTTCAAGTCATTTTATCTTTTGATTGGTTATAAAAAGAATTGATAATTAATTCGTCGCCAAACGGCCGCCATATAACAATATTTTATTCGATTTCTCTTCACTATTTTATAGTTGCTCGATTAATATCTCGTTATAATCCAGTTTTCTTTAAATTTACCGACTAATAATTTTGCTGTCTATCTTCATTGATATCTTCATTTGTATTAAAAGATAAAACAGGTAATTAAATTACTGCATTTATACTTATTTTAATTTTAATTATTGATTGTCCAGAGTGATTCTCTTGAAATTTTGAATATTAATCCACATAGCAGGTAACTCTACTGGATTTTGCCAGTTTCTCCTGGTTTTAGTACATTTTTTAAATTACCTAAAATTGAATAAGGTTTCTAAAAAAAATCCTTATTGAAATAGGATTTTTGCACATATTATTGCTTGCTTCAATATTTAAATCAGGGTTGGGTTTTTGACGTCAAAAGGTGGTTTTTGACATGACAAGGGTATAATACTGGTTTAAACCGTCAAAAATGTCAAAAACTGAAGTTTGCCAATAAAATATATAAACTTCAAAACTACCAACAGTTGCCATGCATAATATTGAAATTTAATTATACTATAGGTAATCAGCAGGTTTTAAAATATTTTTTAATTAAGATTAAGGTAAAATTAAAAGTTCATTACTATGCATTTTTGACCTATAAGGAACATATAACTAATATTTATAAGGAACTTACAAGTTATGTTGTATAAATACAAACTTGATACAAGATACAAGTGTATAAAAAAAAAAATTTTAATGTTATACCGAATATCTTTATTATCCAATATGTTAATTTGAATTTAAAAGTAGTTATATTTATGAATAATGATAAATATAATTCATATTGTTTATTATATTTATTTATAATTATTACACTTATCATTTTAAAACAATTTTTATCTCTAAATTTTTTTTTTCTCCACTTGTATTAAGAATACAAATAATGCATATCTTGAAGGCCAGAAGTAATTATTCAACAGCTGAATATTTAGATATTCAACAAAACTATATCGTATTCAGCAAAATGAAATTCACAAGTATTTGGATAAACTAAATTTTCAGCATAGTAAATTAATAGGCTGAATATACTGTAAATCGACACTAACTACTCTGTATATTTAACAGAAAGCACTTAAATTTGTATTGTTTTATGTTAAAAAGATTAAGAAGATTCAAAAGAATATTAAAAAGATTTTTCTTTAAAAGAAGATGTCGAATGTACAAAACTGATAATGTTTATCTTTAAAAATGTCTAATTTTTAGTATAATCTATACTATACACTAAATTTGGTTATAAATAAATTTCTTAATAATATCACTGCAGATTTTCAATAACACATGAAAATGAATACATAATATTACAAAAGATGTGAGTTTTCAAAAGTACAAGATTTTGGTTACTATTCAAAATATAAGTGTTTCTTCAAAATTTTAAATTTATTTTTTCTAGAACATATTTAGAAACACTATCCTTTAAAAAATATATAAATTTTATGTATTAATTAAGTTTCACATATGAATATAGGTTTTTGACATTTTCGACATTTTTGACAGTGAGGTTTTTGACGTGACGGTTTAAACCATGGTTTAAACTGTCACATGTCAAAAACCTGCCAACCCTGACTAAAAGGTAGTACGAAAATGATTCTGTAAAAAAACTTCAAAGAAATTTAGAATTTTAGATCAAAAAGAAATTTACATACAGTCCCTGGCGAAACTATCAGACGCACTATAAGATTCTATGCAAAATCTTAATTATCAGATGATACTATACAGCTTTATTGTTTCTACGCTACTGAATCCGGTTTGCGCTTGTTTATGTTCGTTTATCAATTGGTTAAATTAGTAATGTAATACGTTAAAAATAAATACATATAATATAAGCATATAAAAAATCTCCTGAATTAAAACCTATTACATGTATGGTTAAATATAAAAGTATTGCGTATAAACTCGTGTAAACATGCAACTGTATTAGCACTACAGATGCCTAATAATTTGGTACGATTATTATAATATACTAATATAATACCAGATATAATTATTCTTTATTTATATAATAAATCGTTTAATTTATCCAATCATAGACTATATTATAAATAGTCCAATTTAACCAACTGATACACGAACGTTAGGAAGTGTAAACCGGTTTCAGTCACGTTAATAATGCTGTATAGATAATTAAGATTTTACATAGAAACTTGTAGCGCTTCTAATAATTTGGACAGGGATTGTAGATTTGAAAAGAAATTTAGATATTGTTTTGCTCGAAACACCAGTTTAAGAATTCGAGATAAAAAAATAACTATTT
This sequence comes from Parasteatoda tepidariorum, assembly GCF_982258835.1. NCBI lineage: Eukaryota > Metazoa > Arthropoda > Arachnida > Araneae > Theridiidae > Parasteatoda > Parasteatoda tepidariorum. The sequence continues at coordinate 122,352,217 of NC_141755.1, read as the reverse complement.
CGAAAATCGTAAACCAATACAAAATCCTTTGTTTCAATAAGATACGTTATGCTTTCGACTACGTAATTGAAATTGGAAATAAAATGTCTCGTTTCTAGGTCTGATCTTTGTCAGTATTTTTTAAAACAACAAAGCATTTTCTACACATTTTAATACTCTTTAGGAAAATCAAAATGTAAAAATTTTCAGTATCATTAAATTCAAGTTTTATGAATCGAGGATTTTAAATTGGCGACTTTAGATTGGAACATTGCAAATGTGAAATAACATTATTAAGATTATAGCAACCCTGGAAAACCAAAACGGAATTGAAATATTTCTTTAGAAAATCTCATTCACTTCGATAAATGCTAGTATAAAAATGTTAAATCTGCGTTTATCACTTTAAGTTTTTTTAAGCTGTCTGCAAGAGCTTATATTTTTAGAAAATTGAAAGTAATAGTTAGGATTTAACAAGTAAGTTTCAATTTTCTTAGCTATATATAATATAGCATTTTTTGTTTCCTATTTGTTTTTTCTTTTCATTTATTTTATAACTTTTCCTAGATTTGTGATTTGTTTTTTATTAGTTTTTTCTTTAACAGTGTTTTTTTTATAATTTACAACAAAATTTAATGAAAGTTGAATAGTTATCGTTCATTAGTGATTATTGAATGGTTATTACTGCATGATTATCACGTATTAACTGATGCAAAGTTATTCAATCTTATATAGGTTATTTCAGGAAGATTAATTCATTAAAATCTTGAAATTTATATAACTTAAAAAAAATTTACTCGTAATTTCAGAACAAGATAATTACAGAACAAGGAATTATGTTCTTTAAAAATTGTATGAATTGGTGACAAATACATAATTCATCAATTAGTTACAGAAGTGCAAATAGTTTATATGCAGTATTATTATATGAACTCAAAATGTAATATTTATTGTGATTTTAATAGTTTTGAATCTTTTTAACTTCCCAATTTTAAGTTCTCAAAATTTCATAGTTTTTAAAATAGCTCATTTCAATATTAGTCAATATATTTTAAAATAGATAAAAACATAATAAATTAAATCTAGACCCATTTACGGCTGTCAACTACGCACCGGTGAAATAAAAACCCAACCCTAAGTATAATGGAACATTGGAACAAATTAACTTTCTAAAAGACCCTATTGATGAAACTAACCAGGATATGCTTTACAACGGGAAGAAAACCACGAAAAGTGGCAAGGAGTTTTAAAATATGATTCATTTACCACTGATGATACTTTACGTCAACATCGTGAACAATGAGACACTGCTGTCTATTGTATTACATTGAAGCGAAAACTGCGGAAACCGCTTACGGTTAACCCGATGCCAAAGTGATTTTAATCTTAACGGTATACCTTTGAAGTTTATATACCTCAGCACCGTAGTTGTTGCGACTGTATTAGCTATTATAGTATGGAGAGCTACATAATAGCTCATAATTATATATAGCATTTATATAATACTAGCCGCCTGAGGCGGCCAGCTGTCCGCCACGCTAAAGATTTTCACAAATAAAGTTTTTTAAAATATAGCAGGAAATCTGAAGATTAGTGGACAATTAAAGTGTTCCTGTCCTGCAATTTTGTCTTAAATTCCTATTTTATATATTATATAGCTACAATGCTTAAGAAAAAAAAACTAAAATGCTAAATACATGAAAAGAACACGAAAACGAATTAATTTTTTATGGTATCAATTTCTATTTCTATATAATTTTTTATTGTATCAATTTCTATATCTATATCGCTACAAAAATTATCGTCTTCGCTTAAGAAAAAAAAAATAGAGCGTGTAAAGAAGAAGAAAAACTTATTATAACAATTATGAACAGCGACAAATATATCAAAGCGAAGCGTTCTATTTACGTATCGAATATGTTGCCACATCTTTAATACAAAAGTTAAACTTTTCTCCACTTTGATAAATGTAAACTAATGCGAACCTTACAATTAAATTATTAATTCCTTCGTATATTATTGGTTTAAGTTGTCGAAAATTAATATTTCAATTGTAAGGTTCGCATTAGCATACATTAGCTCTTTGAAGCAAAAATAGATGATGAGTCGGCCTGTCTAATTCAGGGGTTCTAGTTTTTTGAATATGGCTCTTTGAAGACGATTGTTACGTCAAGCGCTCAGGTATTATAATTTTGATCTAGTTGCGCTTGTATAATTTCGATCTAGTTGCGCTTTCTACGCATTTTGTCAACATCGTTTGGTTTGTTGTTTAACATCGTTTGGTTTGTTATTTCTAAGTTAACTTTCAAAAAATTGGCTGGCAACAGCCAATTTTTTGAAAGCAACGAAAAAGCATAGATTTTCTTACAAAATGACTTATAACTAAAAAACTAATCCAAATTTTTGAAAAAGAAAAAAAATACTTCTTCATTATGTCAAAACACAATTATGTGCCGAGTTTCGTGCCTGGGCGAGGCTTCTGGGGCGATATATTGTGATTACAGACACACACACACACACACACACACACACACAGCCGCTTTTATTATTATGTATAGATGTAGCCTTATATTACAGACCATATAATTTGTGGCCCTTTATAATTAATAACATTCTCCCCCTCTCTGCAGGCAATATAAATTGTGGCTCTATGCAATATTCGATCCAATATATGTGTCCTACACTACAGACAACGTAGCATTATATACCAAATTTAACCATCAATATGCAAATTAATGAGTGCAGACGATATTTTAAGTTAGGAAATCATACTCAAAAAAGTTCTTTTCCTGAATAAACGCACCTTTTTTTATGGATTCTGAGATTTTTGATCCTTAAGGTATGGGGATAGCCGCAATCTGAAAAACAAAAATATTTCTCAATCGTTTGAACCAGAGAGCGGTCAAAAGTTTGAATATCTTTACGTTAATTTTAATTACTTTGCCATATTCTGATAACATATTAAGCTAATCGGATTATTTCATTACTCAAAAACTGTGAAACTAATTTTATTCACCTTATGTGTTTTGACATCAAAAATTACAGTCATCAAACATCAAAATCATTCGACATCAAAAATTACAAATTTGTGTCATTTTTTGACTATTATTATATAAAATAATAAAAAAAAGCGTAAAAAAGTTATTTTTGCTTGGACTTCCTAGATTAAAACAATTTAATATTTGAGTTCAAACGCTTTTCAATTAGCTTAAAAAATCTCGAGATGCCGAGAAATGCGTAAAATAAACATGAAGGAATATAACTTTCGGCCCTACTCCTGCTTTTAGGATCAAAATATATTTTGAAATATTTGGAGCATGCATTGTCCTTATTTATAAAGCTCAAGATAACATTTGAGCACATTAGTTAGTTGGAAACAAGTTGAAATTTCTATTGACGATAAATTCAGTTTGGTCTTAAAATGACGATTAATTTTATCCATTGAAATAGCATAACGATTCAAACTAGCATAAGGTGTGGCGCTACGAATGAGATTTGAGCAGTCTAGTCAGACGGAAATGAGACAAATTTTTAAAGTTAACTAAAACGTAGTGACAAAATCATGGTGTAAAAAAAAACTTCGAAAGAAATTTTGATATTTTTTGTTTAATTGAAAAACAAGGGTTTAAAAATTTAAATAAATAAAACTATTTTGAAAATCATAACCAATTTAAAATCATCTGTTTTAATAAAATACATCATTATGTTTTTGACTATACGATTTAAATGCGTAAAAAATTATTTCGTTCTCGTATCTAGTTCTGATTTTTGTCAGTATTTTTAAAACTGTAAAGAACTTCGCAACTTTTTTAAAGATACTTAAAGAAAATCTGGATATCAAAATTCGACGTAAAATTTACTTCTAACTTTTTTTAATCATCGAATATTAAATTGGCGACTTTAGTTCGGAGCATTCCCAATAGCAAATTAGGGGGAAACAGTTCAAGATTATAACAACCCTAGAAAACCAAAGTAGTATTGTCTCTCTTCTAGTGGATTATGGTTAATTCGAATTCTATGCATTCTAGTTTTGAAATTTTATTCTCTTTCTATTTCAGTTTTCTTGTTGTCTTTTGTTACTTAAGCTTGGATTACATAATACTTGGATTACTTAATACTTGGATAACTTAATACTTGGATAACTAAAGCGTGGATTGCTTGTTTTATCTTTCATTTCAATGTAAGTAATCTTTTATTTTTAATTTTCTGTATTAACCTATTTATAACTAATATTATTTTAACTATTATTTATTTAATGTTATTTTTACGATAATTTGTTCTGTTTTTATGTTTGTGTTAACAGGGGTCTGTTTAGAAGAAATTTGGGTCCGTTAACGGACCCTTCACAAAATATCTTTTCATAAAAACGGACCCTTCACAAAATAATTTATCTTTAAATCGGACCCTTCGCAAATTTGTTTTATCTTCATTATTGTTTTGTTAATCGAATAAACCCTTCCCAGGAAGGGGGGGGGGATACAGACAGATGTAAACGGAACTAAATTTTGTCTTCGGCAGACGTTTCTTCCTTTATTCGTCGGAAATGAATATTCTGCTTTCAGCAATATAAGGCTAAATACCAAATATTTGTATGTTGCATTGTTAATTTAGTAGCTGTATTTGCTGTTTATTTTTTAAAATATAATTTTTTTAAATTATAATTTTACAGTGTTGAGCATAATCTCTTGTATGTCTTTGCAGTTAAAAAACTCCTTGAAAAAGTTTTTTTTGCAATAACGGACCCTATTTTCACAAATTCACAAAAGCGGACCCTGGTAGAAAGAATGGGACTTAGTGTTATTTTATATTCACAAATTAGGAGTACTTTTTTTCACAATTTTACAAAAACGGACCTTTCACAAAATGTCTGGACAGACCCCTGGTTAACTTAAGCCTGTTTTTAAAAAGCTATTTTAATCTTAAAGCTTTTAAAAACATTGAGCATATTTTTTTCTTTATAAAGAAATACATTTTGAGTTTTTCGTGATCACTGCATCTTTAAATGCTGTGATATATGTGATAATTGAATTTTTTAGATTACGAGTGTTTATTTTCTGGAGAAAAAATATTTCCATCGTTCCTAGTTACACCAGTTAGTTATATATTTGTTATTAATTTCCTTCATAGCTTTTAAATATTTTTTTACACCAGAATCAGTTTATGTCAAGGTTACCGAATGCGGGTTTGCTATCACAATCACAAGTACACAGTAGCGTTTGGGTTCTGCGCAGTGTTGCTACTTCAAACTTTTATGTTATTTTAAGCTTAATATTGCATCAAATTTAATTAAGAATTTAAAAATTTTGCCATATTTAATGAAATTCTTTCTCAATGTTAATGAATGTCATTCTTTTTACTAATAACCACCTTGTTGCCTGCAATGCTGTTGTCTGGGGAAGACACTAGAATGTGCAATGGGCGTAGTTGGATGATGATGTCCCACCTCTTTGGAGGTAGGGAGGCCCAGTAACACTTTCAAAGTATCAGGCAGTACAAAACTCTCTTCCGTTATTATTTAAGCTCTAACGTTTCCTCATATTTTTTAAATATTTTTTTCTAATATGTAACTGATACGTTATTTGTTCTTTCCTTTCTCACCTTTTTTTAATCTTTATTTTTAATGTTTTTTTTCTTCCTTTTTACTAATAACCACCTTGTTGCCTGCAATGCTGTTGTCTGGGGAAGACACTAGAATGTGCAATGGGCGTTGTAGGAAGATGATGTCCCACCTCGTTCGAGGTAGGGAGGCCCAGTAACAATTTCAAAGTATCAGGCAGTACAAAACTCTCTTCTGTTATTATTTAAGCTCTAACGTTTCCTCATATTTTTTAAATATTTTTTTTCTAATATGTAACTGATACGTTATTTGTTCTTTCCTTTCTCACCTTTTTTTAATCTTTAATTTTAATGTTTTTTTTTCCTTCCTTTTTACTAATAACCACCTTATTGCCTGCAATGCTGTTGTCTGGGGAAGACACTAGAATGTGCAATGGGCGTTGTAGGAAGATGATGTCCCACCTCGTTCGAGGTAGGGAGGCCCAGTAACACTTTCAAAGTATCAGGCAGTACAACACTCTCTTCTGTTATTATTTAAGCTCTAACGTTTCCTCATATTTTTTAAATATTTTTTTCTAATATGTAACTGATACGTTATTTGTTCTTTCCTTTCTCACCTTTTTTTAATCTTTATTTTTAATGTTTTTTTTCCTTCCTTTTTACTAATAACCACCTTGTTGCCTGCAATGCTGTTGTCTGGGGAAGACACTAGAATGTGCAATGGGCGTTGTAGGAAGATGATGTCCCACCTCGTTCGAGGTAGGGAGGCCCAGTTACACTTTCAAAGTATCAGGCAGTACAAAACTCTCTTCTGTTATTATTTAAGCTCTAACGTTTCCTCATATTTTATAAATATTTTTTTTCTAATATGTAACTGATACGTTATTTGTTCTTTCCTTTCTCACCTTTTTTTAATCTTTATTTTTAATGTTTTTTTCCTTCCTTTTTACTAATAACCACCTTGTTGCCTGCAATGCTGTTGTCTGGGGAAGACACTAGAATGTGCAATGGGCGTTGTAGGAAGATGATGTCCCACCTCGTTCGAGGTAGGGAGGCCCAGTAACACTTTCAAAGTATCAGGCAGTACAACACTCTCTTCTGTTATTATTTAAGCTCTAACGTTTCCTCATATTTTATAAATATTTTTTTTCTAATATGTAACTGATACGTTATTTGTTCTTTCCTTTCTCACCTTTTTTTAATCTTTATTTTTAATGTTTTTTTTCCTTCCTTTTTACTAATAACCACCTTGTTGCCTGCAATGCTGTTGTCTGGGGAAGACACTAGAATGTGCAATGGGCGTTGTAGGAAGATGATGTCCCACCTCGTTCGAGGTAGGGAGGCCCAGTAACACTTTCAAAGTTTCAGGCAGTACAAAACTCTCTTCTGTTATTATTTAAGCTCTAACGTTTCCTCATATTTTTTAAATATTTTTTTTCTAATATGTAACTGATACGTTATTTGTTCTTTCCTTTCTCACCTTTTTTTAATCTTTATTTTTAGTGTTTTTTTTTTCCTTCCTTTTTACTAATAACCACCTTGTTGCCTGCAATGCTGTTGTCTGGGGAAGACACTAGAATGTGCAATGGGCGTTGTAGGAAGATGATGTCCCACCTCGTTCGAGGTAGGGAGGCCCAGTAACACTTTCAAAGTATCAGGCAGTACAAAACTCTCTTCTGTTATTATTTAAGCTCTAACGTTTCCTCATATTTTTTAAATATTTTTTTCTAATATGTAACTGATACGTTATTTGTTCTTTCCTTTCTCACCTTTTTTTAATCTTTATTTTTAATGTTTTTTTTTTCTTCCTTTTTACTAATAACCACCTTGTTGCCTGCAATGCTGTTGTCTGGGGAAGACACTAGAATGTGCAATGGGCGTTGTAGGAAGATGATGTCCCACCTCGTTCGAGGTAGGGAGGCCCAGTAACACTTTCAAAGTATCAGGCAGTACAAAACTCTCTTCTGTTATTATTTAAGCTCTAACGTTTCCTCATATTTTTTAAATATTTTTTTCCTACTATGTAACTGATACGTTATTTGTTCTTTCCTTTCTCACCTTTTTTTAATCTTTATTTTTAATGTTTTTTTTCCTTCCTTTTTACTAATAACCACCTTGTTGCCTGCAATGCTGTTGTCTGGGGAAGACACTAGAATGTGCAATGGGCGTTGTAGGAAGATGATGTCCCACCTCGTTTGAGGTAGGGAGGCCCAGTAACACTTTCAAAGTATCAGGCAGTACAAAACTCTCTTCTGTTATTATTTAAGCTCTAACGTTTCCTCATATTTTTTAAATATTTTTTTCCTAATATGTAACTGATACGTTATTTGTTCTTTCCTTTCTCACCTTTTTTTAATCTTTATTTTTAATGTTTTTTTTCCTTCCTTTTTACTAATAACCACCTTGTTGCCTGCAATGCTGTTGTCTGGGGAAGACACTAGAATGTGCAATGGGCGTTGTAGGAAGATGATGTCCCACCTCGTTTGAGGTAGGGAGGCCCAGTAACACTTTCAAAGTATCAGGCAGTACAAAACTCTCTTCTGTTATTATTTAAGCTCTAACGTTTCCTCATATTTTTTAAATATTTTTTTCTAATATGTAACTGATACGTTATTTGTTCTTTCCTTTCTCACCTTTTTTTAATCTTTATTTTTAATGTTTTTTTTCTTCCTTTTTACTAATAACCACCTTGTTGCCTGCAATAAATGTGTTGTAAAGTCAGGAGAAAATATAGCTATGTCATTTAAGTAAGCTCTAGAGAATTCTTTAAAGGCATTGCTTATTACTCTCTGGAAAGTAGCTGCAGCATTTTTCAAACCAAATGGCATAACTTTGAATCGGTATTGGGCCCGATGTGTTTTGAATGAAGTGTACTCTTTACTCTCTTTCTCCATTGGGATTGCATAATAACCCTTAAGTAAGTCTAAGGTAGTTTTTACATTTGACTTCCCTATGCAGTACATTAGATCGGTAGAATTCTCTATATGAAAATCATCAGGTTTTGTAACTGTATTCAAAGTTCTATAATCTATACATAAACGTAAACTTCCATCTTTCTTGCAAACACAGACTACATCAGGGTGTGCGATATCAGCATCACTTTCTTCAATCAAATCTGCATTCAACAACTCTTCGATCTGTTCATCCACTCTTGGTTTCAACGCTTCAGGAATTCTGTAAATGTAAGGCTTCTTTCGTTCCTTATTAGGAATCAGTCGAATTTTGTGTTCTTCCACATTAGCTTTCCTTATTTAACCTGTGAAAAGTGCTTGATGTTGGCACATAAGAGGCACGATTTTTCTTCGTTCATCGGCGCTTAGATGATTAAGTTCTATTTCTTCGTTGATTTTTGTCTTTTTTGTTGGCACGGAATAGTTCTTTTCTGGAATCGTTAAGATTTCTCCAAATTCATCTTCATTTTCAAAAATTACACCAATGGCATTAGTTCGAGCTTGATATCGTCTCACCTTGTTTACATGAACATGTTTAACCCGACCGTCTGGTAGTTTAACCATATAAGAATGTGGCGGACAGTGTCTGATGACTTCTCCAGGTCCTGTCCATCGAGCATATAATTTATTGCTGCCATCTGGAATAAGCAAGTATACTAGATCTCCAAGCTTAAAACTTTTGCAGACTGTTCTCTGGTTAAAGTAATCTTAATAGGCTTGTTGTTTTCCTTCTGCTACCAACTTTGCTTGTTCATCTGCTTGTTCAAGGTTAATTTTTAATTCTTGTAGATAATCAGTTATAGATTTACTCATATTCAAAGGAATGTCTCCGCACCAGCTAGACTTCAATACACTGAGTGGTCCTCTCGCTTCCCTACCATACATGAGTTTGAAGAGTGATACACCAGTAGTGCAGTTGGGAACTTCTCTGTAAGCGAATAATATAAAAGGTAAACATTTGTCCCAATCATGTGGATTTGTACGAATTACGTGATGCAGAGCATTCTTTAGTACTTTATTATATCGTTCTACTAGGCCATTGCTCGCAGCATATCCTGGAACTGATAATCTGGCTGACGATCCGAGACGATTTATGAATTCATGTGTCATTTTTGATACGAAATTGGTGCTCTGGTCGCTTGCGATCATTCGGGGTATTCCGGTCCTCATAAAAATTTCCAAAAGAGCGTCGCAAGTACTTTTAGCATTTAAAGATCGTAAAGGGATCGCTTCTGGCCATCGGGAATGTTGATCAACTAAACATAAAACGTATTTATGTTTTCTGGGAGAAGGTGGATCAATAGGTCCAATAATGTCCACATTCACTACTTCAAATGATAGGTTAGGTCTTACGACAGGAGTTATCGGAATTTTATCGGTACATCTTTCTGGGCTTCTTGACTGACACGCCTTGCATGTTCTACAATATTCTTCAGCATCTTTAGCAAGTCCGGGCCAATAAAAAGAATACCGAACTCTTTCTTTTGTTTTTTTCATTCCTAGGTGACAAGCAAAAATTGAATCGTGAGCAAGTTCGAGGACTTTTTTTTGTTTTGATTTCGGAAGTACCAGCTGAGTAGTAGGCTGTCCTAAGATGTTTTCTTTATGGTGAAGTATTCCATCAATAAATAAATAACCGTTTTTCTTAATTTTCCCATAGCACCAAGCATCTACTAGGGACGTACATTTTTGTTGTTCTTTTTTAAATTGTATTGCTTCACTCTCGCTATTCAATTGCACTTCTGAGTCACAAGCTCCGCCTTTAATTATGACGTCTTCACTAATTTGACCACACAGTATGCCTTCTTCGAAATGTAGGTGTTTCTTTTTTTCGTTCGCATCTTTTTGTTCAGCCTTGGTTGTCATGGTAATGACTTCATTATTTTCAATTGAATTCAAAATGTTCGGAGGGAGTATACAATTTTCTTGAATTCTATCTGTTACTGCAGCGAGAATTTCGACTGGCTCCGATAACCAGGGCTAAAGAGAATACAAGGGCTAGTTCACTCCGCTCTTAGAGCTGAAGCTACGATTTCCCTCCTCATGACGTCACTGTGTCCACAGATCTCGGAGATCGCAAGCAAAGATATGATAACTTTGCATCTTTCTCTTTGTAAAAATAAGTTAGACTTTTTCTGGTTATTAGCCATCAAACTTTACGTAATTAACACATTATTTCCGTTCATAAACATAGTTAAAAAAGAACTTTCTTGGTTATTATATTAAAAAAAATACCATTTTAAACTTGTAAAAATGTTTTGCTAGTTGGTGAAAATGACACGATAAATACTTTATTTTAAAAAGTTCAGTTTTAACTTTAACTATTAAGAAAAATGAAGGCATATATCGACACTTTTTTTATCTACATATTCTTTTATAACGATAAGTTAAGTTAAATTTAGAATCCCTGATTTTAAAATATGTCGTTAATAGCAATTTGTTCATACTTAATCATTAGGAAACATCAACCTTAAACGCTAATTACTGAAACAAAATAATAATTTAGGTTCATAATGACATTAGAAATTTTACAATTGTTTATAGACATTTAAATTTACGATGATATAATTTATAGATATTTAAATTGAAGAGAATATAATTTTTAAAAAAAATCATAAATATTTAGAATAACTACATTAAAAAATATGTTATGAAATTAGGAGAATTTCAACTATATACTATATATTTTATTTATACTTTTTACTTACATTTTAATTTTCTTTGACTTTATCCATTTTTTAATTCTTTTCACCTGCCTTTCTTTATGAAGTAACGAGGCGGTTTCTATTTAGATAATGAATTTTTATAAAAGTTCTTTACGACAGAATAAACGTATTGCTGTTTTATATTTACTGTGTCATTTCAGAATCCATTCTTTACATAGTTGTTCATTTACTTTAGGGAACACGCGAAAAATTATACTTTTTCCTTTTGTTTTTGTATCAGAATTTTTGCAAGTTGCAATCGCGCAAACTGGCATTTCGATAATAGTTTTAAATTCTTGTAAATTCACTGCAAAAACTGAGGAAAGTAATTATAGAAAATAACAAATGTCTTAGAATATCTCGCAAAAAGAAATGATCCAATATTAGTTAGAGATAGTAAGACCAAACGCTCCGTTCTTGAAGTAAAAGTGCGAGCTTTGCGCCAAAGTGACGTCACTAGAGTGACGTCGGAGGATCGGCGCGGCGAGAGATACTTCAAAGGAGTGAACCAGCCCTTCTATTCTCTTTAGCCCTATCCGATAACATAGTATTTTCTTTTTTCAAGGCTATTTGGAAGCTCATGAGATCGGCGTCAATCCTTTCTCCGAATGCGCTACTAAGCATAATTTTACCCTTTTCTGTTTTCGATTTTGAAACTAAATTCTCATGTATCACTGGAATTTGACACCCGCTGTCTACCAAAGCTTTTGATGATTTGTTGTCAATTAGAACATCAACGAAATGTAGAGGCTTAATTTCAAGGTTGGAATTCCCGTTAAATAATTCAGAACGAATCTTGGCTGTTAAAACTTCGTTTTTCTTCGAATTATCCGCCGCTCTACTAAATCGTTTTGAGCATTCTTTTGCGAAATGGGATTCGCCACCCAATCTTTTGTAATTCTTGTTGTATTTTGCAGACGCAATTTCTCTAATTCAAAATTTATTTCTTGGGTTCGTTTTCTTTCTTCCGATTCCATTTTAGCTTCTTCTTTTCGTCTATTTTCGTCTAATTCGTCCTTACGTTATCTTTCTTCTATAAGAGAACTCAACAATTCTTTCACGAAATCTTCCTCGTAGTTTTCGCTTTCCACTATGCATTTCTTAAGTTCAAATAATTTCAAATTTTCAGCATTCGTAATGCCCATTTCGTTGGTAATATTCAGCAAATCTTCTTTCTTGCCTCTCTCCAGGAAAGTCATCTTTTATTTATGAATATAAGCAGTTCGAGACAGAATATAATTATTCAAATAGATCCATAAAATCCTGTACGGGTGCGACAGTGTAGTATCAGCGGTTCGTGAGTATGGACTTATTGAACAAATACCAAGATTAAACTTCATTTATTGAAAAATTAGGAAAACAAAACATAAACAAATGAGCTTAAGCCGGACAACCTTGCTCGTTGCCGGTTAGAATATTAATTACTCCTTTTAGGAAGGAGAAAACTACCAAAAGCAATGCGATGGCAACGCCATCTCTGAATTAAAACAAATAATAGTCAAAATGATAAATTCTGGTATCACAGACTGCTTATATAGATTTTCATCCTATAGTCGCAGTTGTATTACCTTTTTTGGTTATTATAAACAAAATATAATTTTGATGTAGTATAGAGATTCAAGATTCGAACCTAAAGCAGGGTAAGCATCACCTCTGCAGAGGATCAAAATTGTGATGGTATATCTTCATATCATCCTCACGGATGTTTCTCAGACCGTCACCAATAGCCTATTGTGCAACTCTAGTGTGACGTCATTTAAGTATGTACCTACCTACCAGGATTCGAACCATAACATAAAAAATTGTAGAATAAATATGTCTTGAGAATCTCGACATTTGTATTCAAGCTGTCATCAGAGTATTGTTATATCAGTAATTGTTCCGTCAATATAGGTTGAAGGTTCTATTCTCATCTTTTTCTTGTGATCTACTTCTTTACATTGTGCAGCCAACATACAAATTTATAGTAGCAGCAACGCTCGTCACTACGATCAAATCTAATTTCTCAAGAAACAATGAGCTACATAATGTGTACAGGTTCTTGATATTTTAACTCATGTATTAACTGAATAAGTCGAACCACACAAATGTCGAAGTGTTGAACAAAGGCAAGAAAATTCTGGGAAAGTCCAGAAGCTGAAGCTCTGGATTTCAATAAAGAGGAGTCTCGTAATGGACTGATCGCTAAGATGCGGTTCCCAGCAGATCACCGAAGTCAAGCATCACTGGCTGCGGTCAGCGTGTGGGTAGGTTATCACTTGGATCAGTCTAAGTAGGGACCAAGGGTGTGCGGTATGGGTCCTCGTTAAACTGTTCTACCGTAAAGTGCTCGACTTCGCATGCAGGCCGTCGGGTTATCGAAGCTGGGGTGCCATTCCCTCTGCAGAGGATCAAAATTGTGGTGGCATGTCTTCGGAGATCCTCGGCAATGTTTCCCAGACCGTCGCCAATAGCCCATTGTGCAGCTCTAGTGCGACGTAAATGAACAGCAATAAAGAGGATCACAGATTCGTAATCCAAATGAAACTGTTTAGCTATAACGATCATATATAAATAGTATATGACTATTTGATTACGAGATTTTGAAATTGCAATAAAAATAAACAACATAAAACCGGCATCTGCGCTCCACGTCAGAAAGGATATCCTAATGCCGGTTTTCGACGGTGAAAAAAAAGTGAAAGTAAACTTTAGTCAAAGTAAATTTTGTTGATTAAAGTAAATTTTAGTCAAAAAGCTGACAAATATACGGTAGCAAGTTACCCTACCAATATTACTGACCTTATTAATGAAAACTTTTGAGAAAAAAAAAACTTTAAGTTATAAAATATATGAAATGCTTTTCCTCCCGATCAGTGACACTTTATATAACTAGCACTTTTTTAAAACTTTCATGCTACAAACAGTACTTTTATTTACGTCGTACTAGATCTGTACAACTGGTTATTAGCGATGGTATGGCAAACATCCCTTAGAATGATCAGGAAACGACATACATACGTCTCATCCTGTTTTACAAGAAGGGCGCAATTCCTTCATCCACAGATCGTATTTTTGACCTTGACAGATTTAGCGTGCACCATTATGTATACCGGTGGGGATCGAACTCACAACCTCTAGCACATGGAACTAACGTTCTACCAGTTAGGCTATCCCTATTCTTCATCCTTTTCTGAGGTAAATAGAGTTGTTTTCAGAGGAAAAGATTTGAGTTTTTTTCTAGACAGGCAAATGAACCATTGTTCTCGATGTATTTTTCTACACTGAAAGGTAGGTAGGTATTTTATTTTTGCCGCACTAGAGCCTGCATATTGGGCTATTGGAGACCATCATGAAAACATTCCTGAGGGTAATCAGAAGACATGACACCACAATTTTATGAGGCCACTTCCTTAATTTAAACATAGATCTGAAGAGGAAGGAACTTTGCTCAAGATCCCCGAATCCATGTTACTGCTCAGTGACCCACCAGAGGACTTTCAATTTCACAGATTTAACTAGCAAGTATTTTGCATGTTCTTGGTGGATTTTAGCGGAGTCAAGGATCGAATCCCTGTCCCTCTAGAGAGGAGTCCGATTCTGTAACCATGGGCAGACGTGCCAACTCTCCCGCATTTTGCGGGAGTCTCCCGAATTTTGAGTTATTCTCCCGCCCTCCGGAATTGATTTGAAAAACTCCCGAATTTTACTGCGATCGACGGCCAAACTCAAAATTACCTAATTTTTCCGCGAGTGCGAAAGTAAGTTTTTCTTTCAGCTTGAATTCCATCCCCTCTTATCAAACTACCATCTGCCTGAATTATTTCCCCCCCTCTTCAACGTTACCTCTTAACACTCCTATTTCAGGTTATATTCCCCCCAGTGTAAGGGGGCGGGTGAAATCTTCCTCTTCTTTCGTGTGGAGTTGAATGCAATGACGTCACATGTCGTTATCGA
This sequence comes from Parasteatoda tepidariorum, assembly GCF_982258835.1. Taxonomy (NCBI): domain Eukaryota; kingdom Metazoa; phylum Arthropoda; class Arachnida; order Araneae; family Theridiidae; genus Parasteatoda; species Parasteatoda tepidariorum. The sequence goes on along the minus strand of NC_141755.1, from coordinate 122,337,090 downwards.
GTGACGTCCGTTCAGCAGTGGGGAAACTCATACTCTCGATAGTTGGAATTGATATTGTATATTGCTGTTTTTATAGTTTTTAATGCGTATTTTTCCACGGTTGGCAACAAGCTCGTAAACTAGCAACGTGATATCAATTATTCGTTTAGTCTTCGTATATTTAAAAAAAAAAAAAATTTCCAAGGATGTCTTAAGTCGAAACGGAAGTATGGATCAATTTCAACAAATCATGTACCAATGACTTTAGCAAGACTTAATTGCGGAGAGCTAAGTCTGCAACTCTTTTTTTCATGCATACAGTAGAGAACCATTTATCTGGTATCCAGATAATCCGGAAAAAAAATTTGCTCGGTTCTCCCGCCATTTTGAACTAAAACGATATGAAAAAAAAAAAGCGGAAACTGGACTAATCCTTGAAGTTGAGTAGAGGAAAATGTGAGGAAGGGAAGAATTTTTTTCCCCGTTTACTAAGAGAAACGTCATTTCTTTCGCGACCTTGAAGATTTTAGATCTTTATTCTCTTTTAGGTCGTTAAACTCAAAGGAGTGGCATGATGATTTCGTTTGCTGTTTGATTTACGAGGGGGTGGGGAAAATGCATTGCACATGCATATCAGTGAACAGAAGATGAAAGAGAAAAATATATTTATCTATTTGACATCGATTAATAAAAATAAAATGTTTTTCTTTTGAATAAAATCTGATTCTTTGGAAGTGCGGCATCATTCGCAAGTTTTTCTTGATGTGGAATCATACGACCTGCTTTAATTAAAAATCGCGTTTTTATAAAAAAAAAAAAAAAAAGGAGAATTGTTTATTAATTTAAGCATACAATTATTTTAAGAAGCAGATTGCAGTTTCGTTTTTCTGATTCCACTACGTTTTTTTTTTTTTTTTTTTTTTCATGATAAATTTTGCACTCAATAAAATTATTTGTATTACCAAATTTTTTCATTAGTTTTTTTTTTTTTTTTTTTTTTTTTAAAGTCCGTTGATCTTGCCTTGTTCTAGGTTTTAATATTTATGCTAGTGCCGTTTTTTAACTATCGTTTCGGTTCGATAATTTTCAAGTGTTGTTTTTATTTAGATTAATAGGTTTTCCTTTTATTTTCGCCCCCCCATGCGTTATATTGCGTTATTTAATCATTGGTTTTGTTTATTAGTTGATTTAGGAATCGTAATTATTTTTTAAACTTGTTTTTCTTGTCTAAACTTGCAAATCTTTTTATTCTTTTAAATTTTATTTTTCTACAATTTTTTTCCTTTTTTAGATTTAGGAGTGCTTTTCTTTTTTCTCTTACTTTAAAATGTGTTTACATTTTTTCCTTGTAATTTGGGTTTGATAACACATCAATTAACGACACTTTTTTGTCGATCCAGGAAACCGGGAAATTAAGACATCCGGGATAGCGATGGTCCCGAGCATCCCGGATAATTGGTTCTTTATTGTACAGACATTAGTATTTTTATACATTAGTATTGAATTGGTTTTATAAAATAAAATAGTTATTCAATTTGTTTATTTTTTAATAGTTTTTGTGCATTTTATTACAGTGTCAAGGGTTTTTGAATAATGTTTTATTACGGAAATGGTATTTATTTAAAGAGTATCTACCTAATATAGTTTTGTGTTGCTAAATCTGTGTTTAAAAATTATTTTATTTCCATTTAATATTTTTAAACAATTATTGCTCTATTAGTGTGTAAAATTTCTTGCATTCTTATATTTAATAAATTTTTTACTTAAAATTCCTTAGAAGTGCCAAATGTTGCATACCATGCACCTTTTTTTACCCCTCCTGAAATCTCCTGAATTCTTGTTAGGGAAACTCCTGAATGTTAATTTTGCTAGGTTGGCACGTCTGCATGGGTTACCACGGCGCTCAATGCTGGAAGACATACACATTTGTACACTGCACTGTTTTTGTACTAAGCACACAGTTGTCCAAGTAGACAAGGGGCTCAGTTCCTGCTGCACCACAGTGTGGAAGTCCATAGAATTGTACCTCGTAGTTTCCTTAGACCTTAAGCGCTGATAAATATACAACTAAGTAAGTGATAAGCATAAAAGTTTTTGTTTGAAATGTAAAAAAAGATTACGCAACTGCGTTTTAATGTCTCACTATAATTAAACAGTAGTATACTATTTATATATAACCTTTGATATTATATGGTTTAATTTCGATTACGAATGTGTGATTCTCTCTATTGTAGGTAGAAGCTGATTGATATAATTTGCTCATTTAATGTGAAAGCATAAATATTAGGAATGAGTACTCATTACGTAGTATCTTATAAAATTAATTTTACTCATAGGATAAAAATGACGAGCCTAACTCCTCCTACTATTTCTATAAATTGAAGTTAGGTAAAAAAATTCAACGAAGTAGAATTAAAAAGAAGAGTATCGAACCTTTAGGCTTTAAAATGTTTGGTGAAAGAACAATACTTTTATGGCAACTTGAATGCAGGTGCTGAGAATCTCAAGCAATGTTTGTTATATAATTTTTTATACTAGGGTTCAAATCCTGAATCTCTGAATTATTTCCGGTCTCTGGTTAACGAATCGAACACCGTTCCAGAGGATCTGAGGTTTGATTCTATACTCCAGTATGTCCCACCGAGTAAATGTAAAATACATGGAGTCGAAACTCTTGGGGTCGGTGGCTGAGCAGTACCATGGATACAAGGATTTGTTGAGATAAGTGGCCTCTCGAGGATAAGTGACCTCACAAATGAGATCCCCTCTGCAAAGGATCAACATTGTGATGGCATGTCTTCGGATCATCCTCAAGGATGTTTCCCAGAAAGACGCCAATAGTCGAATGTGCAGCTCGAGTGCGACGTAATCGAAGTACCCACCTACATTACTTCTAAGTTATCTTTTGCTAATAATGACCAGTCCCGCAGTGGACTGATAGCAAAAACACGGTTCTCAGTAGAACACCGAAGTCAAGCATTACTGGCTACGGACAGTATGCTCGCAGGTGACCACTTTGATCAGCCTGCGTAGGGACCAAGGGTGAACGGTCCTCGTTAAACTGTTCTACCTTACAGTGCTTGACTTCCCACACCGGCTACCAAAGCAGAGGAGAACCCTCTACAGAGAATCAAAATTGTTCTCGAATCATCCGCAAGCATGTTTCTCAGACCATCGCTAAAAACCAATCGAACAACTCAGAGACATAAATAAAATACCTACCTAATAGTGACAAACAAAATAGATTCTGATTATTAAAATGCAATTAGTAATGGTGGTGAAACTTCAATATATCAAACTTCAATCAGCATTTGCATTAAATAAATGAAGTAACAAATAATTGCATAATAGAGGAGGAAAACGTTCGCTAATTAGTTAATCTTATTAAACATACGATTGCACATAAACATACGATGAAATCAAAAATGACTTGTACATGTTAGATGCATGAAATTTTTTTATTACTTAAAGTTTATTAGCTATGTTTCGTCGAGTCAGATTAATAATAGATATTAGAACAATTGTAAAAGCTTCTAATCAATTCACGTTTTTTAAAACAGTATGATGGCACTATAAATGGTACTAGCGCCATCTGCCAATCTGTAAAGTAACTACATATGTTGATTGTCTTTCCTGCGATGCTAGGTAACAATATATTAGACTCATCACTATCAAAGAGAGTTTGCTTCAAAGCCGTTTTAAAGGATGGGCCCTGGCCTAGGGTTCCGAGTTCTGATGGGGCCCCGAAAAGTCTGAAATCTCATCTTTATTCAAACTCATTTATTGTTTATAACTTAAGAGGGCCCCCAGATACCACTTTTTTCTTCTTTTTTTAAAGTTTTGTTCATAGCTGGGGCCCTCTGAAGCCCATAATAAATTTTTTCGTAATATTATTAGCCATATTTAATTTTTTTTTTACATTGTCCGACGCTTTCTAAACTCTAATCGAAGTGTTTACAAACATAAAATAATTGTTACTCTTCTCTTTTCTAACCAAAAGAGCAATTAAACGCTCTTTCCACAGATGAAAACATCCCCACTTTCGTAGCTACCACCCGCAGAATTGTCAAATAGCCGTCTCACCTTACACTGTGGGAAAATGTTTTTAGTTTCTTTATATTGCCCTGGGCTCTTTTTTTCTAACTTAGGAAATCCACAGAAACACCCTTTTGTCTGATTTCTGGTCATAAATTGCTTGGAATAAATGCTCTGGTCAAAAATGCTCTAAGACAGTGGTTCCCAATTATTATTTAGGTTTCCCTCTACGGAACCCTAAAGAATCAGTCCTCTATCGGCGGAACCCCGACATTATGATAAAAGTTTATTAAGGCAATTGCGAACGTTATAGCCCAAAAAACCGACTATTTTTTAAATATTTAATTAGAGGAATGAAGATTTTTCATCGTTTTATCATTAACAATCTTAAATAAGGTTTTATATCCAACAGTTAAATTTGCAGTCCTTGTGCTATATCTAGTCTAGTTTTGAATTTATTTTTGGTATCTATACATAAGCGGAAAATGGCTAAGATGAACCGAATTATGGTTTACTTCTAAATGAACTGAAGATACTTGTTATAAACGTTAAAAATGGTAATTTAAAAAGCATTTTTCTTTAAAAAAGAATTTATTTTAATTTGAAAAGTGCCGTATGAAATACTAATATAATATGTTGTAAATGCTTTTTTCTTTTCCTAATTCGTTCAACATATTGTTTTTAGAAATATATTTTTATTTAAAAAATGCCATTTCTATTTAATTGGTATTTTACTTCAAATAAGCTAATAAAGGAAACCGAAAAATCATACAAGATTCGATTTATAGGTTGGATCTAAATATAATCAGAGATTATAAAAAGTACTAACTAGAAGTTATAAAAGTATTCATCCCCAGTTATAAAAAGTATTAATTTGCGAAATCCCTTTAACTCTCCCCGGAACCCCAAAGTTCCATAGAACACAGTTTGGAACTGCTTCTCTAAGGTATCATGATAAAATTACCAAAATGCCTACCGAACAGGATGGTAAAAAACTATATTTTTATTATGTTAACTTCATGAGAAGTCATAACCAAATCGCTACCGAAAAAAACTACCCTGTTTTTTGGTGCTCCCGTAAATACCGTAAAGTGCGGTCAGTACCACATTTCATGAAAGGTTACTGGTTCACAAAAAGTACTGTATTGCCGCATACAAACAGATGTGTTTTTCTTAAAATTTCAGAGGGCCTTCTATTTTAGCACTTCGAATTAAAAAAAAAAAAAATTTTCACAAAATTGAAGGGAAAAAAACACGTGTGTTTAAAACTTTTATATTATCTGGAAATTTTCAACAAAATCAAGAATGTCAAGTATCCAAATGACTTAATTTATTAAATTTGAAAGCAAAAACTAAAAAAAAAAAAAAATATCCGCAAGGCAGGTGTGTATATTTGGGGCCGATGATTATGAAATCTAACACAAAATTGTCACCTGATGACAGCTTTTAATTATTATTTCTTAATACTGAAAAATGTTTTTATTATTCTTTTTAAAGTATGCATGTTAAAAACTAATAATTTAACAATTATTTAAAAAACTAGAAAGCTCCCCCCTTGTTCAGTTTGCTCACTAACCCTCGTGGCTGCTTCTCAGATTAAGAGGAAAAACGGTTTATTTTTCCTTTTTTTTTACTGCAAAAATTAAGACTGAATTACCATTTATATTTTGAAAATGACTAAATTCAGGCAAATCAATAAAATTGGTACTAATAAATGAAATTGGAAAATTGATACCTCCCGCAGAGATATTAATATACCAGGTTTGTATCCCAGTGATGGCTGGTCGATATGAATTCCACACCCGTCTTCCACCGACCACTGTGCTGACGTAAAATATTCTCAATGGTAGACGGTTCCAGTCCCCTTACTGTCACACTAACCTTGGGAGGCTTTCGTGTTTTTCCTCCTCATGTAACACAAATGCGGGTAAGTTCCATCGAAACGTCCTCCACGAAGGGAAACATTTCTCAACATCAAAATTACACGGCTACGGAGTTGAACATTAGTAGTCATAAGCTCGAAATTGGGTGGGCTGTTCAATGACTTTTGTTTTGTTTTATTTTATGACCGCCGTTGAACAGCCGACCCAATTTTTGGGTTTACGACTACTAATGTTCAACGTCGTAGCCTTGTAATTTTGAACCAATCCAGAAGCCAAGGAAACTCCTGGATCGGTACCCCCAGAGGTATTGATTTGTTATGGGAACATGGAGGACTTTGAAACTCGACAGATTTAACGTGCATCAGTCACCATTTACTACACGGGGAGTCTTCGACCGGCGGGGACCGAACCCACGTATTCTTGGACATGAGCCCGGCACCCCACTGACCAGGCTATCCCGGCCTAGTAGCAACAATTTAATTTTACATTGATTAACTATCAGCGTTACATTACAGACTCAATGGATGGACATCGACAATAACAGTACAATATAAAATAGCTAGTCACGTCACAGGTATTTATTTATTTTCTTTTTATTTCTTATTTATTTATGTATTTTTTTAAAAAAAATTTTTATTTTTACATTTAACATAAATGGCCATCACGGGTAGCTGAAAAGCTCCGGTCTCATTGTCTGCCCCCAGGAACTGGGAGCAGGGTCAGTGGTGAGGCGTGTGCGACTGTTATTAAATAAACTAATAATTTGGCCGCGTTTGCTTGGTTGGTAGGTCTATGGACTCCTGTTCGTGAGAATTGGAGTTCGAATTCAGCCGGCCGAATAATACCCATGTATAAAAGGGTGACTGGTGCATGTTAAATCTGTCGGGGTCATAAACTCCTCCAAGTTTTTATAACAATTCAATACCTATGGGTACTGATCCAGGAGTTCCCTTGTCTTCTGGATTGGTTTTAAAATTACAAGGATACGTAGTTAAACACTGGTAGTCGGAAACTCAAAATTGAGTCGGTTTTTTAACGGCGATTATAAAAAATAAAAAAAACTATTAATCAAATTTCATTTTCTTGTATTCTTCATAACTCCTTGCATATTTTATACACACCTTCATAATTTCATGCTTCTAAGTCTTATAGATTTTGAGCAGCAAAGCAAAATGTAACGTACAGAAAAAAAATTGAGAAAAAAGTTCGAAATATTTTAAAATTGCAAATAACATATACATATATTCAAAATTTATATATAAAAGAAAAAATTAGTAAATTCAAGTATTAATTGGCCCAGAAGAATAAGTTAGGACAATTAGGCATAAATGGCATGTATGAAATAGTGAAAAACACTAATCACAAAGACAAATTTCCAAACATTGACATATCATTTCAAATTTTTCTGTCACTCATGATAACTAATTGCAGTAGCGAACGTTCATTCTCCAGACTAAAATTAATAAAAAATGAGTTAAGAAATAGTATGACTCAAGAAAGATTGAGTCATTTATCAATTATGAGCATTGAATATGATGTCTTGCAGGAAATTAATTTTGATGATGTGATGGAAGATACCTTAAATTTTTGATAAAAAATAATATAAGCTTTCATAATTAGTTTATTTTTTTACACTAAAAATAAAATAATTTTTAAAAATTATTCAAAATTAATTTTATAATGCAAATATTATAAAAGACGGGTTAAAAATATTCTTTGTAGCCTACATTTAAAGTATATTAATCTTTACTTTAGTTATAGGCATTTCTCTCGTTTACTTTGTAATTATTATTAATAACTGCATTTGAGTGGGTCATTAAGCGGACACTTTAATAGTTTTTTTTAATTTTTCTAATCAAGTGAGAACTTTGATATTCATGCCAAGTCAAAGGATAAGTGTCAAAATTTCTAAAAACATATAGTTATGCTAAGAAATATCTATAAAACATTTAATTATTTTTTTTATTTTGTCCATGTCACTCTACATTATTAGTGCCGAAATCGCTACGTTATAATGCAAATATTGTAAAAGACGGGTTAGAAAGTTTCTTTGTAACCTACATTTAAAGTATATTAATGTCCACTCTTATTATAGGCATTTTTCTCGTTTACTTTGTAATTATTATTAATAACTGCATTTGAGTGGGTCATTAAGCGGACACTTTAATAATTTTTTTTAATTTTTCTAATCAAGTGAGAACTTTGATATTCATGCCAAGTCAAAGGATAAGTGTCAAAATTTCTAAAAACATATAGTTATGCTAAGAAATATCTATAAAACATTTAATTATTTTTTTTATTTTGTCCATGTCACTCTACATTATTAGTGCCGAAATCGCTACGTTATAATGCAAATATTGTAAAAGACGGGTTAGAAAGTTTCTTTGTAACCTACATTTAAAGTATATTAATGTCCACTCTTATTATAGGCATTTTTCTCGTTTACTTTGTAATTATTATTAATAACTGCATTTGAGTGGGTCATTAAGCGGACACTTTAATAATTTTTTTTAATTTTTCTAATCAAGTGAGAACTTTGATATTCATGCCAAGTCAAAGGATAAGTGTCAAAATTTCTAAAAACATATAGTTATGCTAAGAAATATCTATAAAACATTTAATTATTTTTTTATTTTGTCCATGTCACTCTACATTATTAGTGCCGAAATCGCTACGTTATAATGCAAATATTGTAAAAGACGGGTTAGAAAGTTTCTTTGTAACCTACATTTAAAGTATATTAATGTCCACTCTTATTATAGGCATTTTTCTCGTTTACTTTGTAATTATTATTAATAACTGCATTTGAGTGGGTCATTAAGCGGACACTTTAATAATTTTTTTTAATTTTTCTAATCAAGTGAGAACTTTGATATTCATGCCAAGTCAAAGGATAAGTGTCAAAATTTCTAAAAACATATAGTTATGCTAAGAAATATCTATAAAACATTTAATTATTTTTTTTATTTTGTCCATGTCACTCTACATTATTAGTGCCAAAACGCTACGTTATAATGCAAATATTGTAAAAGACGGGTTAGAAAGTTTCTTTGTAACCTACATTTAAAGTATATTAATGTCCACTCTTATTATAGGCATTTTTCTCGTTTACTTTGTAATTATTATTAATAACTGCATTTGAGTGGGTCATTAAGCGGACACTTTAATAATTTTTTTTAATTTTTCTAATCAAGTGAGAACTTTGATATTCATGCCAAGTCAAAGGATAAGTGTCAAAATTTCTAAAAACATATAGTTATGCTAAGAAATATCTATAAAACATTTAATTATTTTTTTTATTTTGTCCATGTCACTCTACATTATTAGTGCCGAAATCGCTACGTTATAATGCAAATATTGTAAAAGACGGGTTAGAAAGTTTCTTTGTAACCTACATTTAAAGTATATTAATGTCCACTCTTATTATAGGCATTTTTCTCGTTTACTTTGTAATTATTATTAATAACTGCATTTGAGTGGGTCATTAAGCGGACACTTTAATAATTTTTTTTAATTTTTCTAATCAAGTGAGAACTTTGATATTCATGCCAAGTCAAAGGATAAGTGTCAAAATTTCTAAAAACATATAGTTATGCTAAGAAATATCTATAAAACATTTAATTATTTTTTTTATTTTGTCCATGTCACTCTACATTATTAGTGCCGAAATCGCTACGTTATAATGCAAATATTGTAAAAGACGGGTTAGAAAGTTTCTTTGTAACCTACATTTAAAGTATATTAATGTCCACTCTTATTATAGGCATTTTTCTCGTTTACTTTGTAATTATTATTAATAACTGCATTTGAGTGGGTCATTAAGCGGACACTTTAATAATTTTTTTTAATTTTTCTAATCAAGTGAGAACTTTGATATTCATGCCAAGTCAAAGGATAAGTGTCAAAATTTCTAAAAACATATAGTTATGCTAAGAAATATCTATAAAACATTTAATTATTTTTTTTATTTTGTCCATGTCACTCTACATTATTAGTGCCGAAATCGCTACGTTATAATGCAAATATTGTAAAAGACGGGTTAGAAAGTTTCTTTGTAACCTACATTTAAAGTATATTAATGTCCACTCTTATTATAGGCATTTTTCTCGTTTACTTTGTAATTATTATTAATAACTGCATTTGAGTGGGTCATTAAGCGGACACTTTAATAATTTTTTTTAATTTTTCTAATCAAGTGAGAATTTTGATATTCATGCCAAGTCAAAGGATAAGTGTCAAAATTTCTAAAAACATATAGTTATGCTAAGAAATATCTATAAAACATTTAATTATTTTTTTTATTTTGTCCATGTCACTCTACATTATTAGTGCCGAAATCGCTACGTTATAATGCAAATATTGTAAAAGACGGGTTAGAAAGTTTCTTTGTAACCTACATTTAAAGTATATTAATGTCCACTCTTATTATAGGCATTTTTCTCGTTTACTTTGTAATTATTATTAATAACTGCATTTGAGTGGGTCATTAAGCGGACACTTTAATAATTTTTTTTAATTTTTCTAATCAAGTGAGAACTTTGATATTCATGCCAAGTCAAAGGATAAGTGTCAAAATTTCTAAAAACATATAGTTATGCTAAGAAATATCTATAAAACATTTAATTATTTTTTTTATTTTGTCCATGTCACTCTACATTATTAGTGCCGAAATCGCTACGTTATAATGCAAATATTGTAAAAGACGGGTTAGAAAGTTTCTTTGTAACCTACATTTAAAGTATATTAATGTCCACTCTTATTATAGGCATTTTTCTCGTTTACTTTGTAATTATTATTAATAACTGCATTTGAGTGGGTCATTAAGCGGACACTTTAATAATTTTTTTTAATTTTTCTAATCAAGTGAAAACTTTGATATTCATGCCAAGTCAAAGGATAAGTGTCAAAATTTCTAAAAACATATAGTTATGCTAAGAAATATCTATAAAACATTTAATTATTTTTTTTATTTTGTCCATGTCACTCTACATTATTAGTGCCGAAATCGCTACGTTATAATGCAAATATTGTAAAAGACGGGTTAGAAAGTTTCTTTGTAACCTACATTTAAAGTATATTAATGTCCACTCTTATTATAGGCATTTTTCTCGTTTACTTTGTAATTATTATTAATAACTGCATTTGAGTGGGTCATTAAGCGGACACTTTAATAATTTTTTTTAATTTTTCTAATCAAGTGAGAACTTTGATATTCATGCCAAGTCAAAGGATAAGTGTCAAAATTTCTAAAAACATATAGTTATGCTAAGAAATATCTATAAAACATTTAATTATTTTTTTTATTTTGTCCATGTCACTCTACATTATTAGTGCCGAAATCGCTACGTTATAATGCAAATATTGTAAAAGACGGGTTAGAAAGTTTCTTTGTAACCTACATTTAAAGTATATTAATGTCCACTCTTATTATAGGCATTTTTCTCGTTTACTTTGTAATTATTATTAATAACTGCATTTGAGTGGGTCATTAAGCGGACACTTTAATAATTTTTTTTAATTTTTCTAATCAAGTGAAAACTTTGATATTCATGCCAAGTCAAAGGATAAGTGTCAAAATTTCTAAAAACATATAGTTATGCTAAGAAATATCTATAAAACATTTAATTATTTTTTTTATTTTGTCCATGTCACTCTACATTATTAGTGCCGAAATCGCTACGTTAAAATGCAAATATTGTAAAAGACGGGTTAGAAAGTTTCTTTGTAACCTACATTTAAAGTATATTAATGTCCACTCTTATTATAGGCATTTTTCTCGTTTACTTTGTAATTATTATTAATAACTGCATTTGAGTGGGTCATTAAGCGGACACTTTAATAATTTTTTTTAATTTTTCTAATCAAGTGAGAACTTTGATATTCATGCCAAGTCAAAGGATAAGTGTCAAAATTTCTAAAAACATATAGTTATGCTAAGAAATATCTATAAAACATTTAATTATTTTTTTTATTTTGTCCATGTCACTCTACATTATTAGTGCCGAAATCGCTACGTTATAATGCAAATATTGTAAAAGACGGGTTAGAAAGTTTCTTTGTAACCTACATTTAAAGTATATTAATGTCCACTCTTATTATAGGCATTTTTCTCGTTTACTTTGTAATTATTATTAATAACTGCATTTGAGTGGGTCATTAAGCGAACACTTTAATAATTTTTTTTAATTTTTCTAATCAAGTGAAAACTTTGATATTCATGCCAAGTCAAAGGATAAGTGTCAAAATTTCTAAAAACATATAGTTATGCTAAGAAATATCTATAAAACATTTAATTATTTTTTTTATTTTGTCCATGTCACTCTACATTATTAGTGCCGAAATCGCTACGTTATAATGCAAATATTGTAAAAGACGGGTTAGAAAGATTCTTTGTAACCTACATTTAAAGTATATTAATGTCTAATTTGGTTATAGGCATTTCTCTCGTTTACTTGTTAATTATTATTAATAACTGCATTTGAGTGGGTCATTAAGCGGACACTTTAATAATTTTTTTAATTTTTTCTAATCAAGTGAGAGCTTTGATATTCATGCCAAGTCAAAGGATAAGTGTCAAAATTTCTAAAAACATATAGTTATCCTAGGAAATATCTATAAAACATTTAATTATTTTTTTTATTTTGTCCATGTCACTTTCGTTTCCCGCAAGTCCTTCCTTGGACTTGCGGAAAACGAAAAGTTATTATTATTATTTTTTTTTAAATCTTAATTTTCTACAAACAAGCCATTCCGAACTTAGTCCTTTTTCCTTACAGAAAAAGAATGTAAACTTTAATCTGAAATGCTGCAAACGAAACAAGTGAAATGTAGGATAACAAAATAAAGGCAATAAGGACTAGTTCTAAGTTTAACTAAGACTAGAACATTATATATTCCAAGTTATCTTTGATATCTTCAAGTTGTTTTCAAACTGGAAATTGTTTTGTATCCTTTTGTCGATCAATAAATTTTCACCCCGGATGCCCCCGCTAGGGGGCGGGACGGGGCTGAGCTTTGAATATTCCAAGTTATCTATTTAACTGTATCATTTAAAAATGAAGTATAAAGTTTCAGACTTGTATAATTTGTAATTTAGTACTTTTATCTAAATGTTACATCTTTTTTAATAGTAAATTTTTGTATAATTTTATTATATATGAGCATTAAAATTGCGCTAATTTTCTTCTATAAATGCATATTTTACTGAGTAATCCTAATTCTGATAGAAAGTTGGCATCTCTGGTATTCATTTAAGGTATTGAATCTTGAGCTATTGGGAATTTTTTATATTTTTACATTTGTTTATTTATGTTTATTGTAAATTTCTAATATCAATCAAAAAAGTTTTATATCGGAACTCTTCACTAATCGAAAAAAACAAAACAAGACAGCGATAACTCGATGCTGTGAATCAGATTTAAAAGTGAATTGGATTTGACTGTCAGTCCAAGTAAAAAAATAGGTTTTCTTTAGGAAACTTCAACAGAAGGTCTTAGTCCACCTGGGACATTCGATGATGATGATTCAACTACAGCTACTCAGCCAAACAATTAACTTCTACCGATAAAGAGGTCAAAAGTTAAGATACTGGATTGAATAGTTCATAAAATTGTGTGACTTTACAATTTGTCTGCTCCTGAAGTTGTTGAAAATCTAAATTAAGTTAATGTTCGAACGTAAGTCTCCGTGGCTGCGAAATAGTCTATTTCTATTACCTATTGTTTCCACTAAACTAAAATACACGGTTCAAAAAAAATATTAATCAAAAATTTAAAAAAAATCAGTTATGGCATAAAATAAGTCAGAAACTAATTGATCTCTTATTTAAAGTATAATGAATGTTACGTTCCCTACTCGCTGTCACTAATCAAATGCTTGCGTAGTTTTTGTTAAGTAATTTAAAATAAAATTATTAGATGCAAGAAACTAAAAATTGAAATTCACCTAATTAGAAATTCACCTAAATATTTCCATTTCTTATTCATTTATTTACTCTTTTACTTTCTCTTAGGCACTAATAAAGTGAAGATTTTTAAAAGATACGTGAAAGAAAAGAAAATTAAAAACATTAAAAGTGCAGAATGAAAAGTAAAAATTAATCGGAAAGCATGGAAACTAAATTCGAAAAGAATTAACAGATAAATTTTCTTTTTAATCTTTTATCTGGTAAGAAAAAGTTAAAATTATCGAATTCAACCTGAAATAAAATTTCATTTTAAGTAACGTGTATGTTTACAAATACGAAGCGTAGAGATTTAAATTGTATCTCTACATTTAGCGAATAAATAATAACATCAAAAAAAGGGAGAAAAAATGAGAATTTGAAATCAAATTATAAGAGCGAGACAGGAAACGTATGTGCGATTGTAGAAGACAGAGAATGAAATGAAGAATTAAATATATTGGTTTATGTAAGGATTAACATCCAACAACCTATTAAAATGTTTCTTTTTTTAATGAGCATGGGATATTTAGTGTTTTGCTCTTATCAAAAACACGGAAATATTGGGTTTTTTTTTGACATTTCGAGTTTATCCAGATATTTAATTTTAAGTAACATATGTATGTTTACAAATTCAAAATCTAGAGATTTAAATTAAATCTCTGCATTTAATAAATAAATAATAACATCGGAAAAAAAGAGAAAATGATAGTTTGAAATCAAATTATATGAGCGAGATGGGAAAAAGAATGCTCGATAGTGGAAGGAAAAAAATGAAATGAAGAAATCTCTTGGTTGTTATATGTAGAGTTTAACATCCAACAACTAATTAAGATACTTTTCTTTAATGGGCAGAAAATATTTGGTTTTACCAAAAATACAAAACATTTGCAAATTTTCTTTTTAACATTTCGAGTTTATTTAAATCTTTTTACAATTGAGTAACCTCTAGAAAGATTAAAGAATTAAAAGAGAAAAAGATTAAAAGCTTTTTTTAAAAAAAGATATGTATTCAGAGTACGTGGCTGCAAAAGATTATCAGTTTACAAAGATTAGTTTTTATTTTACATCGAAAAATCTAAAAAACCGTAAATATAAACTATTTTATTATTCCAAACGTGTTTCGAAATTTAAAGTGAGACGAGCTACACATTTGTAGATAAAAGAGTACTTGATTTCAAGAAAATAACCACAATTCTCATATTGAGGCCGGGATAGCCTGGTTGGCGGGACGCTGGACTCACGCTTCACTACCGAAGACTCCCCGTGTAGTAAATGGTGACTTGTGCACGTTAAATCTGTCAAGTTCTAATGTCCTCCATGTTCCCATAACAAATTATACCTCTGGGGGTATTGAATTGGAGACTGATCAGATCAAAATTACGATCTGTGGTTGAATGAATGGATGCATGAATGGGTCCACCCTATAAACGGATTTGGTCAAATTCTTGGACATAGATAGCACAATAGAAAACAAAAACGGCAGCATCCCTTCTGCCTTAATGGCCGAATCAAACAACAACAACTACATTTCTTCTGTTAATAGTTTTCCCGAAACTGAATTACGCGTCGGAAAGAACAAATCTCTAGAGTAAAATACCGCAGCAATTAAATTCTGATATCAGAATGTTCTCCAAACGTTACTGCAAAAACATGCAAAATTTTTTAATGTTCATGAAATAGTTTTTGAGGTATGAAAATCCAAAGCCATGTTGATGGCATTTTCAGAATGTCGGTGGTGGAAACTTTTTTTTTAATGTAAATATTAAAAAAAAATTGAGAATTATTTTGATAAAAAGAATGTATTAAGTTAATTTTCCAAAAAGTATTTGGTAACAGAAAATTTTGTTCAAGACACGGTTTGCATTGCTATGAATGTTATGAATAAAATATACAATAATTTTATATCTTTCCTGTTGTAATTAAGAATCTAAATTACTTAAAAGTATATGGTAAGAGAAAATTTTGTTCAAGCCATGGTTTGCACTGCTATGAATATTATGAATAAAATATACAATAATTTGATATCTTTTCTGCTGTAATTAAGAATCTAAATTACTTAAACGTATTTGGTAAGAGAAAATTTTGTTCAAGACATGGTTTGCACTGCTATGAATGTTATGAATAAAATATACAATAATTTGATATCTTTTCTGTTGTAATTAAGAATCTAAATTACTTAAAAGCGTAATGCATATTGTATATAAATAAAATTTACACTTGATCCTTCAGCAGTTTTATATTAAATGAAATTTTGTGGAAAAAGTAAAGGACTTGAAGCATTCATACATTTTTTTAGTAAAGGTATTTTTACAAAGGTACTGTTACTAAATATTGTCTCCAGACAGTTCACTAACAGTGAGTATGCTGAAGTCTCAAAAGTAGTTCTAAACTTCTTTTCATTCCGACATTTGAGAAGAAATTTTATTTTACCAAAATAGATAACAATCTTGACTGAGAAACATAAATTTAAAAAAGTTTCAATTAATTTCAATAATAAGATTTTATGTATAAAACTTTGGAACTTTAGGAGAGTTTTGAAACACTCTAAAAAATGTCCAGTAAGTCCAACGCAGGTTATTGTACATTGATATTTATAAGATTTGTTGATTCACTTTCCTAGAAGGATAAAACTATATATGTATTTTTATTACATAAACGTAAATTTAATCAATTTCATTGCAAGAAAATATACATGTAGTTTAGAATAAAATGCTTTTTCTAATCATTTTTCTTTATTAATAAAAATTAAAAATTTAAATGCAAACGCCTAGTCACTATGCTACTCAAACTCTTACCACTAAGAACTGAAAAAATCGAGAGATTTCAATTATGTTTTTTAGCTGCCGCCCCCCTCTAAATTCTCAATAATTTTGAAATTTATGGCAATACATTTACCATGTTTTATTATATGTGACCATTGTATATTGCCTTAAATGAGGTTTGGTCATTAAAATTTATGAGGGAAAAAATTATATTCCATTTTGGCGACATCCATGGATTAGGACGCAAGAATTGAATCAAAACTAAATTTAAAGGATTTATTTACATTATAATTATGCCTCTTACTCACCTTCGAAAGTCTATTATAAAAAAAAATTGCATGGTGTATAAAAACGTTTTTTCAATAAATGTGGTTAAACTTCAAAATTATAGGTAAGTATTGCTGAAAATATCTTTTATTTATGGCCACTTAATATTGAGGCAATAACTACAACTGCATATTACATAATGCTAAATTTTAGACAGGCTTTATGTGTCCACTTTAATAAAGGCAACATTGCCTGCAGTGTGGGCTGCATATTATAGTTCCACTTATTTTATAGAATCCAAAATTATTTCAGTGACTTATAGCAAGGAGCCGCATAATATATGAGTAACGTATATCCTTTTCTATAGAACAACATACACAGTCCATCATATAAATTTTCATGTAGTTGCCTGAATTTCGCCTCTACTATAGTACCACCTCTTTGTTTGAAGAAGAATAAATTCTGAAACACTTTTCCCAATGAAGATCCATGCAGAAGAATGAAATGTTAAATTTCTATTCAGTGAATCAGTTTTGTAAATTTTTTAACATCCTGCGTGATATAGTAGAAATACTATAATGTACATATCTGCACTAAGTGTTCTGCTGCCCAGGCCTCCCCATACCACATTTTATCTTGTCTGGGACTTACCAGGCAGGACCTGGTTCAAGCTCCCCTGCTGGTGCTAGACTTTGTTAGAGTGAACGAGTTCATGGACCTGATCTAGCTCTGCTGGTCATGGGGATGAGAACAACACATATTAGTCATTACATCATATATTTGTAATAAAGTTATTCTGTTACGTTCTATTTGTTTCTTTGATTGTTTCAGGCAAGGCATAACCCTTTGTTTAAAACATCACGTGATGGCAGCGATACCAACTTGCTCCGGAGAGCGGATAAATATTTTCGAATGGCAGTCTTTCAATGAATTCTTAGATTAATAAATTCGATTTATTGGGTTTTTACTCACCACCGTTTCTAAACCATTCAAAAGCTTATGTGGTATACTCGATTTCGTTGCAGTTATTCCTTTTTTAGTGTTTTAAAAAGTCGGCAAAAGGAACCAAAAATCTGAACATATTTGTTTGCTGTTCCGTCTTTTAATATATATTGTCCTGACCGGCGCTGCATTTGAGAGGGTCATTCGGCGGACATTTTAATAATTTTTTGGTTCAAATGAGAACTTTGTTCTTAATGCCAAGCCAAAGGACACGTGTCAAAATTTCTAAAAACATATACATATACTAAAAAGTACTTTTAGAACAATTTTAAAATCTTTTTACTTAGTCTATGTCACTCTACGTGATTAGCGCAGTTGTCGCAACAAAGGATAATAATGGAAATATTATATAAGGTGGATCAAAAACATTCAGTGTAACCTACATTTAATGTATACTATTGTTGTTATGTAGAACGCATTTTATTCACGCTCCAATATCGGAAGTATTAAAAGCGAAGTTAAAACAAAATAAAATAAATAAATTATCCCGTTTTTTCCTTTTTTATACATTATTCGCTATTTCCCGAAGGAAATTTTTTTTTATATATATTGAACCCTTTGAAATATCGGAAAACCCATTAAAAAAATAATATCAATTAAAATGAACAAATTTTTTTTTCTTTTAATTGACCATCGCCAAGATTCGAACCCCCGCCACCCCGCTTTGCGGCAGTCACTACCGCAATGCCCTACCAATAAGACCGCGCCACACACGGTGTTCGTGCGGATATTTAGCTTTAATATCTATTTTATTATTTTTTTGTTTTGTTTATTTTAGTTGATATTATTTTTTAATGGGTTTTCCGATATTTCAAAGGGTTCAATATATAAAAAAAAAAATTTCCTTCGGGAAAGAGCGAATAATGTATAAAAAAGGAAAAAAACGGGATAATTTATTTTGTTTTAACTTCTCTTTTAATACTTCCGATATTGGAGCGTGAATAAAATGCGTTCTACATATGAAAACAAGTATCTTTCTTTGCTAAAGATGCGAATAATGTATATAATGGTAGAAAAAGGGTCCCAAATGAACCAGGTCCGGGCGAAAACTTTAAGACCCCTTAATATATAGCTATAATGTTCAAACCGAAAGTAGGGCTCCATGGGCCCTTGCCAAAGGAAATTTTTATGGAGAAATTAGGGGGCCCACAGTTGGCCAAAAACTTTCATATAGGTCTGACCGGTAGAGGGTTCTTTTAGCTGAATATCCGCACAAACAGTGTGTATGGCGCGGCCTAGTTGTTATGACTTTGCGCTACTAAGCGGGGAAGACTGGTTAATCGTTAGTCAAAAATCTGAAAGATAACATCATTAATATTTGATAGCTCTATTTAATAAAAAGAAAGAGTTTATTTGGGATTTTTTCCCGCTATGTCATAAATTCAATCAACAACAGTTCTGCAATTGACTGATCGTTGACACGATTCCCAGCAGATCACCGAAGTCGAGCATCACTGTCAGCGTGCGGGTGAAAGGCTGCTTGGATCAATCTGTGAAGGGACCGAGGGTGTGCGGTATTGGTCCTCGTTAAAATGTTCTACGGGAGTACTTGATTTCGCGCATGTCGTCGGTCTATCGAAGTGAAGGGAGCCATCACCTCTGCAGAGTTCAAAATTGTGATGACATGTCTTCGGATCATTCGTAGATCGTTGCCAAGCATTGAGCAGCTGTGCGACATAATGAACAAAATTTACAAGGTAGCACTATGTCACCAAATTACCTCTAAAGTAATCTGAAATCAAGCATTTAATTTGTTTAAAGTATTCTCGTAAAATGTGTTTCAGTATAAGTAAGTAATTTTAAAACAGCATTAATTGAAATAAAAAAATACTTATGCATTGAAAGGCAAAATTAATGGGAAAGTGGTACTGATTTGCTGAGTAGAAACGTAGAAAATTACCATACTATTATCAACCGCTGTCCCCCTTTTTTTTCTATGGCTTTTTAATTTCTAGTAAGAATATAATTTTTTTTGGTATTCTTTAAAAATAAAAAACAGTCAAATAGTTGATAAAAAAGATTTGTTAGATTACGGAATTATATATTTTTACTGAAATATAAAGTAATTAGTTTGGAAATTTTTTTTTTGATTTATATTCAAAAATGTATTAATAATTAATTTTGAAAATTAAAGAAGCTTCAATTCTAAACTGTTTCGCTAAGATTTAAATAACTGCATATTTGTAAAATAGTTTGGAAGTGATCTGCCTCTGAAAGATTTTACCTTTTATGCAGAAAAAGACATGGTGTTTCACGTTATATTTCATTTCCATATATTATTAAAATTCTAAATATAATATTTTTCACTTATTCTAATATAAATAAATACAAAGAAATAATGAAAAAAAAATATGTTTAATGAAAATTCTGTGTCATAGGGCTAACGCTGATGCAAAATTCATTTAAGTAATGTAACAGATGCATATTGAAAACTAAAAAATAACATTTATGGAGTTCAGGTACTTATTCCTTTAGATTAATCGTAAACAAGCGCCATGCTTTTATTGTCACCAACGATGCTTAATTAATATGGGTATTATCTATTATATGAATTAAAAAATTTACTTATTTACAAAAATTTCAAGTTAATGGTAAATTTCAATATTATGTCTAGTGATGCTGAATACAGTTAATTTTCATTTGAATGGGATGAACTGCAAAAAAAAGGGTTTTGCTATGATTTTGTTTATTAATTTTGTCAATATATACTGCTCAGTTTTGTTCACGATTTCATTGCATTGATCAGTACCGAGCTATTGTTTGTTTTTTTTTATTAATCCTGTTCGAAGAGTGGATATTCAGCTAGTTGAAAATAAAAAGATGCTGAATTACAGTTGTCAAAATTAGTTCATTAAAAAATTAGTAAACTTTCGTTTTTCGAAACTCTGGTTTTTCCTCAAGTCAAAAGCAAGCTTTAGTTCAATACTCATCAGTATTTTAGTCAAATAGCTTCTACTAGCCTACTATTGGACGCATTTTCTAAATTTTATGAAGTTTTTAATTAAATATATTAGCATTAAATTCTAACTTGAGATTCATTTAAACTAAAATGGTTGTAGTGATATAGTAGTAATAGCTTGTATATTAAGTGAATTGAGTACCTTGGATATATAATACTATAAAATAGTAGCTTACTCTATCATTAAAATAGAAACATTTTTCTTGATAGAAAAATAAAAATCATGTTACCTTAAAATTCTGCAGTGGGTCAGAATCCAATCTAAGACTTCAATTATAATAATAACTGAGAACTGTGCCAGAAAAAAAAGAGCTTAATTATTTTTACGAATTTAAAAAGTATACAATTATATTTAATATATATTGCAAAATCAATGACTGAAATGTTATCTAGTTAAGGCACAGAGATATTCTTCAAAGTAATGAATTAATAAAGAATCTGCATAAACCATTGTAGATACATCAGTCCTGGTAAACATATCTCACAGAAAAGCTTTTAGCAGACAATGCTGTGAGACTGTTCCCCGGGACAAGTAGAACAAAACAACATTGGGAATACTAATTACATTTTTAGATTAAAAACAAACTACTTTTATTGCAGAAAACTCCATATATGATCCAGGCAAAAGCTAGAAGAGAACAAGTTGTTTCAAATTACTATTGCAATTAAGATACCTTGTCAAGATTTCAACCAATGGTTAAGTATATAGTTAAAAGCACAACTCTCTTCAAATTGTGAATCTATTAAAAGATTGCATACAGTAGTTTGAATCATCTTGAATTACAGAGTGAAAAAGGGACATTTAACACAGATCATCGAAAAAAGATGATTTTTCTAAAACTAGTCTATTAAGATGTTTATTGAATTTGTTATTTATTTAACACATTAATTTACTATTCCTTCTCAACATTAGTTTTATACAAATTCAATTACAGCTTTAAACACAGGAGAATGATCTCTTTGTGTAAACAACAATCTTTAAACACAATTTGTTTTAAAATTTATAAAATAGTTTTATAATATAGAAAATAGTTTTAGTTTTAAATACATAAAACAGTTTAAAATATATAAAATAATTTTTTTTTGTACCTAGAATATTCTTAAAATAATAAAAACAGCAAGTATTCCGATCTTATTTAGCAGAAAACTTAATTTTAACTTACACATTTTAAATTTAAGCAGTGACTAGATTAAGGAAACAAAATGAAAGATTAATGACCACAGCAAATACATAAACAAATTGAACAATAATCAAATCAATAGAATAGATTAACATAATAGATAAATATGTCAAATCTAGGAACTTTTTTTTATACCATACAGTGTTTTCACTACAGCGCGAGAACGCGAGAATCTCGCATATTTTTTTCTTTGCTCGCATTAAAAAATGATTACCGCGAGAAATTCGCGCATTCTATAAATCAATTTCAAAATTCGCGAATTTCTTGCATTTTGGAAAAAGCTTCGAATTACGCCATTTAGAAAACAATCCGTTTCACTTTTCTTCCTAGATCTTTCATTATTTTCATCATCTGCCTCATTATCTAGCTTCCCTATTTACCAGTATTATTTAGAACCTTTTCGAACAACAGAACACAACCACGGAACCCCTTTCAGAGCACATTTCTCTACAATCACATGTTCACCGTAGGTAAGGTTTCTTCATGTAAGACGTTCAAATTTTTTATGCACTTATGTAAGATGGACAAATACCTTGTAAAGGCAAAATCTTCTATGATGATGCACCAAAAATATTCAATGCTTTAAAAAATAGAAGACGTTAAAAATTTATTATAATCAAAGAAATAAATTTTTTTTAAAGAGTTTTAGTGTTTTTTTAGTTTTTAGAAATCTCACTTAACTTTTTGAAATCTCACCCTGCTTTTGAGAAAGGGTGAGAAATTCTCACCCATTTTTTTTCTATGATGAAAACGCTGCCATAAAATTAGAAATATTGTAATACTAGCAAAACACATACTAATAGTCGAAATCAAACAAATAACAGTGGTTTACTCATCTAAATCAATAATATAGTTTAAAATAAAAACAATTAGAATAATTAGACTGAATAATAGTATAACAATAAGATAAATAAAATATAAAATTACTAACAGTACTAATCAGTAATTTTATAGTAATAGTAATTTTACTATAGTAATAGTCAAATTACTATTACTAAAAAATTACAGATATAACAGTAAAATAAATAAAATATTAAAAAAAAAGAACTGAAGATTAAGAGTATAAATTGGAATTTCTCTGATATGAAGAATCTAGTGAAGGTATGTGTGTCAGAGTGTGTAGCCAGATTTGTCAACAAAAAATAAGCATCTTTTAAGCACTCACGAAAATATTTTAATCACTTTCATAAAATGTTTTTTTTCTGCCATTTAAAGTTCTAAATTTATAAACATAAAATCAATAAAATTCAAAACATTTTCAAAAATTGTACATAATCCTGATAAAAGAATTAGTTTCTGATACATGTTGCAAAGAAAATTGTGAAAATCATGAATTTTTTATAATTTAGAACGACAATCGACACGGCAAATAAAAAAATCTCTGTTCAAAAGATAGAAAATTAAGCACTTTTTACAAACCACGAATAAAAAAGCACCTTTAAGGCCTTATAAAAAATGCAAATCAAAAATAAGCACTCTTTAAAAACGCAACGCACCCTGTGTAAAACATCAACATTTCTGTACTTCTATTCCTGTACTTTCATTGAATATATTATACACAATAGATTAAGAGAAATCACACAATTATTTTGCTCTTGAGTGACCTAAATTATACTAGTTTTAAATTCTCAAAAAACTTAAAGAAATAAGGAAGAGCTTAACATACTTCAAACATATAATGTAAATAAAAATAAGTTAGTGTAGATGAAATATCATCCCATAGATTGCGCATTGAGTGGTCACCACTTGTTTAAAAGACTTAAATAAGAAATATAATTCCTTGCATTTGTGACAAAAAACTCTCTGCATTTTTCCCATTGGTTTTAGGTGATTTCAAGGTTTCCCCTGAAGAGAGGAAACCCTGATTTAGTATATGTGACAGTTTTGAATTACAGAAAAAAAAAAGCCATTCTCATAATAAAAATGTCATGCATAGACAAGTAAAGAAACATTACCTCAGAATAATTTATTCTAAAAGAAAAAAAAAATTGAGCGAATTTAGGGAATTATTATGAATAATTCTCGAATGTAATTAATGTAATTTGTGTTTCTCTTAAAAATTGACAATTGTGACACTCATGCTAGAATTTTGTTGTGATTTAGGTGATAAAAATGCATTAATTTAGGAAAAGTCTTGTAGCAAATAAAGAGCTATTTAATAATGACAGGGGTAGGACTGGGCGATATTAGAAATTATATATCGTGATATATCGTCAGTTTTGCATCGCGATATAGCGATGCATCGCGATATAGTATTTTTGAATTTCATTTACTTTAAGGCACAGAAAGTCAGATTTCTATCAAGATTTCATACGCATATTGATTTAAATCAATTTATAAATTTGAAAATATATATGTTTTGCTAAAGAAAGATATTAAATAAATTGACTAAGATGTACAAATCTTACTTAAAATATTTATTGAAAAAATGTGTGTAGATACAGAATGAAATATTTGCACTTCTTTATCGTTTATAAGGTATAAGCAGTCTTAATTTAAGTTAACCCCTAAAACACCCTTAATGAAAAAAAATATTGTTATTAAACAAAAGCTGATTTTAAAATTTCAAAATATATTTTAATTAAAATAAAAGTTAGATTGACTAAAAGCCGAAGTTTAAAATTAAAAATGTTCAAATTTTAAACTAAAAAGTAAACATAAGAATTGTAATAATTTCTTAAAATTTTCGTTCTCTGAAAGATTTCTCAGTTTAAAAATAAAAAGGGAATTTTATAAAGATATCTAGCTGAAATTATTGAAAGAAAATTTAAAAAATTAAAAAAAAGGTTTGTTAAGAAATTCATTATACACTTAAAACAAAGTGTTAAAAATATTTTTTTTTTTAAAAAAAAGAAACTTTTTTTAACAAATCAATATTTGCTTGTACTATTATGCGTAAATAATTACAGAATTATTAAGTTCGATCGTAATGTTCAAATTCTTAATGAAGAAATAAACACAAGTTTTGTTATATTTTCTAAAAATGATCACGCAAATAACAAAAGATTTCTTAGTTTAAAAATAAAAAAATAAATAAAAGTGAAATTTATCAATATATTTACCTAACAGCATAGGAACAAAATTTAAAAAATAAGTTCGTTAAAAAATTATTTGTATGCTTAAAACAAAGAGCTAAATAAATTTTAGAAAAAAAATGCTTCTTAAACACTATTTTTATTATTATTTCATATAAATAATTAAATTAAATTTAAATAATGAACGAACGAAAAACAAAGTAAGGCAAAGTTTCTTAATTAAATTCTTAAAAATAAAAACAAAAGAATTGTGATATTCGGTAATATATTTAGCTAATTAACTAATAATATAAAACGAAAATTTAAAAAAAATAATGATTTTACTCTCTAATAAAACGAAGTAGTAATTGATAAAAAAAAAAAAAAGAAATCAATAAAATTCGCAAGCTTTTCAAATTCTTTTGAACAAATAAAGTTTATTGACTTATGTCCAAAAAATAAGTTTTGTTTTAACTTTATTTCTAAAAATAAAAACAACTCAAGATTTATAAATTTAAAATCAGTAATAGAAGCCCATTAAATTATTAGAAGTTTTATCCGAAAGGTTTTTAATAAATTAAAAGAAAGTAAAAAAATAACCTAACAAATTTATTTACTTTCTAATTTAATTCCTTATGGGTGCCTTAAATTAGATTTCCGATAATTTTCACATTTAAAAATATAAAAAAAGTTTTGTCAGAAAATAAATAAAAAACTTACCTAATTAATGAAGAAACTTTTCTTTATAAATTCTTTTCAATAATAGATTGCGTTCAGAACAAGGTTACGACGGCGATCACGAAGTTAATCCCATTGAAAATAATCTACAAGAAACGATTTCAAATCGCGAAGGTGCGAAAACGAACATGTGATATAACGATATAAGGTCTCAAAAGTGATTCTGATTCTACCGCTCATCAGTCAAGGCCGTCTCAACATAACGAAACAATATCGTCTTCCACAGCGCGAGTTGGCATCGGAACGTAAGAGAAAGTCCTTGCGTGTATCGCTATATCGTCTTCTTCACTCGACGGCTTAAATCAGATTTCTGATGCATCGCTTGGAATGAAAGTTGCTGTATCGGTTTGCCGATATAGGCGTTAAATCGATATGTCGCGATATATCGATTTATAGCCCAGTCCTAGACAGGGGTGATTGTGAGCCCAACTCAAAAATCCTGAAAATTTCTTGAGTAAAATCACAAATGACGCATTTCAAAAAATTTATGTCTTTATAAATTTATATTGATATTTTCTAAACATGAAATTTTAAATAAATTATATGCAGCATAATTTAAATGAATAATTATGTATAAGTTTACTTTTATCTCTGATCACATTAATCATTCTGCCAGAAAAAATATATTTACAAATGAAAGAGATGCAAAGTATAAATTCTAGTTCTAATATTTGTAAATAAAATGTACAAGAATTTTT
Organism: Parasteatoda tepidariorum; assembly: GCF_982258835.1. Lineage (NCBI taxonomy): Eukaryota > Metazoa > Arthropoda > Arachnida > Araneae > Theridiidae > Parasteatoda > Parasteatoda tepidariorum. The sequence continues at coordinate 122,310,627 of NC_141755.1, read as the reverse complement.
ATACATAAATTTGATCGATGATTTATTGAAACTTCTTGACCTTGAATTTCCGGAATGCGGTTAGCGAAAAATCCAGAATTTTTCAAAATTCACAATCATCTCGGTAATTATATCTTTTTACTGCAACCAAAGTGTAGCTTTCTCTCTTTGAGAAATTTCAAATAGTACAAAAAGGTCTCCTTCAATCATGAGAGATAAAATACAAAAAAAAATATAACAATTCATGAAAAAAACAAAAAATAATTTTCAGTAAAATTTGAAAAATTCCTCATTCTCCTAAAATATCAGGGCATGCATTGAATTGAATATTCAAATAATATAAATTGAATTGAATTGAATATAAATTGAAAAACCATATGAAAAATAACTCATTGTAGGGGTGCCCAAGCTTTTTAAGTGAAGGGCCATTTGCATGGCACATAGATTAACACAGGGTTGCACACATATTTAGTCATGTTAGTTGCAAATATAATGATTTTAATCTAAACATTATGAAGCACTAAATAGTTTTATCAGTAAACTTAATATCATATTTGCAGAAAATTAAATACTTTTAACTATTTTAATTTATTTAAAACTTTAACTAATACTTTTTTTAAAAAACTTTTTCCATTTTTCACAAAAATTAATTTTTAAATATATATGCATACATAAATATTGGAAGGGGAAATATAAATTCTAACCAAACAGAAGCTTAAAGAATGATAGATCAAAAAATATATTCATTTTATAGAGTAATATAAATTTTAATTAAATATTTTAATTAATGAAAATTCATAATGTTTAAGCAAAAACCAAATCAAAAGAAATTTTTTTATTGCAATCAGAAGCTCCTGTGGGCCGCACATCAACAGTCAGCGAACCACAGGTGGTGCACCCCAATAATTAGACTAAAGAAGAAGAATTCTACAAATACACATTTTACATACCACGAAAAGAGTTCTGCTGTAGAGTTTTAGACCAATATGGAGCAAGCACTGAATGAGCAGAACCTGAGAAGTAATTTAATTTTAATAAAAGGCCAAAACATTTGATAAAAACATGAAAATATGATTAAATTTTTTTTAACTTATAACTAAAACAAGTACTACTACAGAATTTAAATTAATCTGAACTTGAACTGGAGACAACATATAAACAACAGAGTTTCCAATTATACAATGAAAAAAGGTAAAAATTTTTAACATTCAAAGTTATTGTCAACAATTTAAGATTAAAAAAAAGATATCTTTAATTGAAAAAACTACAACCAGGGCTCAAAACTAATGAGTGCCCGTGATTGCTAAATTTTTAATCAGACCATCATAAAATAAATAATCCATGGCCTCCTTGACCAGCAATCATTGTTAACGAATGGTAAGCTGTTTTAGTTATATGATTCTAAATAATAAAAAACAGCATATAGCACAAAATTTCTTCATAATTAGGAATGAAGTTTCATCTGACAATTTCATATTCCATTATTGCCCATATTCTACATTATATCATTATCCAAATTTTCCATAATCTATTCTCCATATTCTATGCTTTTACATTTTCTGTACTTATATTTCATTTAACATTCACTCTATTAACTTAAAATGAAAATTCAAATACAGACAAGCAAATAGACCATTGAAACTGTGTATGAATTAGGTAGTAATATATTTTAGTTACTTGTTTATTGTACCAGTGATTATATTTTCTTAATTTCTAACCATGATTACAATAAAGTATCAATCAGAACAAGTTGGAACTAGAGCCAACTCTAGAACAATGGATTTTTCAATTATAAAGTGAATAAAAGTAAAAATTATTATTCTAAAAGAAAATAAAGCTTCAGGGTTAAAAAAAAAATAATTAACGAAACTAAAGTCATGCATCTTTTATTAAAAGAAAACTAATTATTATTTGCCTTTCAGCTAATATTATTTTTCCATCAACACCATTTTCATTCTTTAGTAATAAAACATACCAAAGATGCAGCAGAAAAGAAGTATGTATACATATTTAACAAAAAAATATCTCAATAAATTTTTAGCAAGCTGAGATGGCTCAGGGGATGGAGCGTTCGCCTTCCAATGAAGTAAACCCGGATCAAACCCTGGCAATGGCTGGTCGATTCGAATTTCGCATTCCGCTTGCACCGACCACAATTCTGATGCAAAATATACTGAGTGGTAGATGGATCATGGGATAGAGTCCCCTTGCCGTCAGGTTAAACGTGGGAGGTTTTACTCTCCATGCAACGCATATACGGGTTAGTCCCATCAAAAAGTCTTCCAGAAAGGCACATTTGTCGCAATATTTGATTCAGGAATTCTCTTGTCTTCTGGGTTGGGTTCAAAATTACAAAGCTACGGAGTTGAACATTAGTAGTCATAAACCCAAAATTGGAAAGGCTGTTCAACAAGGGTTATAACAAAAATTTCAGGAAAAAAAATATTACTCTTAAATTTATGATGAAAAGATAAATTCTCTTATAAAAGATCAAGCAAATAAATAAAATATTAAAAATTATTATCCTTTAAATAACCAGACCTCAGATCCTTCACTTCAAGAGGATTCTTTTTAATCTCTCAGCACACAAACTGTTCGAAAAATTACCAAACATCGTATCATATATTTCCCTAGATAAAATTCCTATGCTTCCATCTTTATGACAACCAACATTAAACAAAACAGTCCCCTTTGTTGGTTTGTGGTTGCAAATAAATTTACAGATAGTAAATATAAAATACAGTAAATGCAACCGATACTTGTCATCTGCATATTTTTAACATTACCACTTATATTATTTCAAAAAAGGAATTTGAAAAAATCAACTACACTGGGTTAAGCTTAAACAGCATTGCATACTCATACAAAAACGAAACAAAGGACATAAAAAAGGAAATGAAAAAACTTTAATAGCTTCTGTGACTACTCATTTTATAATAAATCCAAGTCGTAATAGAAGCAATAATATATATTACACAACTAAAAATAACAATAATGACCAGAAATGAAAACAATGGCTCTCAACAGCAAAAATTAGCAGAAAATTTTATAATTTACACTATTACAAAAAACAAAAAAAAACAATCTTATATGTTGGCCTCTCATCTACTCTCTTACTCTCTCATTTAATTCAGTGTGTTGTGACTAACTCATAACACAATTAAAAATTGCTAAAGTATTAAAAGTGACATGTTTTGAGCACTCAAAACACAACCACCCATTCTCAAGACCCACCAGACTAAATGAGGAAATCAAAATATTTTTTTAAAAGGAATAAATGCTAAGTGTCCAAAAAAGAAATTCAAAAATAAAAGTGAAAGAAAAAAAAATTTCGGTCACAAGAGACAAAACAGAGATGGGACTTTATCGGATTTATCTAAAGGCTGGTAACAAAAGTACTAAAACGATTTAAATTTGTCTTACTTCATATTTAAAGGTAATAAATTTTTTGTTCTTCATTATTAAATATATTTTTTAGCTACTGTCTCTTGAGATTATTTATTTTAAAAGAAAAATAGATCAACTGAGGCCTGGCTATATATAGCATCAAAAAAGCAAAAATTTCAAAATCTCAACTTTTTATTTCATTTTGCATTATTATAAATTTAACATCAAATAATTAAGATAAGATAAATAACAGTAACTGGGTCCTCGGCTACTCCCAATTAGGGTGCAAAGTAACGGGATATAAAGTCACACTGATTTCCAGCATCATCTTTGCAATCGAATTTGTCTCTTGCTAGTCAATATCACGCCAACTACCTCTGAAGATGTAGATAATAATTCATTTTCATTGTTTTTTAATGATTCAAACTCTTGCCTGAAAATTTAAGTACAACAGTAAATTGTAACAGAGTCATAAAAACTTACAGAGAATATCAAAATAAGTATTTTTAGAATGTTTTTTCTGAATTTCTAGAACATTAGTAAATTATAATTTTTCGTAAGATTCTATGAAAATTGCTTAAATAGAACTATTTAAAAATATTGATATCAAAATCTTCACTTTAAGAATTTGATCTCTATTTTATTTTTCTTGATAAAATAGATTAATAGGGTATAAAAAAATTCATACCACATAATTAAAAATTTTTTCATCTACAATTAAATAAGAAAAAATAATAGATTACAAATCTTTTTTTTTTCATGGAATTATGTTTGAGTAAACAGATTTTATGAGTGGGTGAATTTTTTTTTTTTAAATTTTCTAAGTATATTTGAAAATATGATTAAAAACCCAAAAAGTGAAATTAACATGAAGGAGTCGAAACTTTGGAACGCTCTCCTGATCAAATTATGGGGACCATATTTTCCAGACATGGTTGCCACTCAAATCAGGAAAAAAAATCTTCCTGTATTTTCCCTGTACATATACGCAATTTATTAAGAGGAAACACAATTACTGTGCTCTTGGATGAGCTATATTAGGCAAACTACATTTATTAGTTTTAATTGGTGGTAAAACAGCTGAACATACTTAAATAATGCTATAGTAAATGAAATAGTTTAGTATAGCTGAAATATCATGGTTAAATATCCCATACATTGCGCTTTGAGTGGTCACTATTTTTTAAAAGATAAGAAACAAAATTCCCTGTATTTTCCCAGTTTGTAAAGAAAAAATAAAAATTCCCTGTTATTTTAAGTGATTTTTAAATTTCCTGTATTTTCCAGGTTTTCCCTGTTCTTACCGTGGAGTGGCAACCCTGCCAGATTGCGGCTACCCCCTATATTTGGAAGGTTAAGAATGAAAAGATGCGAAAAAACATATATGTTAATGCAGAGAAAATACATTTTTATGCTTAATTTTGTAACTTAATTAATGATTAGCACTTAATAATTAGCATATTTGAGGTCACCCCCAGAAATTATTTAGATAGATACTTAAAAAATAAAAATTTGATCATGAGAACGAAAGTTATTTAGCACGATATCTTTTTTTGCGCAATGTACATAGAAGATATTTAAAAGATGGTAATTTTAATGCACAAAAGTAACATTTACAAAATTTAAAGAGATACAAAATTTTTTATACAATATTTTTTTCTGATCAACACAGAAAAGAATATAGATATTGAAAAAATTATATAATTACTTCTTTTTCATATTTTATGAGTCGTCACGGCATTAAAAGAAAGAGAGAAGAAAAAAAAAGGATTTTAAAGGCCGTGAAATTTAAGGAAATAACTGAGATTGATGACATAGCCATTTGTATTTACTACAAAATCACATGAACCGATTCCCTTTAAGAAGGGGTTAATTAAATGTATGTTGTGTGATTCAAGTATTGTAATAAATAATACTCATGGGTGCCACTCTGAAAAACTTTCAAGACTGAACTTATTTTTTGACCAATTAACACAGTCTGTTATTAAACAAAATATTTAAAAAAGCCCTCACTTATCATGAGAGTAGTCGATTTATTATATCATTGAGTTGATTATTTTTCCTAATTTTCTTTTCATTCTCTATTTTATTGATTTAATTTTTAAAGCAAACATATCAAAAATAACAGCTACACTTTTTATATCTCTTTACAACAATTGCTAAATTTCTGACTCTTTCCTGGAGCCATTCATACCTCTATTTTTCACTGCATCATTAATGTTTGCTCCTAAATAATTTATTAAAAAATAATTTTAATTTAACTAAGCATCTCAAAATATCGAGAAAAACAATTTAAACTCAAGCAGATCCTGATTCAACAATGCAAATTTTACTTACACAAGTTCAATCAATAACCTTCAATATAATAATAATATTTTTCAAAAAAAAAAAGTAATTTTTTAAAATATATTTTAACTGAAAATAGTTTTATAATTTTCGTTTGAAAAAAAAAATTTTTTTTTGAAAACTTTAATTCAAGAAAGAATAACATGAAAATATATATTAAATGGGGGACTGAATTCAATCCTCATTACGAAATTCAGTGTAGGAAAAAAATTTAAATTTTAGATTAGCTGAATTCCGATAAATTTTAGACAGAACATAAATTACTGATTTGCAGAAGTCCGCGATTTAACGGAAAAATCACTTGCCTCATTAAATATAAAACAGTACAAGCAAAATAAACTGTTTATAAAACCAATTAAAAAAATAACAGCAATACATTAAAATAAATATAATTAATAACATAATGGAGCAGTAATTAAACAATACTTATTAACTTCATTACACATTCTAATCGATAGTTTTTTTAGATTCCGATAAAACAACATCTTCAACTTGTAATGAGCCGACAACAGCCTGGAAATGAAATAATATTAATATAAATAATAGGATACAATTCATAGACAATTATGAGCAATTAAATAAATGTTTGAATTACATTAACTAATTTATCAAACTTCCCTTTCACCTAAAATAAACAATAATAAAAATTTATAACATTAAATTCAAACATTAGATATAACATTAATGTCAAAACCATTTCAAGAAAATATTTTGAAATAAATATATGTATAAATTTTTGATACATCATACATAATCATGTAAGTCAAAAAAAGAAATTCAAAATTGGAAATAGTATAAGCACTTACTTTTATCTAAATAAAAAAAAATGTATATGAATCTTAATCTAAGGAAGATTTTTTTTTAAACCATTAATAATAACTTAAACTATAAATACTCAACATACTGCAGAGCAGGCAATAGCATTATTTGTTCAGGAATAAGAAAAGTATTTTTGCCATTAGCGAATATTTTATCACCAAAATTTTATTTTTCAATTTTTTCAACGAATATGGAAACATTTGAGAATACACAGGTAAACAGGAGATAGTCGTAAAATACAGGACACTTTGCTAAAAAACCAACTTGGCAGGTACGTGTAAGTAAGGAAATGTAAATTTTAGATTTGCAGAACTACAAATTTTTTTTGCCAAAATATAAATTATTAATTCATAGAATTCTATGAATTAGCAGAAGAATCACATGCTTGATTCTCACGACTCAACAAGGAGCCAAAAACAGAATTTTTGACTTTTAGCATTTTATTAATGCCTTCAAGACTCAAAGATTTTATTTGTCTTGCAGAAAATGTAAGTAAAACTTTGCATTTAAATTAGCATTATTTCAGAGTCTGAAACATGGTTTTTAATTTAATTTTATCTTCTATTTTGAGAAAAATAAATTTACAATTTATAGCAGTCAATATTACGAAATAAAAAGATATTCTTTTAATTAAAAAATTGTAAGACACCCAGCCACAGGTGTTTAGGGTGTTTGACTTACATTTTGTTTTCCTGCACAAAATCTATAAGATTTAGAAAATTGAATTTTCAGAGGTGTGTAAAAATGTACAAGGTCAACAAGGAATTTTACATTTGATAATTAGTTTGAAAATCAGTAACTGTTATACTTGAGGTAAAAAGATAACCTTCGAGTCACTTAGCAACCCTCAGATAAGAAACTAAAGAATTGAATTTTGATGTGCTGAAAGAGGCAATTTATTTACGAACTTAAGTTGTATTTTTTTTTCCATAATTCCAATTTGTTCAAAAAATTACAGCAATTTTAAATGTTTTCCTAAAGAATTTTTTTTTCATTCTTTTTGCTTTAAATAATACTTGTTTATCCATGTTGTTATTGCTCTCTCTCTAGACCTTCATTTTATATGTTCACACTTGAGTTGGTGTTGAAAGTAAAAAGAGAGAGAACAAGATGTTGCTAAATATAATAACTTAACATTTATATTAAAATTTTTAAAAATATAAAAACCTTACTTAAAAAATCATAAAAATTCTTTCAAATTTAAACTGTTATATAAGGTAAACATTACATATTGCAATGAAATAAAAATACTTCATTTTATTTTTATTTTTTTTGTAGCATACTTTTTCTAAGTTTCCTTTTTTCAAGTATAATTTATTACTTTCAAATCCAGACTATCATTCATTTTGCTAACAACAACAAATTATTAAATTAACAAATTATTGAAATGTGCCTGCAAAAAATTATAATAACTATACATTTTTCTCTTTGCTATCTTCGATCTTTGAAAAATTTTTGAATATCAACTTGAATAAATTGACAATCACGGAGATGGGAGAGCAGAGCCTCCTGGTTACATCAATAATTACATTACAAGAAAAAAAATTACATATAAGCAATTTTTTAACATTGAGTAAGTATTTTTTACAATTCGTTTTTAGCATTAAAAATTGATGACATTTAAAAAAAAAGTTTTACTTGTATGACTTTCAACTTTGTACTTATATGAAAGATATTTTCCCTATTAACTTTAATAGAAATATATTTCAATTCTTATAGTTATTTAAACTTTAAAGAAAAGAGGGAAAAAAACTTTTCAATGTTTTATTTTTAAACACAAAAATTTCCTTATCAAGCACTTTAGGAAATGGAAAAGTTACACAAAACATATTTAAATTTTAAATTTAATAAAATTAATATATTTTTACAAATTAAAAAAATAAATTAAACTTCATTGATTTATAGCTTGGACATTTATACATAAAACATACACAAAATATTTATTATACATGCTCTTCCCTTAAAAAATTTTTTGTTCAATTTTTTTTATAGATATTTTCAAAATTTTGCTAAAAATAGAAAGGTATGCATGACACACACTAAAAGGGCACTTGAAATAAAAATAAAAACCTCTAAAAAAAGAGGAAAAGTAGAGACCTATGAGATGAAAATAAATGTTATTCTTTGTAAACTAGTCAGTAGACTAGTTTAGAAAGAATAACTTACTGATGTAAAATTATAGGTAGGCAAATCAATTCGTATCTTGTTATCATTTAGGCGTTTAGCTTTCTAAGTACCACGAAGAGTTTCAAATTCTAAAATTTCTGATTTGTTATCTATGGGAATAAAACTAAATAAATAATAAAAAATAGGGTAAGACTGCACCAATGGGAACTCATTCCCCTTTATAGATTGACTTTATGTATTATCATAATTATAACTTTGATTCCCGATTATGCTTTCTCACTCAATAGTGTAATATATAAATAAAATAAAGTAAAATAAAAAATAACAATCAGTAATGGATAAATAGATTTATAAATAAGTAAATGAATAAATACAAAATAATAACCTAATACTTTTAATCCTTAGCTATAAAATAAATAAATTATCATGCTTACATATGGAAAAAAGAAAAATATGACTATGGAAAAAAGCAAAAAATGAAGGATGAACTGAAGAATCAATAAAATAAAAGAACAACTTTTCAACTAAGTCATCAAAAAAAATTATAAAAAATATTAAATTGCTAAAATTATTGAACAAATAATCTGTATTTAATTGAAATTAAAACGTATTCAATCAACAAACATTTTTAAAAATAGAAGGAGGAAAAAACAATGAAAATGCAATATGTAAAGATCTTTTATTTATAAAAAAAAGAAAGAAAAATAATCATAAACAAGATGGATAAATACAAAAGTATTAATTAAGATGATAAAATTGTGAAATTCATAAAAAAATTTTAAAAAAATAACAAATAAATAAATAAAAATATATAAATTAATCGATATTGAGCAAAAATTATAACAAGCTAAATAAAACCAAATTATAATAAAAGAAAGATTTATTAATATCATCAAATTAATATAAGATTTATTAATAAAACAAAATTAATGACTATAATAAAGAAAGGAAAATAATAAAATAAAAGATAAATTTATATATCAAATTAAATAAAAACGACACTTATAAATTACCAAACAGAATTGTTTGTTAAAAGAAGCGCTTACCTAAATATTAAAACCTGGGACAAAGCAAGATATGATGAGATCAATTCTTAATCTTAAAATTCATGAATAAATAGAACTAATTTATTAATTGCGAAGGAAAAAACTTTGGGGAAAAGTATCACCACAAAAAAGAGAAAGCTGCCATCTGCTTCAGGTCTCTTCTTAACAATAAATAATACTCTTCACTTCTTAATAATAAAGTATGCTTATGCAAAAACAATATTCAGCTCTTATTTCTTTATATTTTGTTACATATTATTTTCTTTATATATTATTTATTTAAGAATAATAGAATCTCAAGCACACACCTAATGAAGATGGGTCCAGAAAAAATCTGATTATTTTTTTCAAATCCTCCAATTACAATTGAAAACAGAAGAGTGAAATCCTGTAATTTGATAGAGTGTTAAATTCCCTGAGAATTCCCAGATTTAGGGTAAAATTACGTTTTTCAAATCGGTTTTCCCGATATTCTCAGTACGTACAAACTCTGATATTTCTATAAGAAAGCGTGCATTTCAAAAAAACCATATATACATAAAAATTTACACATGATATAATAAATAAATACTCTTTTAAAAAATACATTTATTGCTAATTAGAAGAAAAAAAATATTTAAACTTTCAAGTAAAAAAAATAGGAATAAAATTGATATACTTAAAGCAAAGAATAAAACGGCAGAAGATGCCAGAGTTGCATGACCACAAAAGTTAACTTCACAGGTTGGAGTAAACCATTCCAGACCAAACTTATTGCCTAAAGATAAAAAAATAAATAAACTCAAGAAGAATAAATAATATTAATTTAAATTTTTTTTAAAATTTAAATATCATTATAAATTACCATTTAGCATAGGCACTTCTATTAATGTGTCTGAAAATAAAATCTATTTATGCAAGGAATAATTTGATTTAGTGACTACAGTGATTTAGATGATTTATAACCCTGCATTGAACAGCTGACCCAATTTTCCGGGTTTTACTAATGTTCATCTCTGAACCCTTGTAGTTTTGAACCCATTACAAGGGAACTCCTGGATCAAGCATTGATAGAAATATGCCTTTACTTTCTGGTGGAATCCGCACTTGCGTTACATGGAGAGAAAAACAAGGTCACAGAGGATATTTTACGTCAGTACTGTGGTCGGTGTAAGTCGGATGCAGAATTTGTATTGACCAGCCGACCAGAATTTTTTTTTTTAACAAAATCAAAACTTTTTTAGACGGCACACAATAAATGACATTAAAGGAAACATTTTGGAGTAGCTAGGAGCTTTTCCTTGTTATTTCAAAGTAAACCAAAAATGACTTTAATATTCTGACAATATTAAAATTATAACAGCACTAAGATTTTATATACACCACATACAGACAGATAATTTTCTCTTAGAAGAAACAAAAAATTCATTTAGTCTAATGAAGTGGCATTTTAAATCTGTTATTTCAAAAATTTATCTGAATGCTTGATTAAATAAAAATCACAGTTAAAACGTTTACTAAAACTCAACTGAATGAAAATGTAACATAGTATTTGCAGTAATGTTTAAAAAAAATTGCAAAAATGTAAAAGTGCTTAATATTGTTAAAAAAAAAAAATTCAAAAATTTGTCAAACTTGAATATTTTCTATGAGTGTAGAAGATTTCCCCAAATGTTAGGAATCCACCAATTTTTCTCGTGAAAGCTGGCAGCAATGCATTTTTCTTTTAAATCTAGAGTTATTACAAAACATACAATGACTATTACTTTACCTTCATAGAAGATTTCCATTTTTTTCCATTCAGCCATTCTTTAGCTGTAAGTGATGGAGTAGGTGCAACAGTGTCAGGAACAAATCTTCTTGAAATTGTTCAGACTAATTAAAAATAAGTTTTGAAAATAATATATAAGTAAATATATAAAACCAGTTACAATATATTTTTGATAATACTTAATGAATAAAATCAAGAAATACCATCAAGACAAGCAACAGTTACTATAAGATATCGTGACACTAATAAATTGCCAGGCAGAACGTAAAACAATAACTAGAATCAAAAAAGGAATTCTCTGTTCTAAAATAGAACTCAAGAGAATTTCCAAGGGTAGTTATGAAGTTAGTTGCAAATATGTTGATTACAATATCTTTTATTTCTTTGTGTTTATCATTTCCCACATGTACAAAAAAAGTAAAAATATCAAAGTTTTTTCCATATGAAAAAAAAAAGGAAATACGGTCAAAACCTCATTAATGTGAAATCACTTAGAGTGAAATATAGCTTTACATGAAATATATGTTTTGTCCCGTGAGTCAGCAATCAATTATTACTGTATTTTACATATTTAGCAAGAAAATTTCAAGCTGATTATCGCTTTACATGAAAGGTCACAACACAGATAAGAAGCATGTGCATAATGTGCCAATTAATCATTTTGAAGAATGCTATTTCTATTATCCACGTTTGTTAGGAGTAGCAGATGGGTAAATAAAGAAAATAGTTAAATAAAGTTATTAAAATTTTTAAGCTTATTTTAATTTGTTAGGTATATAAAAGTAGTACATGATATGTATTAATCGTATGTAATAAATTGCTTTCTTAATGCATCGGATAAGATAAAACCTGGTTAACATAAATAATTATGATACTCCCGCCAATTTTGCGTGAATGAGGTTCGACTGTATTAAAAAACTTTTTGGTAGCAATTCTTAAAACCATTAAATGTTTTCTTTTAAGAAACAAAAGCATCCTTAGTAGTTAATGTGATATTTTACTAAAGGTATTTCAGCACTTCTACCTTCTAAGCACTACTGCTTGTTGAACCTCAAGCTTTTCACTTTCTTCACTTGACATTAATCGAAAGCGATAAATCTCCATCTGTTTCAGATATGGCTATCTTGTGGGTAACCTTCGTTTCTTTCCACTGTTATCCCCACTAAGTAGATAAGGAAATTTGTTTTGGCAAAGTGCTAAGCCCCCAATCAAAGTTACTCTGCCTAAGCTACCCTAAAATAACGCCTCAGTAACCCCAAACATAATTTATAGTGAAATTAAGACCAAGAAACATTCGAAATTTCAGTTATTTTATAATATGCAGTAAATTAGACATCATATGCAGATTTTGTAGTATAAATCTATTTTTAGATTAATGAATTTTCTTTTCCAAAAAGTGTAATAAGATAATAGGGGGAGGGCAATTTCATAATGTTAATAACTTTGAGTGAGGACAGCAAAATAAAAAGGAGGAAAATATGGATGAATATATTGAAGATTTTTTTCATCTCCCTCTTTGATGTGTTGGCTATGTTTCAAGGGTTAAATTTTCTACAAAATTTTGAAACATTCCTTGTGAATGATTATAACCAAATGCGACAATTTAGTGCCATAGATCTCTAATATCAAACAATAAATGATACATTTTATTAAACGTTGAATTAATACCATTATTGTTAACATTTTAAAATGATTTTATATGTTTAAAAATTTACATGTTACTTAACGTTTGAGAATGAATGATTCAAAAAATTATATGTGATTAAAAATGTATACTAAGTTTCAATAACCCTTTTCCTGGCATGTCCCCAGCGATCTTTTCAATAATTGCTTCCTTAAAAGTTCATACATGTTTGTCTGATTTTTTATTTCTTAACTGAAAAAGACCCTTCTGAGCAAGGAATGATTTCCAAAATATTTTTTTAAAAAAACGTTTTTCAGACAATTATTGGTCTACCAATAAAAAACTTTTGCCCTGCAAGATTAAGAGTGTTTTTGGGAACTCTTTTACGAAGGAAAATAAAAAAAAAAGCCATAGCTTGGGGTCCTCAAACATGAAAGTTATAATTTCAAACACCATGAAATTTAAAAATCCATAGAAAATTACCAAATGTAGAATGCGCATAACACCCTAAATAACTTTTGATCTAATGATCGGATCCTCACATTCTAGGACTCAATGGTTTGAGTGGGTGACACAAATATGTTAATTAATTTGTGCAGATGATATTTTAAATCAAGAAATCAGACACAAAAACTTACTTTCTCTGAACAAACACAACCTTTTTTCTACGAATTCGAATTACTGATCCCAAAATGAAGGGGAATATTTCTCGCTATCTGAGAAATATGGTCATAAAAGTTTGGTCAGGAAATCAGTCCAAAGTTTTTAATTTGACCAGATTTTTCCACCTACAAGAAAATTATAAGAAATCAAAGAATAATTCTTTATTTTTGCAAAGTTCTGCAAACTTAAATAATATAGTAATTTTTCAAATATTAAAAAATTAGATTACAAATGCTTTTTATTTCTATTAACTGAGACTCTTCTTCGCATTGACATTTTCATAATTAGCATAAAGAATGCAGGCTAAGAATACTCAAATCGTGAACTAACAGTTGTTCTGTTTTAGTGATAGCCAAAGAAAAAATTCAGAACATTTCTTTTGCGAAGTATTTATATACCAATCTATTTTTATTTTTTAAAAAAAGACAAATTTAGAAAAAATAATAATTTGCTTCACTTAAGTACATTAAAAGTGAATTTTATCGCTAAAGAATTACAAAATATAATATTTTTAGTTTCAAATCTTTGTTTAGTCAGATAGTTTAACGGTATCCAGTATAGTTCTATTAATGGAGTACTAAACAATTCATAATACATATAGAGAGATCAATACATATAAAATTTTAAATCAATACATATAAAATTTTACAGTGCTGTTACATTGAAATAAAAAAAATAATCAGTATCAATCAGTTAACATTTCCTCATACCAATATTTAATTAAATTTTGTAATCGAGTTCAAGACTTCCTTAACACATTGACTGCCGCATGCATTTGCAGTGAAATCTCCTTCAGGCCAAGAGTACCGCTGTACGAAGTGTATTCTGCTAAGTCCCAACGATATTTTAATAACATGAGTCCCTGGCGGTCACAAGAACAATATCTCGGTCCATTTGTTTCCACGGTATCATGCCTGTTTATTTGAGTCTGTTGCTTCTCATCTCGCAACTTCACACGATCAGTTTGAATCTTTGCTGAGTAAAGAGGAATATAACTTAAAGTTTTTACTCCAATTAGATGAAATTTCAAAAAAAAAGAAAGAAAAGAAATGGAAAACTTACTTTTTAGTGAGTCAGATAGAAGTGAACAAGAAAGCTTTTATAAGGCTCACAATAATTTCCTCAATAAATAATTTTTGTATTACTTTTATAAAAATTCAATAGTTTTGTTACGTCCTGTGAAATATCTTTTAAAATACATACGAATGTCCTTCGCAAGGAGTCATCTCAAATAAGCATCACCCCAATACGGGTGACGTGGCCTGATCAGAAACTATGCTGTTACCTGAATATGGGTGACGCGGCAGTCAATGTGTTTATCAAATAAGTATAAAGTAGGGTTTCAATAATCTTGAAACAAAAGCAGAGTAATTGTGTTTCTTAACACTTTTGTACAAAATTAATTTAGTGGATAATACCTCAATTTCCCATTCGAAATTGTTATGACATGATTAGAATCGAATATTTTTAAAATCAGATGAAAGAGATAAATCAATATGACTTTTAAGTGTTCAATGTTTGCTATTGCATTTGCATAAATAAGTGTATGAACCTTGAATTCTTCACCATAAAAATTTTATATTACATAAGATTTATTGAGTATCTTTTTCGTAAAGTGACTGCATTCCTAAATAATTTGAAACAAAGTATCCTGCAGGTAAGGTTGTATGACTTAATTGTGCATCTAAATGAGCAGTCCATAAATTTGAATCATCAAATATTGTGAATTTTAAAAGCACAATTACATAAAATAAAACGATGCTGGGTAGAAAATACAAATTTTTCAAAATTAATTTGACCATTCCCAAAATAATGGAAAATTCAAACTTATGGCAGAAATTATAAACATGATTTTTATTTGTAGAAAATGGAATGTTCTGAACGCACACAAATCATGACAAAAAAGATAAAAATTGGGACTAAATATGATCAGAAATATCAAGAATATCAGGATAACTAAGAACCCTGTGATGTTCCAAATTCTTAATAGTTATAAAAATAGCATATTAATCAATAAAAAGCATTATTTTGTTTGAGACTCTAAAAGAAAGAAAAACAAACAAATATTTGACCTTTCCAGCAGCATATACCATTTTAGTATCATGATCATAAAGAGAACGCCAGAAGAAATATCAATGTTCTCAATTCTCAGAGGAGTGTCCAAATTGTGCTGAAAACATAAAAAATTTTTAGTTTACTATTCAAACATTATTAAAGAACTTTTTAAGGTGAAATATTATAAAGGAGGGTAAAGCTGAGGGTTCAGTCATATGAAGTAACATAGACTAGTTCTCTTCTGGAGGTTCATTTTGGAGAGGGCTACATTTCTTTCAAATTTGTCAAAAAATCTTATTAAATATATTTTTCTAACTAGTCAAGAATTTTTTTCACTAATAATCTGAATGATTACCTGTATTCTGGTTTATATCTAGAATTACAAAGTTGTTTAGTTATTCCGTAATATTTTTTATAGATATAAAAAGGCTGTTTTTATCCTCAGTAGCTCTACTACACATGACTAATGTGGGCAAACTAAGGTGCTAGTGACAAATTTGATAATTTGTTAAGTAGTCATTTATCATAACTCAGAAAGGTATATCTAAAGATAAAATTAAATCAAATACAATCTAAGCCTTATGGAGGGCATTTCACTTAACTAAAAATGACATTTTAAACAAAATCAATACATTAAAAATTAGTATTCAATTCAATTTTATTTGATAGCATGAATCAATTTAAAATTGAATCAGTTGCAATAAGCATAGTTTTAACTTGATGATGAAATGGTTCAAATGAGGAGCGCATGGTTTAGTAATATCTCCCTCAATGAAAACAACTGTCAAAAGAGAACCATTTGCTGTTTTAATTTAATGTATGGCAAAAATTCTTTCATTTATCTATATTGAATGGTATTCTTTTATCAAACTTGATGAAACATCACCTTTAAATTTTCTTAAAACTTTCAAGGGATGAATTAATCTAAAGGTTTTGTGCTAAATATTGAAATCATTAATTGTAAAGGTATATTATTCTGCAAAATCATTTTGATTTAGAAAATGCATAGCATCAATTGATCATTTATTCCATTGGAAGTTGAACAGAGTCATTGTCCACACTACCCATACCACCATTTTCTACACTAGTTCCATGAAGACATGCTGTATTTGTTTAAGCCTAATACTGGTTAATTGAAAATATACAGAGCAAAAGGTAATATCAAAATAGGCAAAAATGTATAATTTTTAACTTATTGGCACCTCTTTTGAAATAATGAATATAAAATATGTTATAAAAGAGAAATTTTTAAAGTCACTTTTGCACCGTAAAAACCCTCTTTTACGAATTTAAACAAAAATATTCAGTCTAATTTGGTCATTGCATTTTTGAAGTGTACATCAATGTACACTTCACTTTGACATTTTGCATTTTAAATTTTTATTTTTACATTTTGATCATTCAAAAATTAAATTTTAATGTCTAAAAATATTTTGTTTGATCAGGCAAATCAAATCAAATAAACAACAAACAAAAATATTTTCTTACGAGCATCAAAATAAATCTAAATCGATGAGGCGAATATTAAATTTATGTGAATCTATTTTGAAAAAAAAAATGGGTTTTCAAAGTTTTTTCCTAATTCTGAGAAAACATAAGCTATCTGTTAAGTTTTCCTGTTCTGTAATGCAAATTAACAAGATTAGTATTTAAGATTTTTCTGCATTAATAATTTTAGCAAAAAATAATTACAAAAAAAAAAAAAAAAAAAAAAAAAAAAAAAACAGATTTAAGAGTGTAATTTTTTATTCCAATCAGAATTTTTTTTAAATTCTTTTCGTGTTTAATGATTAAAATTCTACTTAGATGTATAAATACTCAATACCATTTAACAATAAAACTGTACTGAAATTCTTAATACCAGTAACAATAAAAAGTTTAATATTATTTAATTAATGCAAACTAATAAACCAAAATTAACTTGACTTATCAAGTATGATATATAAATTCTATATAAAAAAAACTTTAATTTTTAATTAACAAATTTATTAGTTAAGGTCTGTTTGCCGAAGCAATTTTAGTAAACAAATAATTAACTTGCTATACTAAAAACCATACCAGGTAATTTCGTGTTTAGGGTTGTAGCAAACCTGAACAAAACATCAGAGAATTTTATCAGGGTGCATAAAAATCATATTTTTTTTTAAAAGATATATATTACATATTATAAATTTTATTTCAATAAGATTTTTTATTTTAAAATTCTTTTCACGTTGAAGGATCTGAACTCTAAAATGTACAAATAATATTTAATATTACTTAACAATACTGCAATAAAAATTCTTAATACCATTAAAAACAGTTTAATATGATTTAATTACTACAAACTAATTACAAAACAAATTATAGAAGCCATTATTTTTTAATTAAACTCAAAACTTAAAATAAATTATAAAAACAGAGTACCAACAGACCAAAACAGAGTCTTGGTTTTTGGTGGGCATATAAATCTAGAAGACACTGGACGTGCACCATCCTTTTGACCTTGAGACAGTTTGATGAAAAAAGAGAAACTGTTCCGCGTGGCAAGTCAGATGATTCTAGCCTCTGTAAAAAGTTTTATTTCATATTAGAATTTCTAACAAATGCAGAGAAGATAAATCATTTGCGAAGCAGGAAAAATATAAATTAAACACAGTAATTATAATAAAATTATAAATTTAACACAATAATATATTAAGTATTCACTCTCCTTTTTATGCGATTTTTTTTTCTATTTGGACTTTTTACTATCAAAATATGGTAGTAGCTACAATTCCAAAAATATGGTCCTGATAGTTTAGTCAGAGAAGCGTTCGAAAAAGTGTATTTTACACAAATACATATTTGTGTTAAATAAGCTCATGGACTTCTTAAAAATAATAGAAAATTTTTGGAACATCAATTTAAATTTACTTTATCCAAATGAATCCCATGTTTAAAAAAAAAAATTAATAGTCTTTTTTTTATTTTATTAATTGCGTGTCGAAAATTTCTTTCAATTATATGGTAAAAAAATTTACATAATATTAAATTATCAAAGAGGAGAAAGTGGGAGAGTGGTCGAAAGCTGTTGTAGTTTATGTTATTTTCAATTTTATACATATTTCACTGAAACTTATAAATTTTTGAATTAAATAGAAAATTTTTTTACTACAATTATAAATTTAGTATATTCGAACGAATGCTGCATAAAAAAAAAAGAATTTTAACAGCTTTTTGACATTTTTATTATTTTTTTAATACGGGTGGAAATTGTTTTTGCTAATTTTAAGTAATAATTTTCTTATATCATATTAAACTATGTAATTTTAAATGATAAAAAACAAAGTTTGAACGACATTGATAAAATTGTTTTTGAGAAAAAACTTTTTTAAAATATAGCTTTTATTCAGGTTTCATAACCGAAACTATTCAACTGATTTAAAAAGTTAACCTTGCAATTTTAAACTTTTTGCGAAATTTATTAAATGATATAATAAAAAATTATGATAAACTATGTTTCACATGAAATTTTACTTGAATAAAGGAATTCCCTAATTTTTGTTCTTTGATAGTAAAAAATTCTGAACTATTAAAAATATATGTCTGTTAATTAAGACAAAATACATTTTAGCGTATTTTTAGAAACTTGATTAATAGTTGGCAATTATTAATTAGCAAATTTGCAATCACCTTTTTGAACCATTACTATTGGCACTTAGTTATTGCAAATCTAATGATTGCAACAAAAAGTTAGTTAAGGTGAGTTAAGAGGCAACAAGAGCAGAAGTTACTAAGGTTCATTGCACCTATTGTTAGTCATTCAAAAAATATATATATTAACAATATGATAACTACATCAACACTTTTAAGAATAAACCACAAGCATTCAATGTTACTAACAAACAAGTATTAAGCATGAACAAGAAAATTCTTTTTAGCAACTTATCCCTTATGGTTGGGGTGCACAACCTTTTAGAATAAAGGGCCACTTGCACAGCAGGTTGACTAACGAAGGGCCGCACATGTATTTGGATATGTTAACAGCAAATGTATTAATATTTATTTAAACATTAGTGTTCTATTTTTTTTTTTATCAATAAACTTAGTAATATATTTGTAGAAAATTAAAGGTGTTCAATTATTAAAATTCATTAAAAGATAAAAAAACTAATAATTTAAGGCAAAAAAAAATTGCCATTTTTATCATATCAAAAATAGATTCATCAAAATAAATAAATAAACAGTGGAGAAAATAAGTGCTTTTTTTATCATATTTTGCAATACAGAAATTCATTTTAAAAATAAATTCTAATTAAAAAAAACTGCAATGCTCATAGAATGAAAGTAGGAAAAAATTTGGTACATAATTAAGTAATATAAATGTTGAATTCCAAACGTAACAGAGGGGAAATCACACAAGTATTTTATTCTAAAAAATATATTAAATATTTTTGAAAACAAAAATTCTACTAGAATATGATACTTTAGGGTTTAATGTTTAATTAATTGACATAAAATAATAAAAGAGCCTCATAGTTAAATTGCAAGTTAATTAAAAGTACTTGTAACAGAGGAGACAAATGAAATCCCCTATTTTTGACATACAGTGTTATTTATGCTAAATTCTGTGATTAAGAGCATCCTAAATTTAGACCCTGTAACTTTTTTTAAAATTATCACATTTCAAGGTAAAATAAATTATTATAAGATTTTTAAAATTGCAAACACATTTTTTTAAGTCAAAATAATGCATTATAACAGAGAGTACATGGAATGTAACAAAGGGGAGATCTTACAAATTTGACAAATAGTTCAAATGAAATATCACTATTATAAGTTACTCTTCGGTTATTTAAAGTTGGAGTTGGCAGCACTGCTATGATTGAAAACCATGCTACATCTTTGTAGTTATATTTGAAAAATTTTATTTTACCAGACCGTGTTTAAAAAAAACTGGTGTATTGTTTGTTTCTTTCCCAATTTCAGTTATTTCGGCAACAAAATTAGCTACTAAATTTTTTCCTTGAGCTTTTTACTGTTACAAAACTATCTATTACACGGCATTTATGAAATAAAAAGTCAATTGAGCCATTGTCGCAAGTCGCTATATTTAGTAATTCTATGTAGTTATTAGGCTAACAAGTATGATTTTAATAGTAAATTCACATTTTCGTGAATAGCACATACACATTTTATATGGTGTTTTATCTACACATAAAATATGGATGGGTCATAGTGCAGCAAACTTAGATTTGCCAATTTTTATGTTTGGATGCATCTGCTTTGTTACTTGATTAAATTCCATCAAGATGCACATTTGGCTTCGTGGACTTTCTATCCATTTTCTTTGACAATCATACACTCAGCTCTACCAGAAGTCTGGTAAAAAAGTTTATTAGATGAGTAGAAATTTATTACAAGCCTTTTTTGTTTCATCAGAAACTCAATTACTAAGCTTTTGTTTTGGTAGTAAGGTTACAGAGTATGCAGCATAATGTTTTCTTAGAGATACATATAATGCATGGTTCAGCTTTTACTCTGAATTCAACTTTTTCAAAGCTTTTTAAGCTCCATACATTTATTAATTTCATAATGTTTGATTGCGTTAATGTAGAATTCAGCTTTTTTTGCTAACTGGTATTTTCATCTCTGATGGTTGGCTTTTTTAATACATTTCCCCAATGCCTAAAGAATACTATAAAGAAAATATTCTACCTCAATTTCTACTGCTTGTATCAGTGCATTTTTCCTATATCTTCATTTTTTTTTTCAATTTATCTATTTTTCTGTTAAGTTTTTTTTTTTTCAAAATACTTCTGTTATCATAAATTTTTGTTTCATATTCTTTATCTTTCTTCTCACAAATATCTTTAATTATCTGAGAGGATATAGAACATTCTAGTTCTATATTCTCTCATTCTTTCAGCTGCTGTTTTCCCCATACTGATTACTCGCTTAAAAAACTTTTAACTATAAACTAAGCACAATGTTAAATAAAAATTGCACAGCTTTATATAAAAAGTGTGCTCTAATAGTGGAGGAACTAATTGAAACTATTGAATCAGGATGACAGTTCCTTAATGGTCAACTTATCAATTTTGTGTAACTGAGGGGATAATTAGTTTTGACCTCTCTGTTATAGGAGAAACTTTAAAATTTTTAATTTTTTTTTCTCTAAAAATATAACATAACATGATTGTACTAATGGACTTCATTGTAAAAACCAAATATTAAGTAAAAAGGTTTTTTGTGTAATGATAAAATAAACTTAGGAGAATAATTGTAACAGAGGGGACAAACATATATTTGAGATAATTTTTGACTTAAACAATAAGAAAAAAAAATTTTAACGGTAATCACTGCATAATTAGACTCAGGAACAATTTATTTTACAATATAAATCAAACTATATGTAAAATCGTAATATTTTTATTAACCAATTCTTCTTTAAAAGAGACAGTTTTTTGGTAAAATAAGTCAAAATCATAAAGCCTTGCTATTCATGATAAATTTTACTATACTAATGCATAACTCCAAAGAATAACATTTAAATTTATAAATTACAACGAATGTCCTTTAAAATGATACCAAATACAAGGATATTGCTCAAACTTTAAAAATTCACTACAGTTGGCATGGAATTCACCAAATTCAAATTAAATACTTTAATTGAACAAAATTCATAAGTTTTGAACAAAAGCCTAAAATAAAAGCAAAACTGTTATTGTTCAAAATAAAATCCAATTCTTATTTGGTAATGTACTTTATTATTTATTTTTATTGATTATTCGATTTTTTTTATATAGTAAATGTTTTCTTTTTTTAATTGAGAAAGATCACTTGACTAACAAAAAATTAAAATCAAAACTACAAACAGTGAGCAGTTTAAAAATTCATGTTTTTCGCCTCTTTATGAATTTATCAGGTTCCAAAAACATTGCATTTATATTAGGGATGTAACGAGTATTTGGCCCTTTCGTCAAAAATTCAGTTGGTCGAAGGATCAGCCAAATATTCAGCAGAATATTTTTTAGAAAAGTATTTTTTTTTTGAATTTGTATAGATATGATAAGGAATAATATAAAATCGTATTTTTAACTATATAGTATTGTTTATTATGAGATATAGTTTTTACACAAATTTCTTAAATTTTAAAATCCATGTTTCTGCACATAGCTAGCAAATTTATCATATAGAAGGCAAATGGAAAAACTAAATTTGAAGAATTGAAATTAGATTAGTTTACATTGAACCACAAGTTTTGGCTTTTTGTTAAAATGTATATATATGTATTCAGATAAGTAAATTTCGTCATTTTTTCGATTCTTTTAATTCTAAGAATTTAGAAGGATTTTTTTTTTCATTTTTGCTGGTTTCATTATAACACAACATTTTAACAGAATGTCTCATACTATTAATTTATTATCACTTTCTCCCTGTACTAAAATATGAATAACCAGTAACATAGAACTGTGATTTTCAGTATTAAAAGTTTTGTTTTAGGAAGTAAGAAAAATATATTTTTTCTGTTTTTCTTTTTAATTAACTTTTCCTTTTACAAGCATTTTTTTAATGAGCATTACTAATTAACTATTTTACAGCGATTTTTTTCTTCAAAAAATATAGCAATATGAAACATTTAAACTGAGATTTTCAGCATAAAATTTTCATTAAAAGAAATTAAGAATGTTTTTTGTTTTCGTTTCTATCTCTCTTTTTTTTTCTTTTTAAGAAAAATTCTTTCGTATAGTCGTTTTTATTATATCGCGGCAATTTTCAAGAGCATTTTTGTTACACTTAATTCTTTTTTCTTTACTCTTTCTGGTAATTTTGAGGCTTTAGGAAAGTTAAAAAATCCGTTAAATAAGAATAAATAAATTAAAAAATGAAAACAAAAATTCTAATTTAAAGCAATTACTTAAAAATCAAAACATATTGCGAAATTTGCGGGAAAAAAGAGAACAATTTCGCCCCAATTTGCGCCGCAACAGACCTGCAGTCGTAATCATGAGAGAAAATGAGAAATGTTATCATTGAAACATTTAAACATTTTACGGCAAATTGTTCTAATATGATGAGCGAAAAATGAAATAGAATTTTGTGATTGGTTAAACAATAACCATTGTTATAAATTTAACAACTCAATTTTTCACAGATTTTAAAGATAACATTAATGATAAGTGTTAGCTTATAGCTCTATTTAATCAAAAAAATAGTTTAGTGCACATATTTAAATATTTAATTATTTTATATTCACTATGTCAGATAAATTCAATTAACACTGTGTGGTAGCATGCTTGGTTTATGTCGCCAAATGTATACTTTGTCTGATATCATCCAGTATCATTTTGTTTATTTTAATTATTTTAAACATGTTTCTAAAAATTACTTATTTAAAACCAACAGTAATAAAATAGAAAAAAATACATTTATGTATTCAAAAGCAAAATTAATGGGAAAGTGGTACTAGTTCATTTAGGAGAAATGTTAAAAATTGACGCCAATGATGCTAAATTAGTTAAGGTAATATATGCATATTGAAATAAGATATAAGCCTTGTACAGTAGAGAACCATTTATCCGGTATCCAGATAACCGGGAAACCAGAAAACCGGGAAAAATTTTGCTCGAATTTCCCGCCATTTTAAACTAGAACGATTTTAAACTAGAACGAAAAAAGCGGAAATTGGACTCATCCTTGAAGTTGAGTAGAGGAAAATGTAAGGAAGGGGAAGATTTTTTCCCCCGCTTACCCAGAGAAACGTCATTTCCTCCGTGACCTTGAAGGCAGGGAAGGGAGGAATTTTATTTTTTCCTTTAGGCCGTCAATCAAACTCAAGGGTGTGGCATGCTGATTTCGTTTTCTGCTTGATTTACGAGGGGGGTGGGGAAAATGCATTGCATGCATATCAGTGAACAGAAAAAGAAAAGAGAAAAATATATTTATTTGACATCGACTAATAAAAATAAAATCTTTTTCTTTTGAATAAATTCTTATTCTTTGGAAGTGCGGTATCAATTACAAGTTTTTCTTGGTGTGGAATCACATCTGCTGTAATTAAAAATCTTGTTTTTATCAACAAAAAAGTAAAATAAAAGGAGAATTGTTTATTATTTTAAACATAGGATTATTTTATGAAGCAGATTGCAGTTTTGTTTTTCTGATTCCACTACGTTTGATTTTTTTTCTTTTCGCGATAAATTTCGCATTCAATAAATTAATTCTTTTTATTCATAAATTTTATCATTAGGTTTTTTTTTTTTTTTTTGAATTCCGTTGATCTTGCCTTGTTTCGGGTTTTAATATTTATGCTAGTGCCTTTTTTAACTATCGTTTCGGTTCGATAATTTTCAAGTGTTTTTATTTAGATTAATAAGTTTTCCTTTTATTTTATCGTTTCCCCCGTATAATTAGGTATGAAATATATTGCGTTACTTAATCATTGATTTTGTTTATATTATTTAATTTAGGAATTGTAATTATTTTTAAAAAATAAATATGAGAATTTTGTATTTTTTAAACTTGATTTTCTTGTCTAAACTTGCAAATTTTTTTGTTCTTTTAAATGTTATATTTCTACCATTTTTTTTTCTTTTTAAAGTTAGGAGTACCTTTCTTCTTTCTCTTACTTTATGCATTACACTTTTTCCTTGTACTTCGGGTTCAATAAAACATTGATTAACGACACTTTTTGGTCGATCCAGAAAACCGGGAAATTCAGATATCCGGGATAGCGATGGTCCCGAGCATCCCGGATAATTGGTTCTCTACTGTACTAGAAAGCAAAAATAATGGAGTAAAAGCCTTTACTTTTCCAGAAGAAACGTAAGAAATCGTCATACAATCATTGATTACAATAATTGCTTAATTAATGTTGGTAATTTGTTTTAACTAAAATAAAAAAATCAAAAATGAAGAGAAAACATATTTATTCATGTTTTGAGCAACCGTAAAAAATCAGCATGCTATTATTGACACCAATGCTCAATTAATATTGATGTGTATTAATTATAATAAAATAAGCTATGTGCTCAATTAATAATAATGTGTATTAATTAAAATAAAATAAAATAAGCTATGTGCTAAAAAGCCAAGCTCATGGAGGGAAGATTAAAGGGAAATTAGTTTAAGAAAATCCTAAAAAATATCCTTTCACAACTGAGGCTTAATTCATATTTATCACTGACAGTAATATGTACTGCTGCTATTATGGTGAATTGGTTTTGATAAAAATTCTACAGCTGGTTTTCCGTAGTTTCAGAAAATATTTTTTTCACTGGTAGCTAAGATAGTGTATGCCAAGTGATGCTAAATACATTTCATTTTTATTTCAATGGTATGAATTACTAACAAGGAGCGTTGCTTACTTTAACATAATGCCACCAGTGATTACAACATATAATATTAAATTTTTAAAAAATTGTAATTATTTTAGCTATATTAATTGAAAAACTAGTGGAAGAAAAAGGTAAGTCACATTTTTAGAAGGAAAAAAGAAATTGCATCCAAATTATTTCATTGCTAATTTATTAGAATATGGGACAAATAATTCTTTGCTTCATTTTATTTGCCACTGCCAAGTATTTGAAATAAAAATCATGCAAGCATATTAAAAACTAATATGTATTAGTTAAGATAAAAGCAAAAACAGTTCTGTAACATTAAACATACCCATATTGACACAAATATTTTTTTATATTTTCTAATTTATTAATTCCCATAAAATTTTCATTCACCTGGTTCTTCCATTAAGTTCTTTAATTGTGTCGTATATGCCTTTTAATTTTCAGCATGATTGCGTTGAGTTCTCAGTACTGATTTATTGATTCTTTTCTTTTTTTTATTCACCCTATGTGAAGAACGGGTATTCAGCTAGTATATCTTTTATAATCTCATTTACTATTTTCAATTTAATATTTATAACTGCCAACATTGATCGGAAAAAAAATCCAGTACATTTCACAAAATTTAAATTTTATGATAACCGTTCCATAAGATACTAAATATTTTACATTCAAAGAATTTTAGGAATTTTTTGACATCAAAATACAAAAACTTTATTATACTTATAGCTATAAATGGTCTACAATATTTTCCAGTTATGATTAATATTAAATGAACTTGAAATGATTTTTAGTGGAATTTCAAATAGTAATAGACAAGTAATTTATTATTAATAGTTGAAAGATTTTTTAATTAATTTAAAAGGAGAGTTCTGAATGAATATAATTGAAATACTTTAAATGAGATTCCCTTCATTATGTGTTTGTAATACTTATTTAAATATTTAAGCAAGTGATAAATTGTGTAAAAATTCTATTTCCATCAGGATTTTTTTACGGAAATTTACTCAATTTTAGAGAATTTTCATTATATTCAAAAAGGAGAATTTTTATTAAACCAATAGAGCAGGAGGAATCGACAAGATCCAGAAATGTACCGGTAAATCCAATAAAGTTAGCAGCAATGAATATTAAATTTTAATTAAATATTTCGTTAAATTAAAATATCTTGTGTTTTGTATTAAAAATACATCTTGTAATTGGTAATATGATTTATTTCATAAGTTTTAGTATAAGAAGAAAAGGCAAACATGCACCTTAATTATTTATATTTTTATTTAATAAATAAAATTTTATTCATCTAATATTTCCATAAAACAAAAAATTAAAGAAGATAAACTTCATTAAGCTAAATCTATTAATTATTATTCTATACTTATACTTCATTCTAAACAAAAGAGTAAAAGATATTAATGCAAATAAAATTAATTGCAGTTAATTATTATTGATTTCAATGCTTTTGTTATATACCATTTCACTTTTATGTCCTAATTACACTTAAGTTTATAGAATTTAACCTATGACTTAAAAAGAAATTTCAAGTGAAAAGCAATAAATGAAATGTATTTAAATAAATAAAAATTACACACACATTCTTCATTCCTATCAGAATTATTAAATTTTCTCTCTCACTTAAAGATTAGGAATAAAATGATAAAATTAAACACAAAAAACTATTTATTATGCTATTTACAGAGTAAAATATATGAATCCTTGCTTAGAGTTACTCAATAGGCTAAACATACAATTTTAACAGGGGAGAAAGTTTTTGCCCCAGAGTAGTTTTTTTTTATCATTGGGGATAGAAACTTCATGATCTCTTTTAAACTTCGTATACAGAAATATTTAAACATATAGCACATATTTTATATCCCTTTGAGAAACATACAAATATTAAGCTGCATTTCTTTTAATTTATTAGTAATAAAGATGTACAAACTCAAAAACTTTTAGAATCACAGACATTTATTATTCAGAAAGGTATCACAACAGAATATGAATCAAATAAGGTATTTTGGATTATTCATATTCCGAAACAGATTTGCATGATTAACTTTTTTTAAAACAAATTATTTGTATATATTACATAGATAAAATTGTACAGATTAATACAATATGTCAAAAATATAACATTAATTACCAGCATAAATTTTACTTACCAGATGAAACAGTGAAGACAGAATTGTAGTCAGACATGGTAGCCTACCTGGTAGATTCATCTTGCATGCAAGCAGATTGGTTTTACTTGATATGTCTGCCTTTTTCCAAAGCTCATGTCATATCTTCTTGTTGTTGCTCATAATGATGAGTAGAAATTTCTTTTAACCAAAAGATTCAACTTTTGTTTCAGGCTCCTATTGAATCAATGTAATTTTACTTAAAACAATTATTTATATACTTGCAGAGGTACACTAGTTATTATTTATACACTGGCTATCAGTATTCAAAAGCACTGAACCATACAATTAAAGTTTATAGAAATTAAAAATTAATACAATTTTAAGACTAAAGTTTATAAAAGTATATAAAGGGTACATGAATTATGAAATTGTTATTTACGATTAAATGTAAAAATATCACTTTTGTATAGGTTTCAAATCAAAAAATATATATCACAGAAAGTTTTAGCTTAGAATACAAAATGAAAATAACTAATAACATGTCTCATGTGATACCTGAAGCACTTTTATTTTTTACTTTGATGAGTCAAAAAAAAAAAAATGGTGAAAGGGTGATTAGATTTCCTGTTTTTTTGCTTTTATTACTTTTTGTTTTCTTGTTTCTAGATATCTTTTTACAATTTCTTGCTTTTAGCAACAGTTTCAAGAGGCAGGGGTAATTTATCATAGAATATATATTTTTACACTAAAATTTCTTATCTCTTAATATTTAAGAAAAAAATGACATTTTAAGCAGATTACTTTTTCTAAAAACAATAACTTTCATTACTGGAATATAAGATTATAGATAATAAATTAATGATTAAAGATAAATCTTAATGGTTGGCATCTTTACACACTAAAGCAAGTTGGAATGAAAACATCCTCATAAGTATTTTCTGATAGAACAGCATAAAAAGAAAGTGACAAAAGAAAAAAGTGAGGTTAAACGGCATAACTTTTTGCGCCAAACAATCTTAAAAGTTTAAAGGAAAAAATTTTTTAATGGTTAAGAATAGCACTATAATTATCTTTAAATACTCTAATTTATGAGCATTAAAAATTTTACAATGAGATTAATAAAACACTTAATGAACATCCATAGTAAACTAACTTACCATCTTCTCCTTTAATAAGGTAATAAATTTGAGCAAGAATGACGAACATAAATTTTTTAGAATTTTAGTAGTTTCTATTCATACAAGTCAGGGTTTGCCAAGTGGGCCCACTTTGAGAAAACCTGCCTGTGTTTTATTGGATGGGGCTCAATTGAAAAAACCTACTTGGAACACTACAGTGGGTTTCTTAAATTTAGTTGAAAAAGAAGTATCTTCTAATAGTGTCATTGAACACATCATGGAAGTTCATCAAGTAGATGGATGGGCAAATGAAGAAAAAAAAACTGCTTTAATTATCAAATAATATACAAGGGAGAGTTGATAATGTGACTTTGTAAAACCTTTTGCCAATAATTACCATAAAAATCATGAGAATTGCTCTTGAACATCAAAATAAATTCAATAAAAATATGTCAAAAATATTGAATAATTTTGAGGTTTATCAAGGAGCTATTAATTTGGAAAAACAGTTATCAATTGTTTCTGAAGCTTTAAATAAGCTTCAATCAGAAAATACTTCAATTTCAGAGCTGATGAATCAGAACATCATAATAAATTTTTCGCAAAAAGATTCCATTAGGCAGTTCAGCCATCTCATTTATTAGCATACATCACAAATGTCAAAAATAGAGAACAACTTACAAATGATGAACAAGAGTAATTAGCAGAAAACTAGCTTTCTAAGCATCATTCAGAATTTCTGCCTGGTGTTATGAAATTCAAAACTTTCGATATGAATACTTTCTAAAATCAATGACGCTTAACACAGTAATTCACCAGTTTTCATCACAAAAATAGTAAAAATTATGGCAAAAAAAAAAAAAAAAAGGAAAAGCTACCAAAAGGAAAAAGCTTTTAAGCTTACACAAAATTTCTGACAATTCTTTTTTGCTTTAAACAGGGATGAGAGTAGTCAGAAAGTAAAAAAGAGGAAATCCAAGAATATATATATATATATATAAATAAATCGCACTTTTTTTTGTCTAATTTTTGTTTAAACTTGTAATCCATGTGATTATAAATCCCGATATGAGGCTTTTAAATCACGTGCATATAAAACTCTACATCGAATTTAAAAAATGTGAAAATACAAATCATGATGCGTAATTTTTAGATCAAGATGCATAATTTTAAAATCGCGCGATATTACAACCGCAAAAAACGAATCACGACATTGGATTTTAAGCTCGGGTAGCTACATAGGGTTTTAAAAGCTCGTAAATACAAATCGTGAAATTGGCTTTTTAAATCTCGTAAATTAGAATCGCTATGTTCAATATTTAAATGGCCTGAATAAGAATCGCAACGTTCAACTTTTAAATCAGGTAAATACGAAAATCGATGTTTGATAATAAAATCGCGATTTTAAAAATGCAAAAATACAAAACACGATATTAGATTTTTAAATCTCGTAAATACGAGTCATAATGTACGATATTTAAAAAGCGTAAATAAGAATTGCAATGCGCAACTTTTAAATCAGGTAAATACGAAAATCGATGATTGATATTAAAATCGCGTGAATAAAAGTCGAGATATTTGCAGAGTCGGGACTTGGGATTTCTAAAAGGATTGTTTGAATCGTTTTTTGTTTACACAATAAATATAAATTTACAAGATTAATTGAATGAGCAAATAAATATTTTCACCACAAATCCACCTCTATTTTTTTTCGCTTTTTTTTGTTTGCTTTCTCTCCAGAATACAAGAAGCAGCGACGTCTAAATTACGAAAATACGAGCTATCCGGCCGACGGATAAAAAATACGGAAAATCTTATTTTCTATGCGTGAAACCGGAGAAAATAGCTAATGTAAGTAAACATGCGGAAGGATTAGCAGCTAGGACGTAGTTTGAATTTTCTGTTTTTCTTTAAAAATCGTAAATAAATATAATAATTTGACTTCAACGACTGAATTTTTAAAAAAAAAAAAAACGGGATATTTATAAATAAATAAATATAAAAAAAAAAAACTTTTAGAGAATCTGAGTTTTTGATAAAAAGGCTGAAATTCGAGAGAAAAAAGCGAAAAAAATCTCATCCCTGTATAAAGGTCAACCAGTTTTATCCCTAGGAAATGATTTTTAGAGAAACTTCAGAGGAAGGAATGAGGACTTCAATAATTTCGCTCCGCGGAAAATTAAATTCCTCATAAAATATTTTAACTTGTGCAAAAAAAAAATTTCGCCGGAAATTAGCGGTAAAAATGGAAAAATCTGAGGAAAAGCGGAAATCCGCGAATCCGCAGAAGAATCTCATCCCTGTTTAAACTGAGCACCAGCATCCTCTGCCCCTTACGAAAAACACTTTTCAACTTTCAGTTTGGTGTGGAGTAAACTACGAAATAAATTTGGAATATATAGAGCTACAAAGATAGATAGTACTACTTAGATAACATTGCCAGCTAAGAGAGAAATATGGACACTTTGAATCTGGTGTATGACAATAATAGTAAATAAAAAATTAAGCATTAAAAAATTAATCTGTTTGTTGCTCTCTGAAAATTAATCTTTAAGTTAACTCTTAACATTTGCTAACAATTTTTAACTATTTGGAGAAAGCTTATCCCCATTAAAAAATAGCAAAAGAATAAAATATTATTTTTAAGATGCCTACTAAGTGATACATAAACAAATTTAAAGTTTCATTCTCTGGTTTTAAAAAGACAAGCCAAAACTATTTATCTATGCTTTTTTTATAATTTTATAGATTAATTAGTTTTTTGAAATTAAAAATATTAAGTTAAAATTATTTATCTGAAAATGAAGTCTTTTTTTCTAAGGTTAAATCTTTGAAAAATAGGATAAGTAACTGATACTCTTTAAAATTATACATAATTTTAATTTCACTCTCTAATAATCTTATTATATAAATATGGAAGACCATTAAATATTTAGTTCAGTTTAATTTTATTAAAGATAAAAGTCAAATAAAATATAAGTTTTTACTGATTATAAATTTATAATATCTATTATATATAATTCTCTTACGTGGCTCCCAAATTTTGGCTGTATTTCTTTTCCGCCGGTGGCAACGTTTGCTTTGTTTTGTTTACTTTTTGAAAATATCAAAGCATTCTGCCTTTTAATGATGTGTTTCTGATCTAATATATATAATTCTCTTACGTGGCTCCCAAATTTTGGCTGAAGTACTTTGTACAACTAAATAAGATTCTTTTCACAACAGTTAAATATTTACTTTATTTTCTTCATTCATAGAGAAAACAGTCGGCAAAGAATTCTGTTAGGTTAAAAAACATTTCTCTAAAAAAAAAACGAATTCTAAAAGAAATAAAATATAAACACCTTAAAAAATAAAAATGCTGTTGCCAGCCATAGAATTTTTCGAAAGTTAACTTAGAAATCAAAATGACATAGAAGCGCAACTAGATCAAAATTAGGATACCTGAGCGCTTGACGTAACAAATCCTTCAATTCTATAAGTGTTGTATCGCCAAATGCCCAAATTGACAATTGTGTTTTTAAAGAAATTCTATAAAAAGTTTTAAATAAACAACCTACTTCTACAACTGCTTCTTGAAGAACTTGGCTCATTGATTAAAAATATTGTTTTAATTTTACAGTACTAACTTTACTTCTACTTTCATTATTGCTATGACCCTCTTTCATTACATTTTACAACTTCATGCTAAATTTGAGGACTTTAAATTGTTTTGTATTGTTGACACCAAAACTAAAAATATTGTGTTTCAACTTAACAATACTACCTTAATTTATACTTTAGAATTGCCTCGGAGAAATTTGAATTGTTAGAAATGACTTAATTAAACAAAAAGTTTTATTTTAACTGACAAATACTATATTATAATTTTAACTTCTTCTATGACTATACTCATTTTCTTACTATTTTCTTTGTTTTTTATACATTTTATGTTTTTGTGATAAAATAAAAAACTTATAGTTGTTCTGCTTCTGAACACTGATGAAAACGCAAAATGATGGGTTTCATCAACAATCAAAAATATATACATTTATTTTACAAATTCTATATTATTAGGGTGGCGACATCAGAGAATTAAAAATGCAAAATTATCTTCATCTAAGCCGATGCTTTACATCCGGCGTTCAGTGGCAGACTACTATTTTATATTGCTTTACAACACATGGCTTTAGCCCTCTGGTGGGAAAGACTTTGAAACAATATTTACAACAGTTACTTTTCTCAACAACTGAAATTTAGAATAGTGTGATTAAGAAAAATATGTGAACTGTTTGCAATTTCAAATTAACATTGAAATGTACAGGTTTAGAATTTTCTACAGTGAAAAGTTCTCGGAACTTCAGTATTCAAAAAAGTATACAAAAGCTAGCAGTTAGGAACGTATCCAATGAGCGAGCAAAGCGAGCATTGGATTGCGAAGCAATCCGAAATGAACTGTGAAAGCAGTTCCGGGGGTTGGTGAGCGTTAGCGAGCAGGGGGCGAAGCCTCCTAGTATATATATATATTTAATAAAATAGTAAATATATGAATGTGAAAACAAAAAGAATAATAAACTTGTTCCTTTCATATTACTGTTGCATTTATATTTTATAATGTTTGAGTTAAAAATTTTGAAACGTTATATAATTAACAATAAAGATTCAAATATGTATTAGTGATAGTGTGTTATTAAAACTTATTTTAACTTTATTATATGTATTTTACATTAACTGTTTGGATTTATTTCACTTTTTAAGCTTATACAGAACTATTTAATAAATAAAAATATTTACACAGTAAAACTTTAAAGTTTATGAGTATTAAATGAAAAAACCCAATTTTCCCTGCATTTTTTCAAACCCTGACACTAGTTAATCCAAATCCCTCACAAGAAAATTAGATTGAAAACAAAAATTAAATATAATATTAGCTATAGTATATTAGATACAATATATTTTAGTTAGGAAAAGTAATAAAAAAATTAATGTATATTTTATTTGACCTGAATGGCAAGAGCATGAATCAAACATACTCCACTAAAATAGAAGGGTAGCTTAATTACTAACTAACAATTAGATCAGCTGATAGCTTCTTGCTTTAGACTACCAATGATAAATGACATCAATTGACACCATCAATACATGTTTGCAATCTTCAGCTTCCAAAAAGATATCAAGGATCATTTTCATCTTCTAGATAAGAAAGGAAAAATATTTAAAATTAATTGCATAAATAAGCATAGTTATCAACATGAAAAGAAAAACAATCTGAGGATTTTATAAAAATTTAAATTTCCCACCAACTCTCGAACCATATAGATATTTCGTCATTTGCTTCAAAATTTGATAATTATGATAATTTTAAAACTAATTTAAAGAACATACCAATTTAACTGAGGAATTATTTTCGAATTTAAACTAATTTTCTCAAAAAAAATTTAAGTGATAAAATTAAAAAAATTTTATATTTTGAGTGTCGTAAAAGCCAAGCAAATATCTGTAAATAATGCTCTCTTCTGCGTTGGGTGCCCTTTAGGGGCTCTTTCTAGTGTCCTACTACCCTTCCTTTTTTAGAATGAATACTGCAAACTTAGTATCTTATTATAAAAGTTAAAAAACAAAGAAAATATTTCAATTAAAAATAGCATTTGGAATTCTGAGAAATAATAATGTTTAAAAACATTAGAACATTTCAGATTAACAAAGCTAAGTATTACACAAAACACAAATTTATCAAGAAAATAAATAAACAAATAAACTGGTTCCTTGAATGTTAAGCACTGTTTCAAACTAGCAAATGAATTACTTCAGTTTTGTTATCTTTTACTAATGAGAAAATTTCTTGTTTACTTCGTTGCAGAACAACATAATATATACTTACCAAACCATATAGGTTTACACTTACTCGTTGGATTACACCATTTATAATATCCTACAAAATTTGGTAATTTTTCTCCAAACAAAGCTTCAAAATAAAAGAAAGCACTTATAATAAATTTGAAACTAGCTCAAAATAACAAGTGGACTATCGACTTAAATAAAGTAAAAATTGAACAATCTGATGATATCCACATACACTCCCCCCCCCCCATCCCTGCATATAATTTTGTTTCTCGATGTTTTTCCTGGTTTACCTGGGTTGAATCACGTCTTTGCGAATTTAATTGCAGCATACGAATATAGATCAGCATACGAATAACATAGTAACATTTAATAAAACTTTTTGACATAAAATAAAATCAGTTTCTATTTTTGAATTTCTGTTTCTGTAGCATCATAATTGCTCTTTATTATTATCATACTATTATCATACTATTATCAGAACTACTCAATATAGCAAACAAAAATAAAGTGAAAAAAAAAACATGTAACTTTTTTCTTAAGCAACAATTGATAGAACCTTCACTTCCTAGCTAATTTGATTTATCACCATTTCTGATGCAAAAAATTAAATTAATATTATAAAAAGGAAGCTATTGATTAAGCTAAGAAGAAAATTATAGTATTTTCATAACATTAATTATGAAATCCTTAGTCATGGCCGATTCTTCCTTTATCTTTTTGAGGAAACTATTTTAACTGGTGAAAGTTTAAATTTCTATTTTTCCCTTGTAGCAACCGATGAAAAAGCAATTGCTTACTTATGCCTCTGAAAGATGTTTATTTATAATTTACGGTGCATGACTTAATACACTCCAAAATTAAAAATAATTTTGAGGAATAAAAAACCAGAAAATATAATTGACTAAATAAATTTTTTCAATAGTTTCTAATAATGTAAGTTCAAAATAAAACAAACTTAGTTACCAAGACGACTTGAATTAATCAACAACAATACAAAAAAATGGTAGTTGTTCTTCTTGACTAGTAAAGTGTTACTCAGAGTTTGTTCATTAGAAAATGGAACTAATTTCAACACAATCGAGCTACCGGGTCTAACCCCACTATCAGATCCTACGCTTTTCTTCCCAATATAAATTTAATTAAAAATATCAATGCTTAAAATTTGCTTTACTGGATTTGAATGAAAGGAAAAGCCTTTTCAATAAAAGCAAGAGGTGGGTATTTCTGTATCATGATCTTTCGCGTCAACTGCAATTGACAAGGTGACAAATAGATTTGAAACTAGCAATTTAAACAACGAAACAAAAAACATGCAGATGTTTGTCCAGGGATTTGACTCCACTTTGTTCGATATATGTTGATTTCCCATCGGAACATTCTACAAATTTAATAAGAAGAACCATGGATCCGGATGTTGATATGGAATATAGAAATCGTATGCTTCTGTGTAACTGTTTTTTCATCATCATTCTTGCTCCACTTGTAACTAAAGGAGCATTCTCACTGAAAGTGGCTGCCACTCCTCCGATCACCGTTTAGAAAACCGTATATATATATATATATATATATATATATATATATATATATATATATATATATATATATATATATATATATATATATATATATATATATATATATATATATATATATATATATATATATATATATATATATATATATATATATATATTCCAATCATATTGAAACTCAGTAAGGTATTAGATTATAAGATATCATACCAAAAGAAACTATTTTTTAGACAAGCGTGGTTCTAACATTGCTAAGTCATAGGAAATTACGTAAAAAGCTTGAATTAGTCGAACAGTGAAGTTTGACCAGTATGGTTAAGTAATAGGAAGCGAGCCGTGATGGCTCAGGGGATAGAGAGTTCTCCTTAAAATAAGGTGACCAGGTTCGAATCGCAGTGATGGCTGGTCGATACGAATTCCGCATCCGGCTTGCACCGACCACAGAGATGACATAAAATATCCTTAGTGTTAGACGGATCATGGCCTCGAGTCCACTTGCTGTCAGGCTAACCGTGGGAGGTTCTCGGGGTCTTCCTCTCCATACAAGGAAAATGCGGGTTAGTTCGATTAAAAAGTAAGGTAAATATCTCCCGATACTTGTTCCAGGAGTTTTCTCGTCTTCTGGAATGGGTTCAAAATTGCCAGGCCATGTAGTTGAATATTAGAAGTCGTAAGCAAAAAATTAAACCATATAATCATTAAAATGAGAAAATTCGAACTCAATATTCTGTATTACAACATGGCCTCATATTACCCCTTAATAGTGAACCATAATATTCAAATTAAACCAAGTATTATATTACCGGGTATTAGTGTACCCATACCCTACTTATAAGGATATAATTATAATCTGTTTTACAAGATGGCCCTATATTTCCCCTTAAAATTAACCCATAATATTGAAATTGGGCCAGGTATTATATTACTAATTACTTATGTACCCTGCAAATGAAATAAATTATAGGCATAATAGGGGACCCACAATGTGGCCCTATAGGTTACTATATAAGTATATACATAATAGCATTAAACAAAGGAAATTCGATGTCAATATTCTGTGTAAAAACCATAACAATATATCTTCTCCTAATATTGACCCATAATATTCAAATTGCACCACATATTATATTAACGGGTACTAGTGTATTGATCCAGGGAAAATAATTACAGGCCAAATAGGGAGCCAGCAATGCCCTGAAGGTTACAACGTATGTATACGCATAATAGTGTGTTGAAATCATCCAGGTTACAATGGGATTCGAGTCCGTTACCATTACACTACACATCGTTCGATGGAATGGTGAGATTGTGTCAGTGGCCCCCATCCCCCCCCAAGCTCTTGGGCGCATTCTTGGACAAATTCTAAATCCCCCCCCAAACTATTCGTTTTATTTAGTGTAAAATTCCCCCCCCCCCAAGCTTTAAGTGGAAGCATC
The DNA here is from genome assembly GCF_982258835.1 of Parasteatoda tepidariorum. NCBI lineage: Eukaryota > Metazoa > Arthropoda > Arachnida > Araneae > Theridiidae > Parasteatoda > Parasteatoda tepidariorum. Next base: position 122,272,495 of record NC_141755.1, on the reverse strand, counting down.
GTGCGCACACCTTCTCCCCTGATGGGGGCCCCTGGATTGCGTATCCAGGGCGGATCCGCGTAAAACTAAGAAAGGTACTTTAGTAGGTGATGAGGCTAGGTGATGTAATGAGTAAGTATTATAAATAATGGATATAGAATAAAGCATGACTGAATGTTATAAATAAATTTATAATATTCTATATATAATAGTGTGTTGAAAAGCGTTAAAATGAAGAAATTCAAAGTATACCCTACCAGAGGAAATAATTGCGAGCTTAATAAGGGGCCCACAATGTCGTCCTATAGGCTACAATGTATGTATGTATATATATATATATATATATATATATATATATATATATATATATATATATATATAGTGGTGGCCAAAAGTGTGGACACTTTTTGAAAGTTTCATGTTTTTCAACTTTGTGTGCTTGTAGAATATATTAATTTTTACTTAAATACAAACGTTTATAATCAAATTGAAGGTAATTTAATGTAAAATTTAATAATAAATACAGTATTACAATATCTGTATTACAAAAAAAGTTATACAATTAATAGTAAGATCTATCTTAGAACAATCAATATTTACTAGGATAACCCCTAATTTTTAAGACAGCTTCACAGCGTCTTTTCATCGTCGCTAAAAATTTTCAATTGGATTGAGTTGTTGTTGTTACTGCTGCTGTTGTTACTTTACGTCGCACTAGAGCTGCACAATGGGCTATTGGCGACGGTCTGGGAAACATCCCGGAGGATGATCCGAAGACATGCCATCACAATTTTGATCCTCTGTGGAGGGGATGGCACCCCCGCTTCGGCAGCCCGACGACCTGCGCTCGAAGTCGAGCACTTTACGGTAGTACAGTTTAACGAGAACCAATACCGCACACCCTCGGTCCCTACGCAGACTGATCCAAGTGGTCACCCACCCGCACACTGACCGTAGCCAGTGATGCTTGACTTCGGTGATCTGCTGGGAACCGTGTCTTAACGATCAGTCCACTGTGGGACCAATTGGATTGAGATCAGGGCTGTTTCCTGGCCATGGTAATATATCTATGCCTTTATTTTGAAAACATGCTTTGCATACTTTTGCTGTGTGGCATGGAGCTGAATCCTGCTGAAAAATAAATGGTTCGTTGTTGGGGAAGAGATCCCTGATGGAAGGTATCAATTTTGGTATATATATATATATATATATATATATATATATATATATATATATATATATATATATATATATATATATATATATATATATATATATATATATATATATATATATATATATATATATATATATATATATATATATATATATATATATATATATATAATATCCTTAAAATAGAGAGTCCCGCAGTGGACTGTTTGTTAAGACACGGTTCCTAGCAGATCACCGAAGTCAAGCATCACTGGCTGCGGTCAGTATGCGGATGGGTGACCACTTGGATCAGGACTTATCATCCACTTGGATTTATCATTAATCAATAAACATCTTTTCCTTTGGTTATCCCACATTTGCGATGAAATTTTATTTCATTTATTCTAAATATTGCTTCTCCATCAGTTATCGCAATTGTACAGGTGTCATTCTCGCGTGAGAATGTTTAGAAACTACATGTAAGAGGAAGTGCTCGCGCATTTGCATGAAAGAGCGTAACGTGAAGGCCACAAGTATCGATATTTCATCTGATTGGTTAAAGTGAAAGTTTGCTTTACGGTCATCATTTCCACTGCGGCCCAAAGGTTTAAAGCGAATGGTTCAGATCCTTTTCATCCCGAATACAACTCAACTCTTCTCAATTCCACAGCGATCACTTCGAAAAATTATTTTCCCGCCAGCTGTTTATATTTACCTTCACTGTCGTGCTGGTAATAAGACGGTCTCTGTTGTATTATTAAGGTTAGCATTTGGTTTTCTTGCTTTTATCATTTGAATTTAAATTATAAATAACAAATTTTTTCAATTGTTTTTTTAAAAGCGGCCAGTTAAATATTATTTTTATTTAAATCTGAATCGTGTAAATCTTTGCTTAACCCGAGGGATAGTTTGCCCTCAGAACTTCAAATTCTTTTTCTCAGGAAGATTTCTTAATTTTAATTTTAAATTTTTTTGGAAGATAAGAAGAAAATAAGGAAACGCCCAGCATAATTGTACTTTTTTTAAGATTATAGCTTTCCCTAATCGTAGAAGTGAAAGAAATGATTTCGAAAGTGTTTTAATATTTTACTGAATGCTATGCATACACATAGTTTTAAGTTAATTAGTAATTTTTCGATTTTTAAACTATTCTTAATAGAATTAGAAATTTGTGTAGATTAATGACCATGGCTATTTATGAATGTCGCATTTCATTAATACTTTTTTTCTTTCAGGATTTATCCTGAATATTTGTCCTTTGACACTTCAGGTTTTTAACTTGTTTTTACTGCGGTTTGACATTTGTTTATGATTGCTAAAATCATTTATTGTCAAGTATTATTAATTCTTTTTTAGCTATTTCACCCGGGACCTGATTCAGATTGACGTCAGTATATATCTTGATCTGCGTAGTAGAGCACAGCTGCTGAATAAACAGACATCCATGAACTGCTCTCATGATGTGTGGGGCTGGCATATCGGGTGAGTGGCATTTTTGTCTCTTTTTGTTTTTCTTTCGCTTACTGTTGATGAGCTCTAGTTCATTTATTGTAAAGTACTCGATGTCGTTGCGTTATTTGACCCTAGTTCATACATTTCAGAGACTCATGCCACCCATTTTAGCACGCACGTGTCAGGTAGCTTCTGCTCCAAGCTTTATGTATTTGTTGTAATATCTATTGTAGGAATTGTATTTATCCAACCTGACAAGTATTGTGAATACATTGAGGTATATGGTGGCATGTATTTTTTTAAAGCCTTTAACATGAAACATAAAATCCCACTGATTTTGGTGAAAAGTTATTAAAGATTTTTGCTGAGTTCGAAAAAGCATTATTTAGCTATCTGGGTATAATGTTTTGTCTTTTGTCTGGTTAATGTAGATATGTAACATCTCTAGGACAATTGAAGTCTGTGGTCAATTGTAGTATTAATTTGTAACTGTTTATGTTACGATAAGATTTATATTTTTCAAAATATTCCTGTAATAAAATATAATTTTTACTTTTGCGAGTGTTAAGTTGGAGACTAAAACTACTCATATGAAAAAATTTTGTATTAAAAATTGATCAGTATGTTAACTCAGAGCTCATTCTAGACAGGGTAAACTGGACGCAGCACCCTGCTGCCCTTTTAGTCAAACGAATTCACCCTGTTGCCCCTGAAGTAAATTAGTGCCCTGATGTAATAGACTCCATACCCTTTTTGCCCTTTCTTTCGTCAACCCTTCTTTACTTTTTCCCCAAACTCTACAATGGATTTCTTAAACTGATATTTTTAACTCTTTTTATTTAGTTTGTCATTGCTGTCAATGCATAGATTTATATGGGAAAAGAATAATAGCCATCACAACCCCTCGTTGCACTTGTCTTTGAAAGTTTGCAGTTACTTCCACTATCATTAAATCATAATTATTATTAATCATTTTAATTATTTATTCATAACTACAGACACTTAAAAACGTACATTTATTATTTAATTAATATATGCATGCATTTTAAATAAATTACTAAGCTAATTAGCTCATTAACTGAATATATATGTTGATTTATTAATGAAAATAAGTAATTAATAATGGCTTTGCTACTTTTAGTTAAGAAAAAAAAACTGTTACTAATTGACAATGTTTTCTAATAGAATGTGTAAAGAATTCGTGTTTTTAATAGAACGTGAAATTATTGCCTTTTTAGAATAATAATGCCCTTTTTTTAAACTTTTGCACCCTGCCCTTTTTTCTGCCTAGAATGAGCTCTGGTTAACTTTATTGTTTTCGCTTTAGTTATTTTTAGCACATGTTTTTCTATAGTAGGTCTTTGGCTGTAAATTCTTTACTTATCTTAAAAGATCTTTTTCCTTACCATGGTATTTGCAAAAGCAGTATTTAGCGGAAAAACGGCAAGCCGTCTAGAAAATTTGTTTCCTAATGTTTATCTACTATTCTGCTATCAATCGTGCTAATATATTTTAAGTTTGAATAATATTCAATCCAACATTCGAATTTTTTAAATTGTAATCTTTTTGTTTTTTTAACTTTCTGTTCAATTATTCGGTTTAATAATTCGGTCTGAATTACTTTGGCCTGGCACCATTTTTTGTGAAAGGGCACTTTGCGATAGAAGATTTGTGAAAGAAAACAATAAATTAAAATTTTCCCCGAATTACTTTTTTACCAATGTAATATTTTATGCCAGAAAATTCAAGGTAATATTTTTGAAAGCTAATTCGGTTCACAAATGATAAACTGCAAAAAATTCCGCAGTTTATCTTTTGTGAACAGAGCTAGCTTTCAAAAATATTGTCTTCACAAATGATGAACTGCAAAAAACTGTTATCGAGTTTACGAGGACCACTATCTTGAGTCACACTCTTCAAAGCTATTTATTAACTGATATTGTTAATAAAACCATTCGATTACAAATAATCATATTAATTTTATTCAATTGAATTCACAATTCCACTTTTTGTAAATACTTCGAATTCTATTTACAATAACGTTTTTGGAATAACATTTTTTCAAACAAACATCCAAATAAAGTAATTTGTAAATAAACAAAGCATTTTTTATATCTTCCTACTAAATAAAAATTGGTAACCTCTTAAACCAAGCTTTAGTTTGTAAACCTCTGTTTAAAATAATTGAAATTTTTTGGAATGTTTATCAATTACTTTTAAATTCTTTAATAAGATCATTTTTATTTAGAAAAAAAAACAATGTTCAATTCGGTTTAAATCAGTAGTTATAATGAATCGATCATAATTAGATATTTAAAACAACAATATTCTGCTACAATATTCAATTTGAAATTGTATGAACGGAACTTTCAGTTGTAAATACATGCAATTATATAATATATCACTGTTAGAAATAGTTAATCAATTATTAGCATTCTCTTAGGGGCTCAATCCTTTGAGTTAAAAATATTAACAAAAAGATATTTCAACTTAATACAATTTTTGAGGAAATATCAAGTAAGAGAAAGTATTTGTATGTACTATATAATAAGTAATTATTGAAGTTTAGAACTGTATAAGTCAGGGTTTGAAAAAACCCGGGTGAAATATGGGTTTTATTTGAAAAAACCCGGGGAAAATTAGGTTTTCTCATTTAGTGCTCATAAATTTTACTGTGAAAATATTTTTATTTATTAAATGGAGTTGTATCAGTAAACACTAAAATTTCATCTGACTGGTTGGTGTCGTATCCTCTATAGAATCATATTTCATGGTGTGCTTGAATAGTTTTTGTTATTTCTATGGCATTAAAAGAATACAAATCCTCTTCTGTGGGGATTCATCATAAATTTCATCTGACTTTTACCTGTAATAAAATTAAACTGGAATAAATATTTAGTGGTCTTCCATGTTTTTATAATACGATTAATAGAAAATGAAATTAAAATTATGTATAATTATAAAGGGTATCAGTTTCTTGTCCCTTTTTTCAAATATTTAGATAAATATATGCATTTTTAGATACATTTTAACTTTATAGTTTCAAAAAACAAATTAATCTTAAAATTATAAAAAAGCATATATAAAAAGTTATAGCTTATTTTTTTAAAATCAGAAAATAAAACTTTAAATTTGTTTATTGTTGTTTAATGTATCACTTAATAGAAATTTTTTTTGTTTACTTTCAATATTTTTAAACACGATTAAAAGAAATAAAATAAATTGTATTCAAATGAAATCTTAAAATAATATTTAAAATGTCTTATTAATTTTTAACTGTTTTTTAATTCTGATAAACTTTCTTAAAATAGTTACAAATTGTCAGCAGATGTTAAGAGTTAACTTAAAAAATTTCCATTTTTTCCTTTATTATTATTATCATACAACAGATTCAAAGTGTTTACATCTCTCTCTTAAATGGTGATACACTTTTACGAGTTCTGTTGATTTATCTATTCCAAATCTATTTCAAAGTTTACTCTGCACCAAACCGAAAGTTGAGAAGTGTATTTCGATAGAGACAGAGGATGCTGGTACTGAGTGCAAATAAATGAGTATGCTAATAAATGAGGTGGCTGAACAGCCTGATGGAATCTTTATACAAAATGTTTATGGGGTTCCAATTCATCACACGATAGTTAATTCATAACAGCTTCTGAAATTGAAAGGTTTTCTAATTGAAGCTTTTTTAAAGCTTCAGAAACAATTGATATCTGTTTTTCCAAATTGATAGTGTATTGGTAAAGCCTAATATTATTTAGTATTTTTGACATATAATTATTAGATTCATTTTGATGTTCAAGAGCAATCTCTTGATATTTATGATAATTATTGGCAAAAGTTTTTACGCTGTCAAAATATGAACTCCACCTAGTATCATTTGGTAAATGGGGCATCAAGGAGTTTTTTTTTCATTGGCCCATCCATGTGTTAGATGCATATTTCTAAAATATTTGTTAACTTCCATGATGTGTCCAATGACAGTATTAGGAGATAATTATTTTTCAACCAAATTTAAAAAAAAACAATTTGTGAAAAAACCCACCAAGTGGGTTTTTTCAAGGTGGGCCTGCCCAATAAAACACGGGCGGGTTTTTTCAAAGTGGGCCCACTTGGCGAACCCTGTCATTGTCAGAATCATATCTTCGGCTTGTAATTTGAATTTTCTGTGTTAACTACTTTTGAAATAGTAGGTTGTACTTTATAAAAAGGGATCGGTGGTCTCCATTTCCTTGATCTGGTATAGAACTTTTTATTTCGAATGTTTAATCTGTAATAGTTGCTAATAAAATGTCTGACTAAAATCTGAAATTTTATTAATAACTTTGAAGTGCGCCTCGATCAGTCATTTAAGACCGTTTAACAATTGTTTCAGTTTACCATTCACAGCAGAATATTTTCTTCATTTAAAAAAAAAAAAGGATTTTTAATTAATGTTTCATAATTTTTGAAATCCATGTTATTTGGCTGCTCTAATGTACAATATTTGATGAAATACCTCAAATTACTGTGGTTGATAAAAAATGAATTGCTCGTGAATTGAAACCTTAATCTCAATGACTGTTCTAATCGTATCTTTCATTTATATACGAAAGGCAACGAAGATGAATGAAACTTTGCCACCATTGCTCCGGACTATGTATTTTATTTTATAATCGTCGTTGAACAGCAGACCCAGTTTTCTGGGTTTACGACTACAAATGTTCGATTCCGTAGCCTTGTTATCTTGAACCGATCCTAAAAGACAAGAAAACTCCTGCAATAAGAAGTATACAAGTAGTATAAGTAGTTACATGTAGAGGAAAACCTCCCATGGTTAGCCTAACAGCAACGCGACTTTAAGCCACAATTCGTCTTTCACTGAGGATATTTTATGATCGGTGCTGACGTCTTTTTTTTCTGTCTAAAATAGGCCCAAAAAAAAACATCTACTTACATTTTTGAAGGAGTATTTTATTTTTTATTTGTTTTAATTTCTTTTCCTACTACTTGTTTTAGTTCACATTTTTTGCTAACTTATTGTTTCGATGACAGCCATTCGCTCTGCTAATCTAATACAGTCCACGAAACACACAACCAATAATATAAAATAAAATTCTCGAGTATGTCGAGGACCCCGGCAGAACAAAACTGTTCTTCGTCAAAGTTTACTTTACGTGACACAGTGGGCCAGCATCTAAGGTTTCGTGGCCAAAATAAGTATTTCGATAAAATTTGTTTCAAAATTTGGGGGTTTTTATGTGCAGGTAAATTGAATTCATAGTTGAAATTTTGAAATACACTAAAAATACCCGTAAGAACAAAATGGCGGCTGAAATATGGCGAGCAAAAATAAAAATAATAGTATAGTACGTTTAAATAATTAAATATAGCAATACAAATATAATAATTTTCGTAATTTTATATTAAAAATGAATTGCAAATTATATTTTCGAAGTAATGTAAAAATAAAGCAAATTAATTTCAAAATAACTCGAAAACAGGAAGAAAAAAAACATAATTAGCGGTATTACAAAATAAGGCGAATTAATTTCAAAATAACTCGAAAACAGGAAGAAAAATAACATTTTTGTTTTTCGGTATATTTAGTCCACCTTTGCAATACGGGCAAAATGGGGCAGGTTTTTTCAAAAGAAGAAGCATCAAAGAAGACAAATAAAAGTTTAGCTAGTTACCTCTTAGAACTTTTTGGAACTAAGTTTCGAAAGTCATTCAAACATTGTAAAATGTCAAATGATAAGATATAAACTATAAGTTTGTCAAGAATATTAACTAATCCTACAAATTGAAGAATTGTTCTATAATTTCAGACTAATTACTCTGATAAAAATGTAACAGTAAGGAGAAATTTCTATATATTTTTCTGAAATAAAAATTTAAAAGCAATATTTGAAAAAAAATTTATCGTGCCACTGTTGACCTCGTTTTCAAGCAGAAATCGATTTCAAAATGTTATGAGCCATCTTTTTTAATCATTGTACCTCTTTTCGGAACTTGTTACATTGTGGTTAGCCTTCCATCAGACGAATATGGATTGGCTTCTCTACTACTTGTTATAATGATTGAAAAATTCAAATGATCTGAATAGTTATAATTTCAGCGAATTATTTCAATTGATTGATTACTCTAAGCTATTATCTCTATAGTATGTTTTATGTTGATAACTATAAATGCAGTCCCTGGCCAAATTATTAGACGTACTATAAGATTCTATGTAAAGTCTTAATTATCAGGTGATACTTTTAACTATATTGTTTTTATGTGACTGAAACCGGTTTGCACTTGTTTACGTTAGTGTATCAATGGGTTAAATTAGGCGATATATAATATAAATTTGACTATAGGATAAATTAGACGATATATAATATAAATATAGAATGTTTATTGTATTAAGCATTATATTAGTATATTATAATAGTTAGATCAAATTATTAGACGAGCTGTAGTTTTTTAATAATGACATGATTTACATGAGTTTATAGCAGGGTTCGTTGATTTAAATCAGCTTGATTTAAATCATGATTAAAATCAATTGATTTTTTTTTTAAAAAATCATTGATTTAAATCAACTGATTTATATATATGTATAGATATATATATTATATTGATTTTAAAAGTTAAAAAACAGTGCTTTAAATTATTGCTTACTTAGCTTAGCAGTGCTTACTTAGTTTTAAAATTTATTTTAAATAAATTGCTGCATTAATTAATTTTAGTTAACGAAATTACTTTTTTTCTTGGTGAGTGTTAAACACATTTGAAATTACATGTTTAAAAATATTTTGATTCTTAACATTGAAAGTACAGATTAAAGTAAATATTTAATGCTGTCTTAATATAGACTTGCATAGCTGTAGAAAGTAAATAAACATAATATTTTTTCAAAAAGAAAAAAAGAAAATGTTAATTAAAATTCTACCTTTTGATTAAAAAAGCATGGAATTCAAATCTACGTTATAGTTTATTGATGGAAATTTCTATATTTCTAAAGCTTGAGGTTATATTAAAAAGAAATTACCTTAATATGCCAAAAATAGAAAGAAAGAAAAAAGCTGAGTTCAGATATTTTTTTCCTGATATAGTGTCATTCTTCCCTTTCAAAGTCTAATTGAAGCAGTAGGGTTATTAACTGGTATTTTTTTTTCTCATAATATGTTTACGGTATCTGTGAAATTATCAGATTTTCTTTCGTGAAAAAAAATTCAAATGAGTACATAGATCTTTTAAAAATTTTTTTTGGCTTAACTTATGTATTTTGATATAGGATTAAAAATGAATATTTTCACATAAAAATATATGGATTGAATATTTATTTTTTGATGAATGACAACATTTATGAACACAATCTGTTGCATTTATTTTGCCATTTTATAAATCATGAGGAAAAAAAAAGAGATCACAATTTTAAATTAAAATTAAGGTGTTTTCTGTTCGGGCCGGTTCTGAACAATACTGGTAAATAGGAAAGCTAGATAACAGGGATCCATGTTGAAAATAATGAAAGATCAAGGAAGAAAAGTTAAATGGATTTGATTCAAAATGGCAGAAGACTAATTTTTTTTTTCAAAATTCACTCATTTTGAATAATAGAGTGCGCGATCATCTCGCGTTAATAATTTTTTAATGTAATGCGCTGTTGTGAAAACACTGCTTATGTACTTCCTATTTGTATTTATTTTAAACATATTGCATTACAATGTTGACCAAATGATACAAGGTCGTAAACCGGTTTCATCAGAGTAAAACCTATACAGCTGTATAGTATCACCTGATAATTATATTTTTGCATAGAATCTTATAGTGCGTCTAATAATAGAGCCAGGGAATGTAGAGGTTTTAGATATCCTTACAAAAAATGTAGTTTGAAAAACCATGCATTTTTGGTATTCGCAGAACAAAAATGCGTTTAATGTCTGAGGAACTATGATTTTGTTTAATAACAGGAAGGCAAGGTTCTCTTGCTTTTAGCGTTCCAAAAAGGAAATGTGAAGAGGATTTCAATAAAAATAACTTTTAGTAATCAAAAAATATGTTTAGTGGTCAAGGTAGGAAGTAGATATAAAGTTCAGAGTGGCAAGGGAGAGGGCTAATTTTTTGAACTTTGACCTTTACAAAAGTAGCTTTTTCACGTAAACAACCCAGATTCAACTGTCATTTTTTCGCTTACCTTGCTTTTAGGAAAAAATGTCACAATATCGATTTGAAAAATTCACAACATTTATGCAGTTTTAATAGGTACCTAATTTACTCATAAGATACTTAGTTTCTATATCGGTACCAAAACTGCACAAATGACCGTAATAAAAGTAGTGTATATTCACAAAAATAGTTAAACATCATTGTCGTCAGTGTGGCGTTTTTTCCCCCCATCTCTTTTAGACAAATTGGTACCATTTTTCCATTTCTTTTGTATTTTAGCACATAACTTATGTTTTGTTTGAATAAATACCTATTGATAAAATAAAGATCAATAATAGTTTGACGATTTTTTTACCTTCTCTTAAATGAATTTGTGGCATTTCTTTTGGGTTTTTTTGTACAAGATTATATTTTTAATTTCAATTAGAAGCTATTAATAGTACCTATTAGCATCAGTGACATAAGAAATGGTATTGCAATTTTACTTCTCTCCTTTATGAATTGGTTTTATTTCTCCATTAGTATTTCCCATTATAAATTTTTAAATATTTTCCAATTATCTCCTATTACCAAAATTAACCAAGCATCATTGGTGTCTGCAACTACATGGTGATTTTTTACGTATCTCCTGAACTAATTAGTACCATTTTTCCATTAATTTTGCCCTTTAGTACATAGATAACTTTTTATTTCAAATATTTCATATCACCAAAAGTAATAGAGTATTATTGGCGTCAATAATTAAATTTCAATTTCTTACAATTCTATTAAAAGAATTAATATTTCTCCATTAATTTTGGTTTTTAATACATATTTTTTTATTTCCTTTACCGTTAGATTTTAAATTATTTAGTTTTATAATAAATTCGTAATAATAAAACGTAGCTGTAATTAAATATCAGTCAATAATCAGTGGATAGCTATATAAATAAAACTTTCATTAACATACTCAGCTTATACTACCGCGTTCAATTTTTTTGTTATAGCTATTGTTGAACAGCCAACTGAACTTTGAGTTTACGAATATCAATGTTAAACACTGAAGTCTTGTCATTTTGGACCCAATCCAGAAGACAAGGGAACTTTTGGACTAAGAATTGGAAAAAATTTGCCTTCATAAGTGGTTTTTTAATGAAATTAACCAGGGTTCGCTGATTTAAATCACAATTTAAATCAAATGATTTTTTTAAAAAAAAATCATTGATTTAAATCAACTGATTTGTGTAAATGTATAGATATATATATTATATTTATTTTAAAAGTTAAAAAACAGTGGTTTAAATTATTGATACTTTTATTATTTTCTTTTCTTAGTTTTAAAATTTATTTTAAATTAATTGCTGCGTTTATTAATTTTAGTTAAAAATTACTTTCTTTCTTGGTGTGTGTTAAATTCCAGCACATGTGAAATTACATTAAAAATCTTTCGATTCTTGAGAATGAAAGTACAGATTAAAGTACACATTTAATGCTGTCTTAATATAGACTTGCATAGCTGTAGAAAGTTATTAATATACATGAATTTCGAAGGAAAAAAAATGCAAATAATCTTAATTAAAATTCTACCTTTTGATTGAGATAGCTTGGAATTAAAATCTACATTATATTTTATTTGTGGAAAATGTATATTTCTAAAGCTTGAGGTTATATTAAAAGGAAATTACCCTAATATGCCAGAAATAGAAAGAAAAATAAAGGATAATGTATTCAGATATTTTTTTCCTGATATAGTGTCATTCTTCCCTTTCAAAGTTTATTTGAGGCAGTAGAGTTATTAACTGGTAACTGGTATTTTTTTTCTCATAATATGTTTACAGTATCTTTGACATCATCAGATTTTCTATAAGGAAATTTTGTGAAAGAAAATTCAAATGAGTGCGTAGATTTTTTAAAAATTTTTTTAAGCTGATCTATTTTGATATAGAATTAAAAATGAATATTTTGATATAAAAATGTATAGATTAAATATTTATTTATTTTTTGGTGAATGACTACATTTATAAACACAATCTGTTACATTTATTTTGTCATATTAAAAATCAAGAGAGAAAAATCACAATTTTAAATTAAAATTATGGTTTGCTAATTGAAACTTTAGTTTAATGGTTAAAGAGTCTGTCCAAGCCAAATTTGCTAGGATACCTTCACAAATTCAACTTTAGGAAAAACAATAGTTTCAAAAAATAGTTTTTTTAAAAATTCTATTTTTGTGTTTCTAAAGAAAGGAATAAATCTATATTTTTGTGTCTACCATTGAATATTATTTTTAATTTATTATGTCTAATTAATTAATTTTTAATTTATTATGTCTAGACACAAATTATGTCTAAATTTTCACAAAATAAGTACCTCTCAGAAAAACCTAGATAGACCCCTTTTATTAAATTCTCTATTTAATTTAGTCTTCAAATTTCAACTATGCATTTGTTTCAAAATGGTTGCTATGCATTCAAAACTATATATTACTATAATGAAAAATTATATTAGTAAGTTAGAGCTTCTAAAATATTGTTATAATATTGTTTTAATATTAATTTAATTTTGATTAAACATTTATAAAGTATTTTTTAATCATAAATGAAAGTTCTTACAATGTGTTTGAATAAAAATCAAAAAAATCTGATTTTAAAAATAAAAAAAATCACGAACCCTGAAATTAACCCAAATTTGCGTTTAATGGAAAGGAAAAATTTGAAAACCTCCTACTGTTAGCCTGAAGGAGAGAGGACTCGAACATATGATCCGCCTATCATTGAGGATATTTTAATTGAACACAGTGGACGTTGCAAGAATTCGTATCGACCAACCATCGTTGGAATTTGAACTCGGGGCTCCTCATTTGAGGGTGAGTGCTCTATCTTCTGAGCTGCCACGGCTCTGGTATTTATCATTTAGCTTATTAGCTATAACGAATAAAAAATTATCAAATCTTAAAGAATGTGCAATAAACTACTTTCGTGTATTTCTCTGTTAAATTTCTCCGCTAATAACACATTTCAAAATAGGAGACAAGAATTTTGAAATACTCCTTTCGGAAGTTTGAAATATATTGCTCCATTATGTGTTCTCAAAAATGTGAAACTGCGGACTGAATTTTGATAAAAAACTGGTTTCTAATTGGTCCAAGATTTCAGATATCTCCCCTCTATTGATAATTTAAATTTTCAGTAAATAAACATGTGATTTAACAAGGTATTAGAGAAACCCTTGTCAAAGAAAATAAGTTTTTAATGTTTTGAAAATATATTAAAATGCAAACGGGCAAAAAACTTTTCCATAAAAAGCCTTAGCTGTGGTCATGGAGAGGGGAATTATAGAGGCCTCTTAAGGCTCTAACTCTCTCTTTTAATACACACGTACTTGAGTTCTGTTAGGGCTCTATCAAATTCAGCTTAGTTACGGCTTTCTTCAAATGAGCTCTCGGACTGGGGCTCAACCCACCTGAGCTGGAACTTGGGCTCTACCCAGTTTGTGTCGGTACGGGACTGGGTCACTACCCGGTTGTGCAGGTTCGGGGTTGGGCCTCTACATGGCTGTGTAGGATCGGGATTGGGCTTTCTCAAATTCAGGTTAGTTAAGGCTTTCTTTAACTGAGATCTGGGATTGGGACTCTACCCTCCCGAGCTGGAACTGAAGCTCTCTACCCTCCCCAGCTGGAACTGAAGCTCTCTACCCTCCCCAGCTTGAACTGAAGCTCTCTACCCTCCCCAGCTTGAACTGAAGCTCTCTACCCTCCCCAGCTTGAACTGAAGCTCTCTACCCTCCCCAGCTTGAACTGAAGCTCTCTACCCTCCCCAGCTTGAACTGAAGCTCTCTACCCTCCCCAGCTTGAACTGAAGCTCTCTACCCTCCCCAGCTTGAACTGAAGCTCTCTACCCTCCCCAGCTTGAACTGAAGCTCTCTACCCTCCCCAGCTTGAACTGAAGCTCTCTACCCTCCCCAGCTGGAACTGAAGCTCTCTACCCTCCCCAGCTGGAACCGGGGCTCAACCGTGCCGGGGCCGGGCCTCTACCCAGTCTGTGTCGGTACGGGATTGGGCCTCTACCTGGCTGTGGCGGGTGGGGATTATGCCTCTAACTGGCTGTGGGGGGTGGGGATTATGCCTCTAACTGGCTGTGGGGGTGGGGATTGTGCCTCTACCTGGCTGTGGCGGGTGGGGATTGTGCCTCTACCTGGCTGTGGGGGGTGGGGATTATGCCTCTAACTGGCTGTGGGGGTGGGGATTGTGCCTCTACCTGGCTGTGGGGGGTGGGGATTATGCCTCTAACTGGCTGTGGGGGGTGGGGATTATGCCTCTAACTGGCTGTGGGGGTGGGGATTATGCCTCTAACTGGCTGTGGCGGGTGGGGATTGTGCCTCTACCTGGCTGTGGGGGGGTGGGGATTATGCCTCTAACTGGCTGTGGGGGTGGGGATTGTGCCTCTACCTGGCTGTGGGGGGTGGGGATTATGCCTCTACCTGGCTGTGGGGGGTGGGGATTATGCCTCTACCTGGCTGTGGGGGGTGGGGATTGTGCCTCTACCTGGCTGTGGGGGGTGGGGATTATGCCTCTACCTGGCTGTGGGGGGTGGGGATTATGCCTCTACCTGGCTGTGGGGGTGGGGATTATGCCTCTACCTGGCCTAAATTTCTGAAAAAACCTCTTAAATGTCCGTTGGCGTTACCATTAAGTTCTAATTTTTGTTCAGGAATTAGTGAAACGAAAATGAAATATTTGATAATGTTCTTTTTATAACAAAGTATTATAAAGATTTATTTTTCAATGCTGACCCCTCGACGTGCAAGATATTTAATCAACGATCCCTCTATTATATACCCCGCCCATCCTTGGTTTCACCATGACTTTAAAAATGAGCTGAACTTATTGAATTGTCATCCTACTTATGCCATTGCACATTAATTGCGTTTGACATGCGAGGCCTTTTGGGTAGGATAGCTCAATTGGAATTTTAGAATATACTATTTCCAAACCAAAACGAAAGGGGGTTGTACCGAGGGTGAAGAAAATCCCTCTTCCTGGGTGCAAATTTAATAATTTTCAGTCTTTCCCTCAATTGTTGAGTAATTTGATTGCGCAAACATTGGAAGAGACTAAAGTGTTTTTGAAGGAAAAATTATAGTCCATGCGGTTGATTATGGTTATGATTATAGAGCAGGCGAGTATGATTAGTGGGGTAGGCAGCATTAGTTTGCGAGAGATGTCCTTCCTTATTAGGGCTATATCCTCTGAATGGTTGAAAAGCGTGTGGCATCAAATATTATGCGTCAGTTCTGGCGAAATGCGCATGCGCCCGTGAAAAGATGTCAAACTTACGTAAGTGAAAATAAGAGTTTTTAAAAATCCTTAAGTTAAAAGCTCTAACGTAGTGGAATATCTTTTTAACTTGGACCACAAAATCAAAACAAGCATTTACAATTGACGTAGACTCTATTTCATTAAAGCTATTTATTACAATTCCAGATGCTTTGCTCTACGCAAAATTGCGGATCTATGATAGAAAAATTCGGTTGATCAGGGTTGAAGAATGCAGCTTAATTTTATTATTATTAATATTCAAAAAATCTTTTAACTTCTATTGAGAATTTAACTAAGTTATATATTTAAAATAAATAAAATTTAAATAAATTAAATTCATACTTAGGGAACAGAGCACTCACCTTTAAAAGAAACAACCCAGATTAAAATCCCAGCGATGGTTAGTCTATACAAATTCTGCTTGCAAAAACAGTGGTGACAAAGAATTTCTGCTGTGACAAAATGGATCACAAGTTAGGATCCTCATGCTGTTTGACTAGCCGTCATAGGCTGTCATGATTTTCCTCTTGATATGATGCGATTTAGTTTCTTTGAAATAATCCTCTAGGAAGACTATACTTTACTCCATTGTTAGATCAAAGCGTTCCTTTAATCTCTGGGCTGAATTCAAAATTAAAAGGCAGTAGGGCTTAACATTGATGGCTGAAAGCCCTAAAAAAGGACAGACTGTTTAACACTGGTTATAAAACAATTAAATAAGATGAAACTCGCTAGATACTGTTGTATGTAATATTTTGTCTGAAAACCATATTTCTTACTATACATAAAAATCTATTAACTGTGTTGAAGTTTTCCTTTGCTGTCCGTGCATTTTTATTGGTCAGAAAATTGCGTGGCCGGATCCAGTTTTTTCTTATTTATTTCCATGTTATTTTGGTTTTCAGACTGCCTAAAATTTATAAAAGTCATAAAGATAATGTTTTTCTATAAATATTTTTGTAACCCAAATTTAAAGTTATTTTTCCTGTACTGCTCATAATACAATTTTAATTAAAGAGTTTAAAACTAATAAATTTTTTTTTTTTTTAAATTATTATTAAAATATAATTCTGCTCTACATTTTAAGATAGTTATTTAGAAAGGTGGTCTAATCTTATTAACCATTTTACAATCATTATTTTTGTACAAATAACATAATATACTGTTATAAATTACAGCTAGACCTGCTAAATGATTTAGAAAAACGATGAACGGCATTCACAATGAGAAGCAAGCAAAAATAGCATTTAATATTTCTGCCCGTTTGGTGAGCGAAAATATAAAATTAGGGCTGTGAACTCATATTTGTTTGAACAATATAATGTTTTAAAAGAAATGATTGCTTAGAAAAATTACTTTTGTTCACCAACAGATCTAAATATTTATATTACTTATCTATATATAAATGAATGTTTCTGTGTGTGTGTCCTTTATAGACTTTAAAGCCATCTGACCGAAAACTATGAAACTTGGCACACAGTTCAAAGCACTAGGAAGGTCACTATTGACATTATAACATTCGACGACTAATCGTTCTAGCGGGATGAGCAGAAAACGAAATGGAATTTTCTGATTGGTTAAGCGTTAGTCATTGTCTTAAATATAGCTGTAGACGATTCAATTCATCACATATTTTAAAGAGAACGTTCGTTATTATTTCTATCTTATAGTTCTATTTGATCAAAAAATAATAGTTAATTACACGTATTTAAATACTCGCTTTTAAATTCACTATGTCAGATGGATTCAATGTTCGACATTACGTGGTATCACGCGTGGGCTATGTTGCCAAATTTATAGTTTTAAAGTTTTCTGGTACTTGTTGACTTGTTCTTTTCTATTTATTAAATTTCTTTTGAAACATGTTTCTAAAAAATTTGTTTATTTAAAATCAGCGTTAATAGAAAAAATACTTAGGTATTTAAAGGCAAAATTAATGGGAATGTGGCACTGTGGTACTAATTCGTTCAGTAGAAACATAAAAAGTCACCATATTTTTGACACCTTATTACTGATATAATTGAAGTAAAAGAAATAAGCCATGTACTAGAAAGCAAAAGTAATGGAATTTTTTTTTTCTTTTAAAGAAACCTCATAAATCATCACACTATCATTGATTACAACGATGCTTAAATAATGTTGGTAAAATTTTAATTAATATAAAAAAATCTTATGTACTAAACAGCGAAATTAATGGATTAGAGATAGTTATTTTGGGAAGTCATAGAAAGTTACCGTATTATTGACACTAATGCTATATTGATATTATTGCTAAAAAGCAAAGTTAAAGGAGAAAAGGTAAACTGGAAATTCATTTAGGAGAACCGTAGAATATCACCATTCTAAGCTTAATTATTGTGTACTACAGACTACTTGGTAATTGGTGCAGTTTTGAGAAGAATTTCCATAGTTTCAGAAAATATTTTTTCCAGTGGTAGCAAAGACAGTGCATTAGTATTTTAATGAATTAGCAATAAAAGAACTTTTCCGCAACAACTTATATTTTAATAGTAAATAAAAGGGCTGATATAGAAATGGCCATGCTCCAAAATCTTTTTCAAGTTTTAACAACAGTTCTATTTAAAAAAAAAAAAAAAATTCGGATTTAGTTGGTTGCCACTGACAATTGTATTTTTCACTAAATTCAAATGTTGAAGGATTATGTAAGAAGTATCTGATATACTAATATAAGTATAAAATATTATATTGATAGATATATAGTTATTATTAAAACAGCGCCAATACTAAGCAATTTTAATAGCGGTACTTTTAAAATAAGTGTTTTACAGCCCCTCGAAAGGGATATGTGCCTGAGAATATTACTTGCTATTGTTAAATTTTAACTATTATGAGTTGAGCAATAGTATCATGCCAAGTGATGCTAAAAACATTTTATAGTTATTCGAATGGGAAGAACTAAAAAAAAACTTAAAGCCACCGAAAAGGGCAACAAATATTAAGTAAAAAAATTAAATTATTTTTAGCCATATTAATTGAAAAATATAGTGGAAGAATCAGGTAAGTGACTTTTTTAGAACGAAAAAAAAAGGTGTATCTGAACTATTTTCTTACCAATTTATTAGAAGGCGGACTAATAATTCTTTGCCTCATTTTATTTACCGCTGACTAATTTGATATATCAAGTATACTTAAAATTAATGTGGGTTAATTATGCTAAGATTAAACTGATGGCAAAAACAGTTACATTAAACAAACTCATATTGATGCAACCACTTTTTGTTATTTTTTCTGAGTCATTAATAGCCCTAATACTTTCATACCCGGTTTTTCAGCTAATTTCTTTAATTATGTCGGTATTAGATTTTCAGTTTTGAACTGGATTTCGTAGTGTTTCTCGGTACTGATTTATTGATTCTTTTTTTTTTTTTTTAATCATCCTGAACCAAGAACGGGTATTCAGCTAGTAGATAATAAAAATTTGGATGAGGGAAGTAGAGGCAGAAGCTTAAGCAAACATGCCCTGGCCATATTATTAGATGCCCTATAAGATTCTTTGTAAAAATATAATTATCTGGTGATACTATACAGCTGTTTTGTTTTTACTCGGTTTACATTTGTTTACTTTTGTGTATCAATTGGTTAACATTTAAATTTAATATGTTAAAAATAAATACAAATTTGAAGTATATGAGAAATCTCCTGAATAAAAACCTATTGCAGTACATTTAGAGTACAAAAGTACATTGGAATGTGCTTACTCTTTTGCTAGTCGATTGCATTTTTTGTTACAATGCTTGCAAAATCTTAATGAATTACTTAAACAAGAAAATCTGATCATCAGCTTACCGTCTTTTAATCTGCACACATCGCGATACGATGCAATGTCACTTTCGTGGCTGCCGTAGCAAAAATGTTAATTTTATAGACAGATGTTATAACACTCAATGGAATTAATTTTTGTTGAACGATCGTAGTATCAATAACGAAGAAAAAAATTCATAAACTAAATAGAAATGCTATTGTATGAAATTCTAAATATGGAGGATTCAGTAATAGTAATAGGATGTAGGATATATAAGGTCTTGTGCCCTAAAATATCGCTATAGTACTTAATTTTTGTGGCTGGCAATTATTGATAATTGAAGGTGATAATTGAAATTGGGTAAATAAAAACTGAAATTTGAGTCTAATATTTCAAGTAAAAGTAAGAGGTCATTGTAAAATTGTTATTACATATTCTTTATTTAGATGGTTAATAAGTAGTAAGTTGTCTCTGTTTTAAAAATAACTTTGAGTTACGCAATGTTGCTCAATTTTACGTATTTGTTTAGCAAAGCTCATTTTGAGGTAATTGTGAGGATCGAGTTAAATATAAATTTTTCATTCCAGTGGAAAAAATCATTCTCTAATACTTTTGCCAAATTTATGATTTTATCGCATTTGGCGAATGCTTAGTGGGTGCCCTGCTTATGGAAATGTACACCATACATTTATGGTAAGCTTTTGGCCATATTTTTATTCATGCAAGGAAAGGGTATGTTATTCATGTAATTTCAAGGAGCAGAAATAAAAAATATGTAATGGAAAGAAACAATAAATGTCACGTTTTTATCAATTGCATGTTCAGAAAACTACAGATTTAAAAAAAATAAAATAGATTAACAAATAAAGAGAGCTGAAATTACGTAAATATAATTCTTGATCAACAAATTTAGCTAATTCAGGGAAATTATTTAAAGTTTATATTCTTTTCATAGAAAGTGTACTCCTCTTATTGCTTCGTAATCATTTTAAATGTGTTCGAATTCTTCTTTGTATTGCATTTATTTTTTTTCAGTCGACAGTAGTTTGCTAAGTGTTCTGCCAAGATTGCCCAATGTTCCGCACGTAACAGTACACACCGAAGCAGCATATAACTCAATTTTAACCTGTATTAAAGATTTACTTAAGATGAAAAAGTAAAAAAATGTTTCGATGAGAGTTACTGTTAAAAAATTTTCCTAAATTTATCGTAGTTATTGACAACTAAGAATGCGGAAATTGTTTCTACAAATTGCTGTATTTCATGCAGTGAATTCGACGTTCATAAATTCCATATGTACCATAATTTCTGGGCTTTTTATGCATATTATTTTTCCTTAATACATTGAAATCGACCATAATAAATATCTCTCTGGTCAATCATTCAAGGTTTCAGTATTTTTTATTTGATCGAGATAGGTTATTTTATAGCATATGGGTGTTCAATTTTCTTGAATTCCTACTATATAATGCATCGTTTTATTTCGGTAAAATGTAATACTGTCTTTATACACTTCCTCTTTCAATTTAATTTTTAACTTATTTCTAAATTAAAAAAAATATTTTGCAATTTATCACATTTAGCATAGACTTATTCCAAAAATATTTTTCTGAGTGATGATTTTGTTTTGTGTGGTATATTGTATCCCAAACTACATATGCAATCGGATCAGAAGGTTTGTGAATCAACTTTTTTTGGCTGTGTCGTGAACTTTCTTTTTATACATTATCTTTCTGTCACACCTCTCTTTTAGATTTATTCATTCGTTTCATATCCTGATATCAAACATTTAAATTTTTCAAATTTCTGAAAATTTTAAAAACAGTTTTATTTTGTTGATTCTTTTAGCCCTTTTCTTTCTGTTTGTGATATATCTTTTGAAAAGGACCTAAAATACATTGAGTATTTATGAATTAAAGTCCCTTGTATGAAGTTTTTTTTTTTTTTTCAAAGTCTTTAAATTTACCCAAAAAATGCACCCTAACTTCTTAGTATACTACTAACTGAGCAGCTATTGTAACTACTTCTTATAACTTCTCAGATATTCATAATCTATATTTTGCATTTAATTTAGTAGTTAAATGAATTTTATTTTATCACATATTTATTAAACTTGGCAAATCTACCGATTTTCAGTGTTTTCTTTTTTGAAAAAGTTGCATAAATTCAAGAAATTCGTTCAATTCCTTGAATTTAAGCAACTTTTTCCCCCCAAATTTAAAAATTGATGTAATTGCTTATAAGAAAAATCTCATCTTTCCTGCAACGTACGGGGCAGCTATTTAATGTAATTTAAACAAAATTTCCTTAACAAAATTTTTTTTAATTTCACTTAAGCATAATAAAATAGCTAGTAACTTGTATAGTTGATTGACCTTATCAAAATAAAATTTAATGGATTAAAGCTGAAATCGCACATCCTAAATCTTTTAGAATATCAATATTTGACAAACTGCTCAACCACTTTGAATCTTTAACAGCTGGAAATAACACATTTTTCAATTCCTACTATTAGTTCACTCTTTCCCTATGCTCGACTCCAATGTTACTTAGCCTCGCTGCGGTTGAAGCAATGCGTGTAAGTTACAGTGCTGGTAGCTCCCGGAGTTAATGCTCGGCTTGTAAACTTGCAATGCTGTAACTTTGGTGGTGGAGGTGGTTTATACTCAGCTCTAACGTTAATGAAAATAATAAGGAAGGAACTATGCGGCAGAATTTATTAAAACTTAATATAATACTTTGGAGATCCTTGCAAATATGTTACTGTACTAATAGTTTGAGTAACATAAGATAAACTTTTTGTTGTTGTTTTTAAAGTAATGATTTTTCGATAAAATTAGATTCAGTATCATTAAAAGAAACTAAAGTATTAATTTCTGCTTTTGTAAAATATATCATAACTTTTTTTTTAATTACCGTTACATTCCTGTAAACATCATCTAAAAGATACCTCAATCAAAAGAATTTTTCACTATTCAACATTTACATAATCTTACAGTTACGTAAATGTAGAACATACACTGTCCCAATTTGAGGATTATTTTGTAACTGCTTTTTGCTATAGCTTAAAAATATTGAATAAAATTGAATAAAAGTTTCAAAGCAATTTTAAATTAATTACAAGATAATGATTTTAAAATGGAACAAAAAAAATCGTTAAAAATTGAGCGAGAATAGATTAAAAATTTTAAAAAACGCGCATTATTATTCTAAAAAGGCAATAATTTCGCTTTCCTTTAAAAACACGAATTCTTTACACGTTCTATTAAAAAACATTGTCAATTAGTAAAAGATTTTTTTTATTTTTTACTTAACTAAAAGTAGCTAAGCAATCATTAATTACTTATTTTCATTATTAAATTAACATATATTTCGAGTTAATGAGCTAATTAGCTTAGTAATTTATTTAAAATGCATGCATATATTAATAAGTGTCTGTAGTTATGATTAAATAATTAAAATGATTAATAATAATTATGATTTAATGATAGTGGAAGTAACTGCAAACTTTCAAAGGCAAGTGCAACAATGGGTTGTGATGGCTATTTTTCCTTTCCCATATAAATCTATGTATTGACAGCAATGACAAACTAAATAAAAAGTGTTAAAAATAACAGTTTAAGAAATCCATTGTAGAGTTTGGGGAAAAAGTAAAGAAGGGTTGAGGAAAGAAAGGGCAAAAAGGGTATGAGTCTATTACATCAGGGCACTAATTTACTTCGGGGGCAATAGGGTGAATTCTTTTGACTAAAAGGGCAACAGGGTGCTGCACCCTGTTTACCCTGCCTAGAATGAGCTCTGTGTCAGCGCAGGTGGGAAAGAACCAGGGCCGTAATTACGCCGGGGAAGTCGGGGCCCCGACGGTCGAGGGGGCCCCATATGAAGGGACCACGCGACATTTTTTCAAAATAGTTTATATATATATATATATATGAAAGAGATTGTGTGAAGATTTGCTAAAATCTTCTTTTTTGTAGTTACAATCGACTTTAACATAGGGTGAAAGACTCTTTCCGAGAATTATTTCCCTTCTTTAAAGGAGCAAAAACGCTTCACAGAAAAGAGGAACGGAAAGGAATTTTTGAAGCTATACCCCTAATAAGAAACTTTACGTTGTTCTGAAATTAACTTGAATGGGCAAATAAGGTGCCTTTTGAAATTTGGGAAAGTAAAGTGAAAAAATATCTTTATTTTCACTCTATTTTTTGAGGGTAGAAAACTTTATTTTGTTTCAAAATTGTAAAGAAGTGCTTCACCCCTTCTGAAATTTAGACATTCTCAAAAGTAAGTTCTAGTAGAATTAGTACATTCAGAAAGAGAAAAAAGCTATTTTTTTCAACATTTAAGTTATTTTTCAAATAGAAAAACTTAATTTTCCTCCAAATAAAAAAAAGAAATCTGCTTAAATTTTATTTTTAAGGAAAAGCAAATTTAAAGATATTGTCCAAGTAGAAAATTTTATTTTCCTCTTAAATAAAAACGAGGGAGCTAAGAAAGTACTTTGCTTCTTCTGTAATTCTGACATTCACGAAAATAAAGTAAAATTACTATTTAACTCATTTTTTTCTACTTTTAAGCTATTTTTCAAGTAGCAAACTTTATTTTCCTCGTAAATTTAATTGATGAGCGTCATTCCTTCTGAAACATTGACATTCACTAAAATAAAGTAATTTTTGTTTATAAAATAGAATTAGCAATTTCAGAAAAAGAAACTACTATTTTTTTCACCTTTTGAAGCTATTTTTCAAATAAAAATATAAAATAAAACTCCCCCCTCCAACCGAGACAAATACGTCTGTTTTGTTTGAATTTTCTTCCACATATGACAATTTCTAATTTATTAAGAAAAAATTTTAAAATTAGAATTTAACCAAAAGAAGGGCTCAGCATGAAAAAATAAAACAAGCGCTTAGGAAACTAAAATAGTTGAATCTCTTTTACCCTTCCCTGGTGTAATAAAATGCATCCTTCACTGACATACATTTTAAAGCATTCCTTGACTCTCAACACCTGCAGATCACCAACCGAGACAGTTATCTGACCCTCAAAATATAGGCATCTCCTTTTACCAGGGCTTAATCTAGGTCGATTTTGGTACCGTTTTTCGGTAGCTTCACAAAATTTTAAAAAAAGAATCGGTACCTTCACAAAATAAAATAAAAATCAGTATTTCAACAAACTTTGAAGCAAAAAAAACGCATCTTCACGAAAATAAAAAAAAAAAGTTTGAAGGAATTTAAGTGCTGAATAGTTTTCCGAGCGATTATTATAATTTTATCTATGTATTCTGTATTTTTATTATTTTTTCAACCACTAATTCAAAAGTAAAAGTTAGCACAATATCAAAATAATAATTTCTTAATCATAATAAGTTCAATAAATTTTATTAGTAAGTTGAAAAAAATTTTTGAACTTTATATAAATCTAATTTTTAACCATAATATTAATCTGTATAGTAAATTCCATAATTTCTATGCTGGCTGGCTGTATAATTTACATCGAATTAATACATGTAATTAATCTGCAAGCTGTCTTATAAGCAATTTCTTGAGCAATATGTGAATGTTTTTTATAGTATTGTACTTTTTGTATACATATGTAGTTTTTATGTTTTTTTTAGCAATACTAAATTTTCACAAAATTTTTTTTTTTTTCCACAAAAATCATTTTTCTTTCACAAAAATAGGTACTAGGATTGAAAACCTGGATTAAGCCCTGCCTTTTACACCATGGGAAAATGTCCTTCCTTTGACTTCTTTAAATTGCCCTGGGCTTTACGACCCTAGGCTTTTTGTCCTTTTATAAAATATCATATATTTCCAGAACCATGCATTTTTCGGTTAGTCACAGTTGTCTTAAACAAGCAATTATCTAGATGTTCTAGGAAAACAGAAGCAAGCTTATAAGGGATCGAAGGGGATTACTTTTTTTGACATATTTTTTCTGAAAGAAACGCGGGAATCACTCTCTGTTAAACTTCAATTTTTAGCTCCTTTAACTGCTTAATTTAAATGAACTATTTTTAATTAAAATATAGATTTTTTGTTAACTTTTATTTTGTTCAATCTTTCAAATTAAAATGTAACTTTAATTGATACTAATTAAAATCATTTGCAACTTTTTTTTAAAATAAAAATGTCATTACTTTGGATTACAACAAAACGAAAAGGAAATTGATTTCTAAGGAGGTAAGCAATTGTTTACATTAAATTATTTATTACATTCAAAACTGTGTATTAATGTACTGTTGGAATTGCTTTTTTTATATTCCTATATCAAATTGCTTTTATGTAATACATTTTGTTCTTATTTTATATTTTTAAAATTAAGACCATTAAATTTTTAAAATTGGAAATTCGATTTTTTATGCTTTTTAACAATTTTCCTTTCATTCAAAATTAAAAAGCAAACTTTGATTTTGTTTTAAAAAATCATATTTAATTTAATTAAAAAATCGCATTTAATTTAATAAAACACTATAAACATTGTTTCGTTGAAAATAACTGAAAATATGTCATCATTTAAAGTATTTTGGTTTAAATAAACCATTGTTTTTCAACCAATAAAAAAAAGTTCTTCGAAGAAAATATTTTATTAGGTTGTTTTGATAATTCTTTCTACTTTTATGAGAGACTTAAGTAGATTCTTTAAGATCAGCATTATCTACATTGCATTAAAATTAAACTAATTTCAAATTCCTTGGTTTCACTGACAAAAATGGTACATGTTGTAGTTTTATATACTTAAGAGAGAAAAAAAAGAAAATATGTTAATTCAAAAAGCAAGAAAATATCACGATTGGGTTGAGAATGCAATTAATCTTCTTTTAAATTTACTATTTCATTCTTATCTTATATGATAACCACATTATATTGAGCGGAGCTAAGACATCAAACCCGTTGCACATTTATTCTGTCTTATTTATTTGACTCTCTCTGTTGTTTTTGCAACACTAATTTATATAAACAAAAGTAATCTTTATTCTAATACAAAAAATTAACCTTAACTTATACTTCAAATATTAAAATAACGAAGAAATATATTTGATACAAACGTTTAACTAAAATATTATTATTAAAAACAGCTTTAATTAGAAAAAAATATATTTTCAAAAATGACACAATTTGTTTCCATAACATTTGAGGAAGGAGGTAGTGTTGAGCGCACTTAATATAGTGTTTTTTTTTTTTTTTTTTTTTTTTTTTAATAAAATTGTTATAGGATCATCAAAGTAATTATCTTGTGATAATAACTTTCTGAGAACTTTTTTCGGGCATTATTTTTCTCAGTTTAAAGTATACATTTTTGAAAATTTTAATACTGAAACTATAAATATTGCTGATGTAGGAAAGGAATTTATCCGACCATCAGAATTACATTTAATCATTTCTTCAAAATGTGTGAACATTTCTGTTTATCAATTGAATTACTTTATTTTCCGTTTTCAATATTGAAACAAGATGTGTAAAACATTACACTTAAGATTAAATTAAATCAAGTTTCTACTTTTTTTTCTTTCTAGTTTTGTGACTTATTATTTTTATTTCCATTGTGAATATGATTTTCTCTGCAACCATGTATTTAAGATATTCATTAAAATATTTTGTTCAAAGCTATTGTATTTTTCAATATAGAAATCCAAATCAGATAAAAATCATTGCCATGACAAACCATTAAAAAGGTTTTCTTCTTATTTTTCGATTTGGAAAAATAAGAAAAAACCTTTTTGGAATATTAAATATTAGTTTCTTGTCATAATTTTTTATCATATATAATAACATGACATCATAAATACATATATTTATTTGTTATTTTGTCTGTTCAGAAGTTTCGATAGGCAAAATATTCATGAATGAATTCTTCTCAAAATATTACTATATTTTTAGGACCCTGTACAACAAATACCATTTTGTACTAGAACTTATTTATCTTACATTGCTATGCTATACAGACAAATGAGGTAGTATTTCGTCTGTATTTTAAATCACTGAACCAAATAAGACAAAATACGAAACAACAGTGCTTATATTTGAAAAGTTGAAATGTTTCTTTTTTTTCATGTGTGTGTACAAAAAGTACTGTCTTTGAAATGCACTCATTATGAAGAAGACCATAATAACTTCAAAACTATTTATCCTATCAGCTTGAATAACATCTAATTTAATTATGTATTAAAACTTTGATCGAATTTTTCCTTACGTGATCTACTGCTTAATTCTAGAAATATCTACAAGCTTTTCTTGAAACATTTTAAATGTAAATTAATTTGCATTGCATCACAAAAGTTTATTTTTTAATTCGATAAAACAAATGTTATCAAGCAATTTTGCATACATATATCAATAAATAATCGTCAAAAGGAAAAGTGATTTAAAAGCCATTTAAAACTAACTAGCTTGTTATGTATGAAGGAATGCATGTGAACTTAAATTATGTAATGAAGAAATATTTTAACTTATTAATTAAAGATGATAGAAAGTCATGATACGTTATTGAAATAACCAAAAATAAATTATGAAAATTTTATTTCCTAGTGATCGTATTTTTAAAATCTTGGTTACAATAAATTAGATGACAAGAATATGTAAAAAGCGAAAATACGTAAAAATGTCTTAATATGCAGACAAAACGTTAAAATTCAAACTTAGAATCTTTTTCTAAAAGCACTGTTTGTTTGTTCGTTTCTCAAAATGTAAGAAATCTTAGTCAAATCGAGATATTTTGTTTCTTCTTTCTTTTCCTCATTTCAATTGTTCGCGCATGTGCGACTGCCGCGCCACCCCTTTGTGAGAGACCTTTTTTATATACCTTGAGAACTTCATAAATGGCGGACGTAGTCCGTGAGTATTTAAAATAAAGTGTCCTACAGTCCAATAAAAAATAAGCCGAAATTCTGAGGTAAGAGCAATTTCACTTGTTTCATTCATTGTGCAAAATTTACTTTGAGTTATTCAGCTTGTCTATTTACATTGAGTTATTTTAAGTGTGTTTAAAAAATGTCCCTTAATAAACTAAAAAAAGACGAATTAAAAGTCGTCGCAGACGAGTTAAGTTTAAAAGTTGAAGAAGGGGCAAGAGTTATTGATATAAAGAAGCTAATTGGAAATAGTGAGATTTATAAAAACGATAGTGATTTCGTTCAGAGTTTGATTGATAATATTCTTGAGGAAAAGAAAAACAATTATGAGTTAGAAAGAACTAAATTAGCTCAGTTAGAGAAAGAGAACCAAACAAAACTAGAGTTAGAAAAAATTAAACTCGCTCAGTTATAGAAAGAAATTGAATTATCTAATGCGCGAAAAGAATCGCACAATTCTTCGAAATCGGAAACTATTAGCGAGCTAGAGCCGCTGCACCGTCTCGAAGAATGTGCCCGAAGAATTAAAATCCGAAATGCTGCTAAATTTGTTAGATGAAAAAGCGAAAAATTTAATGATTTATATAAGTGAACAAGAATTAGCAGATTACGATAAACTTAAAGAAATCGTGTTGAAGGAATTTCAACCAACACCTCGAGAATGTACAGTACAGAACCCGTTATCCGGAATTCAGAAAACCGGAAAACCAAAAAACCGGAACGAAATTCGGTGAATTTTCTCGCAATTAAAAAAAAAATTTTTTTTTCCTCATAAGATTTTAGGATTTTTCTTTCTTTTTTGAAAGATGTTTACCTTACCATCATTTCAGAAATAATCATTAGTGTATTACCTCATCGTTTTTTCTTATTTTTAAGAGTATTTCCAAATATTTTTTTTTAGTTGGGTTTAACACTAAAAAAAACGGCTTTTTGTAGCGATTCAGAAAACCGGAAAAATCAGTTATCCGGAATAGCGATAGTCCCGATCGTTCCGGATAATCGGTTCTCTACTGTATTAACAATTTTAATAAAATGCAAAAAATGCCTCATGAAAGTTATCTTCAGTTTGCTTCACGATTGAGTGCAGCATTCGAATACTATTGCCAATTAAGCAAGGTTAGCGATTTTAAAACATTATGTGAGTTAATTATTTCGGATAAGATGTTTGGTCTACTTGACCGAGAATTAATGACTCATATTGCAGTAAGGCAGGGAGAATCATTTTTCAAACCACAAGAGCTAGGAAGAGAGTGCGGTATTTATCTTTCTTCCAAGGTTAAATCAAAACAAGATATAAATTATCATTCCCAAAGGAATCGAGACTTCCGTTCTAATAAAAATATTTCTAATGTGTTTTTATCCGAAATAAATTATCCTAAATGTGTCATTTGTAAATCTAATGAGCATGCCTTGTATATGTGTTCGAAATTTTAAAATATGTCCATTAATGAAAAATTAGAAGTAGTCAAGAGTAATAAATTATGTTTTAAATGCTTATCCGCCAAATGTTCCTTTCAAACGTGTAAATTTAAGGATTTCTTTTGCGGTAAACCTCATAATAAAATGATCTACTTTCCAAGAGTAAACAGAAATAATAAATCACCCGCTATTGTTAACCAAGAATCACAGTTGAGTTTTGAATATTCCATCCCCCCTCCCTCTCCCTCCCAAGACGGGGCCAATGGAAATATGTCTGTAGTCGCCACCAGTTATGAAAAAAATAAATTGAACACAAAAACTGTTCTTTTGAGTACGGCTGAGTGTTTTATTAAGGATGAAAATTCCTTATGGCAGGAAGTTAGGTGCTTGCTAGATTCAGGCTCCCAATCATGTTTGATTAATCGCAATTGTTTACAAAATCTTAATTTGCCTTACGAAAAAATGAACACACAAATTTCTTGTTTGAATGATTCAACGATGAATATAAATAGGTGTGTTAGGACTTCGATTTCAAATAAAGATAAGAGTTTTGAAAAGGAATGAACCTTTTTAGTAGTTGAAAAAATAATTGATTTTACGCCGTCGAAATTTCTTAATGCAGCAGTTAAGGTTCCTGTTAATGTTAGATTAGCTGACGAAACCTTTTTCATTCCTGATAAAATTGACGTATTGTTAGGCGCGGAGATATTCTATGAATTATTACGGTCGGGACAAATATGTTTACATGAATCAAAATTAATTCTATAAAATACCGTTTTCGGATACATAGCGAGTGGTAGTTTAATTGATTCGCGTACAACCAACATGCATTGCGGATTAATTTTAGAGGATGATTTAAACAAGACATTAAAGAGTTTTTGGGAAGTTGAAAATTTAGACGTAGGGTTAACGAAAAGTAAAGAAACGACCTCTTGCGAGGAACATTTTGAGCAAACACATTTCCGTAATAAAGAAGGTAGATACGTAGTAACTATACCCCTTAAGGAAGAACCCTCGTGTTTAGGCGAGTCAAGGGATATTGCTCTTAAACGGCTGAATTCTCTGTGGTATCGGTTATCAAAGGACCAAGCACATTTGAGACTTTACAAAAACTTTCTTGCTGAATACGAGAGGCTTGGTCACATGAGTGAAGTTAAAGATGAAGGAGAACCGGAAAGTTCCTATTATATGCCGCACCATGGCGTGTATCGTCCTGAGAAGAGTACTACGAAGCTTCGCGTAGTATTCAACGCTTCTAGCTTGACGCATAATGCTACCTCATTTAACGCTATCCAATATAATGGTGGGGTGATTCAGGAACACTTATTTAGCATAATGACTAGCTTTCGAAGGCACACATACGCGTTTCAAGCGGATATAAAGATGATGTACAGAATGATTTTGGTGAACCCTAAGCAGCATTGTCTTCAAAGAATCCTTTGGAAGGATCATGCGAATGGCCCAACAAAAGCTTATGAATTGAGAACTATCACGTACGACACAGTGAGTGCTAGTTTTTTAGCAACAAGGTGTTTGAATCAGCTATCTCTTGACGAGGGGATAAATTTTCCTTTGGCAGCTCCTCTTCTACGTGACAACTTCTATATGGATGATGTGTTGTATTCAGCACCCTCTCTGGATGAAGCGAAGGAGACACGGCGGCAACTGATTTCAATTCTCGATAAAGCCGGTTTGAGTCTACATAAATGGTCTGCTAGCCATCCGGAGCTTTCGCCAAGTAAAAACGATTATGACTTTTCGAGCGCCGATGAAACAAAAACTTTAGGAGTCATTTGGCGACCATCAGAGGACTGCTATACCTTCAAAATATCAGTGGATGAGAACAACACCTTTACCAAGCGGTCAGTTCTGTCCACCATTGCAAAACTTTTTGAACCCCTAGGGATAGCCGGCCCTGTCATAGCTAAGGCCAAAATATTTATGCAGAAATTGTGGAAATCGAACATTGACTGGGGTGATCCACTTCCTGCTGCAGAATTTCAGGAGTGGAGCGAATTTATTTCCACGTTGAAAGGTGTGAACAACATTAAAGTTGATAGGTGCATTACAATAGAACAGTCTAAAACAATCGAATTTCATGGATTTGCTGATGCATCGGAGAGTTGCTATGGAGCGGTTGTTTATTGCAAGTCTTTCAACTCTGCAGGTGACATAAATGTGAAATTAGTTGCTAGCAAATCTAGAGTTGCCCCACTTAAAGCCCTAAGTATCCCCAGACTGGAACTTTGTGCTGCAGTCTTGTTGTCCAAGTTAATGAAAAAGATACTTTCCGCATTAAAATTGCAAACAGACAAAGTTTACCTTTGGTCTGATTCCATGATTGTACTAGCATGGATTCAAAAGGAGCCAACGAGTCTTAAGACATTCGTGAAAAATAGAATTGCACTCATACAAGAACTGACGCTTAAGTCCCAATGGAATCATGTGCCATCCGAGATGAATCCCGCGGACTTGATATCCCGAGGATTGGACCCTGTGAAACTTTTAGAGACAAAATTATGGTGGAAAGGCCCTAATTTCCTTTATGACAACGAGTATCCTAACCAAAACTTTCCTGTGTCGCAAGAACTGAGTGTCTTCCAAAGTGAACTTAAAAAGCTTTCAAGCTTAGACATTGAAGGTCCCTTAAAAGCCTTTACATTAACGTCCAACAATTTTTTGCATGAACTAATTGGCTTGAGTAATAATTATTTTACTATAGTGCGTGTATTAAGTTATATTTTTAGGTTTTCCAAGAATTGCAGAAATCCTACTGAAGGAGCTTCAGGACCTCTGAGCAATGAGGAGATCAACGCCTCCGAGCAGTTCCTGTTGAGAGTAATACAGAACGAGGAATTTGGATCAGAAATTCGGAGTCTCAAACTGCACGGGAAGGTGTCTCCTACGAGTAAGATAAGAAATTTGAACCCTCTTTTAGATTCAAATGGAGTTTTAAGAGTTGGAGGACGATTAGGTAACACTGAATTGAATTTTCTTAAAAAACATCCTGCAATACTCCCTAAAAATAGTCCTTTAACTTCTGTTATTATTTCGACATATCATCTTAAATATTTGCATATTGGTCCAAATGGTTTATTAAACTGTGTAAGAGAAAAATTTTGGCCCTTATGTGGCCGTTCTCTATGTAGAAGAATTACTCATAATTGTGTTGTTTGTGTTAAAAATAAACCCATTGCTGCTACGCAAATAATGGGGAATCTACCTAGAGAAAAAGTTGTGCCAGATTTCGCATTCAATTGCTCTGGTGTTGACCTAACTGGTCCGTTTTCCATTAAATGTAAACATCAAAGAAAAGCAATTTCTCTAAAGGTGTATATTTGCTTATTCATATGTTTTGTATCTAAAGCAGTGCATATAGAGATAGTTTCTGATTTGACATCCGAGTCTAATTGCCACGTTGAAGAGATTCATCGCGCGTAGAGGCAAATGTGCGAAACTGTTTTCAGACAACGCAACGAATTTCGTTGGCGCTAACAAGGAGTTAAAAAAATGTTTAAATTTATTCAAAAATCCTGATGAAAAATTGGCTAACTATCTATCCGCTGAAGGAATAGAGTGGAGCTTTATCCCGCCTAGAGCCCCCAACTTTGGTGGTCTCTGGGAGGCAGCAATTAAGTCGTTTAAATACCATTTTAAAAGAGCTGTAGGTAATGCCTCTTTAACTTACGAAGAATTGCATACTATAGCACTCAAATTGAAAGCATTTTTAATAGTAGACCGATAACTCCACTATCCGCGGATGAAACCGACTTAGAAGTTTTAACTCCTGCGCATTTCCTGATAGGGAGAACAATGAACGCCATAATTGAACCGGACTTGACAAATTTAAAGGAAAATAGGTTATCCAGGTGGCAAAGAATAACCAAATTAGTACAATTAATTTGGAGAAAGTGGCAACGAAGCTACCTAAGTGAACTGCAGCAACGTGGTAAATGGAGATTCGAAAAGGACAATGTCAAAATCTGTAGTCTAGTCTTAATTATTGAGGATAATTTACCAGCTAATAAATGGTTAATGGGGAGAATAATTAAAGTGGTTTACGGCACTGATAAGAAAATCAGAGTTGTAGAAGTGAAAACCCAGCACGGGACCCTTAAGAGGTCTATTTCTAAAATATGCTTGTTACCTGTATCATAAAAATATTCTCATGTTTAATTTTATTTTGAATTGAATATTTGTTGTATGATAAGATCGGTTGCAGTGTAAAGTATCATTAATTTGTTTTTTCTTATTTGTATCAGTGTTACTAATTATCATCTAAATGCTTTGTAAAGATTTTTTAAATAATGCAAATTGTGCTTTGTTAAATTACATATTAATTGAATGTTGAAACATTGCATGTTCGCGCATGTGCGACTGCCGCGCCACCCCTTTGTGAGAGACTTTTTTTATATACCTTGAGAACTTCATAAATGGCGGACGTAGTCCGTGAGTATTTAAAATAAAGTGTCCTACAGTCCAAACCAGTGTTGTTATTTACGAAAAAGACATTTTGAGCTATCGATTAGAGTGACCACAAACATCAATAATGTCTTAAAATTAATATATCCTACCCTTTAACATTTGAAAGAAAATTCTAACGTAACTATACTATACTATATCATAAAAATTTCTTGTTATGCTTATTCCTAGTATTCTAATGTAACACATGAAAAAAAAATGACTTTTACACTTGGAAATTCTGAAACTTTATTTTATATCTAAAATGACTGACCTATATGATGATAAACGACTGGTTTAGGAGGAAAGGAAAGTCTAAAATATAAGTAGTTGTTAAACATCTCTTTTAAATGCAATTGCTTAGCTATAAAATGTGTATGAGATAATTAATTGTTCGCCCATTTGAACTAAAATTGAAAGAAATATTTGTATGAAAATCTCATTGAATTAAGAAATTAACAGAGAAGTTAATGACTTCGAGTATTTACATTTAGATTACTACAATAAAATTTGAAATAAGAAAAGAAAAAACATTAAAAATTGTCAGTTACTAACAAAAATCACTATAATGGATTAAGGATGTATGTGTGACAGTGTGTAGAGATTATACTTGTTGTTATACTTTCTCAAAATTGAAACTTATAAAAATATATTTGAGAAGTTCGATGAGACAGGATCGATTGAATGGACTTGCTCTACTGTCTATTGAAAACGAAAGAGCACGAAACATTGATTTCAGCGATATAATTGATGAATTTACGGCAACAGAGGCCAGGAGAAATTAATTTTAAGTTTTGAAATTTTTTATTTCTGATTTTAGAGAGATTTATGTTCAGCAATTTTAAAATTGTTATAATTTATTATTTAATTTTTATTAATTAAAAATAGATTAGCAAATTTAGTGGACTGTGTTTCAAATTATGGATGGATTTATATTTTGTACTAATAATTATAAATATTAATTTTATGACTTTTTTTTTTATTTTATATTAATTTTTTTTTCTTTTCACCTTTTTTAAAAAATTTTATTACTATGAAATCTATTTTACAATTTACTTTAAATATTTTTCAAAAACTGAAACTAATCTAAAATTTTAAATATTAAATCTTTTTTCTAGACATTTATTTTAATGCAAACTGATGTATTATAATCATTCTCAGCAAACTTAAGTGTATAAATCTATCTACCAAATTAGAACCATTAAATACATTTAAAATCTGTATTTAGTATGTGTTTTGTAATTATTTTTTGGTGTCTTGAAGTCTTAAACACTTATTTGTCTTTTGTAATTAAAAATTAATTTTTTTAAATATAACATTTTACATTCTAGTGTTAATTTTACAACCTACAATATTTTGTAATCCCATATCTATGTGAACAAGTGGCTTATTTTCATAAATATATTAATCAACATGATACATAAATAGCTAAAATGACGATTAGAGATGGAGTACAAAGAGTTTTAGAAAAGGCCCCGGCAAAAATTTGAGCCCCAGGGCCCCGAAGGGTGAAGTTACGGCACTGGAAAGAACTACTTTAAAAACGTATGTTTTCTTCAAGTTTAATGGATTTTTGTTGTTGTCTATTTTTAACGTGCTTGTTGTTAATGAAAAATTGCTCCTAAAACTTTTATTTTATTGAATATGTTTGATGTTTTAGGAAAAAAATCGTGTAACAAAAGTTTTTATTACACGATTTTCCGTATTTTCATTATATGTGAGCTAAGCTTACGAAATTTTATGCAATTCTTACAAAAAATAAGTGTCTTTTGAGTTAATAAATTTATTGTTATAATTAATATACAATTTTATTATTGCAAGTGAAAAATGGTATGGAACGAAAAGCGAACACTTTTAAAATGTATTAAAAAGTTTGCTTTTAAATATTTTTATGCTACATTTACTGTAATTAAAGGTTTGCGTCAATTTTTAACAAGTTTGTTTTTTAAAATGGTACTTTAAGACTACCTATGTGTAGTTTCTCTACATTGTCAAGAATTCAAAAAAAAAAAAAAAAAAAAAAAAATTGTAGATCTCGCAATTATGAAACAACCAATTTGCAATTAAATTGCTAATAAATTAATATTAAAAAATGAGTGACAAAAAGAATGCTGTTCTTCGTCTTTGTCAGTTTCTAGCATGTGGCTGCAGGCTGCATTAAATCACACTAATTTACTAATTTGGCTGCAAATAATCAATAAATAAATTTTAATACTAAACACACTGTATCCGCACGGATTTGTAGCGCCACCTAGTATAACTTGTAACACTTAGAGAGAGAGAGTGTGTGTGTGGAAGGAGAGTTGTAACGAGCTACAAAAAAGCTCTCTTCCAAATAATAATAAATAAATATTGTGCATAATTATACAGTCCGCTATTTCTGTTTATTGAGCGAGTTCATATATACCTGAACGTCGACGCACACTAAAAAAATTTCTAAAGGAATTCTATATTTAATTTACTTTATGTTTATAAAGTGCTGAGAGCAAAAGGGATTTAAAATATTACGAAATAAATCTACAATATTGATATTTTAATTACATTAAAGAAATATTTAAAAATAATAGCATGTAAAAGAAAGCTATTTAAATATCCCGAATTTTATTCTTCTTGTTTTTTAAAATCATAACACATTGTAAATAATAAATATTAACGAAAACAATAAAGAAATTTTTAAACGAATTACGATAAATAAGTTTTTAAAAATCACGTGGAAAGGAAAGCAGTCTTTAATAATCCCGAATTTTATTCTTCTTGTTTTGTCCAATTCATTTGTAGCAAGTTGTAGCAATTCTAATCACTTTAATCGCGATTTTTCACCTTTCTTGCTTCAAATAATGATTGCTTATCTATAGTTGTAGAAAACTTAATTCATCTCTTGTGCGATTTTCATTTTATAAACTCGTGCTTTACTTCATGTCTAAAGTGAATATGAATAAATGTAAATATGAAGAAATGTAAATATGAAGAAAAAAATGAATAAATAAGATTAGATGTTACTAGTTATAAATGCTAACATATACATCGAAACTCTAATAATGCTGCCTGTAGAAAAATAAAACCCTGGATAATAAAACAGCTTCCAATTTGAGCTGTTAGAGTGATGTAGGATTATCGTTTTTCATCATTAACAAGTAAAATGTCTTTTCATATATTATTTCTTATTGAATCAACATGTTTTGTATTTCTAAGTTTAAATTTTATCCTCAGACATATAAGGGCATATAAGCCCTATCCTTCAAACATATAAATCCTATGTTAATCTTTTATTTTGCAACGATTAACATATTAACAAAATGTTCCTCTCTAGAAATATAAAACTTGCACATTTTATGAACAAAATGATTGTAGTTTTTTATGAAAAAAATAGACTTTTAATATTAAAAAAAATCATTAGAGACAAGCGATCTCGGGGGTTGTAGAGCGGATCGATCTGAAGTGGTGTCCACTATTACATTAGAAAATCATATGAAGCCAATTTTAAAGGTTGAGACTCTCACCGTTCAAGTTGAACCTTAATATCATGCGTCAGAAAACCGAGAATAAAAAGTAACTTAAAAGAACAGTGTTACTCATAAATGATTTCAGCTAGCTTTACAACGATGTGAAAGCAAGGACGTTATTTTGAATTGCTCTGTTTGTTTTCTTATAGTTTTGTTCGTCTATGTGTTTTACATTTAAATGTTATTAATTAAAATATCTTTTTTCATTTATAAAATCGAGTAGAGTTTCTTATGAAAGATTTAGGTGCTTGTGATTTATAGAAATTCTCTATAAGAACACAGCCTAATCCCTGATATCGGAAAGAAGACACTCATCCAAATAAAGGTAAGGTCTTTTATTTACCTTTTCTAATGGTGAAAATTACCTTCTCGTGAAGTTGGAACATCATGCATTCAAAGTTGATGCTTTCCGACAATAAGGTGTCCCACAGTGGACTGGTTTTACAGACACTGTTCCGAGTAGAACACCGAAGTCAAGCATCACTGGCTGCGGGTAGGGTGACCACCTTGATCAGCCTGCTTAGAGACCAAGGATGCGCAGTATCAGTCTTCGTTAAGCTGTTCTACCGTAAAGTGCTCTACTTTGGGTGCAGGTCGTCTGGTTACCGAAGGGGAGGTGCCATCCCCTCTGCAGGCATGTCTTGCTGATCATTCTCAGAGATGTTTCCCAGATCCGTCGCCAATAGCCCATAAATTAACTACAACAACACCAATAAAATTTCCCCTATTAAAGCAACATTAAATTTAATCTAGGCTACAATTGAACAAGCTATGAAATGTTTAGATGTGTATTAGACACATGTTTTAACTAAAGCTCCATTAGTATGATTTTCGTTCTTAAAGGATACGCTTCTGAGTAGATGAAGCAGAGAATGTCTTTGAGATACAAGTTTCTTCATCCATCTCTCTCTTTCAGACATACTGTATCCATTATTTTACTCGTCTCTTGGTCAGATCAAAGAATCCCTCAAGGCAACAAATAAACATCCATCCACACTGGTCATCTTTATTTTACAAACTTTTCTTCTTGATTCGTAGTAACTGCAATGAAATGCTTCGGATAAAAGTGGGGACATTTTGACGCATCATAGTTTTATAAATTCTCTTTTTTTCTTCTCTTGTGAAAGTAAACTGTTTTTAAATTGCAAAGCGTGCATCTTTTTTACCTACCAAAACACCACGTAACAAAGCGCACTTGAGCGAAAAACGGTGGCACTGGGGAGAGAATCACGTAAATTTTACACGGCAAGTAAGGGGTTAATTTGAATCTTCATTCTGAATCCCGTCTTGATTATAATCAGTTACTCGAATCAAATTACTCATTCGAATCATGTTATTCAGATAAACTATTCGAATCGAGAGATTCAGATCAACGGATCAATGATTCAAATTATGCAAATCTAGTAATTTGGATCATCGATCTTAATACCATGACTTAAACGACTTAATTGCAAATCATGTGACTCGAATCAAATGCATCAAATGAATTTGAAATTTCAAAAAATTCGAACAAAAAGTTTGCTTAACTACCACTATTTTTCTTTTATCTTATGAATGGGATGGAGAAAAATTTATTATTCTTTCTCATTAATGAACTATACGAAAGTTATAATAAGTAAATAATTAAACTTATTATAGCTTTCGTATAATTACATTGCATACATTTTTAATTGCTGTAGATACTTTAAACTATGGTAAATTTTAAGAAACTCCAAAAGAAATGTTTTCATCAATTGGATAATCTTACTTCCTTAGTAATGAATGCGTTAGGTTTTACAAGAAATGTTTAACTTATGGCATATCATAGTGAAACAAAACAAACTGAAATTTGAAAACAATTATCCATTATAATTTTAATTTATTTTGATAGAAACAACTGTTGATTCAAATCAATTGCAAATTGGTGATATGAATCACTAATTCGAACCATTGAATCAGTACCAAATTCTACTGTCCAACACATGAATCAATCATAATTTAGAAAAATATAATGCAAAGAATTTATAAGTTTTAAAATATTATATTTAAAGGGACTAGCTTAATATTATTTTTTTAATATCTGAAGTAAAAACAAATAAAAAATTGATAGAAACACAGTTTTGAACTTAACAATATTACAACTTTTAATCTGTCCTGTTATCCATGCGAAGAGCACTTGATTACGTATTCAAACGGATCAACATAAAAAATTTGCCAATTTGCTATGCATGGTAACAGCTTCCGAACTTTAGATCAATTAAATAAACTGTCTAATATTTTTACTTAAAAATGTCTCTAAGATTGAATCCCGTAGGATATTTCTCGTTTGCGACTCGAAGATGTATAAATACTGAAACAATTTTGAGTAAAATTTAATGCTAATTCAGTTGTGCGAATAGAGAATTATTTCGAATTAGTATTTTTCATCAAATTTAAAATTTCTTTACAAAGTTCGTCAACAGATGGCTCTCCTAACTGATTTGAAAGACCAGTTATAGGAACATAAAAAGAGATATGAATTTAAGGCTGCTATGTTCTGCTTAGGGAAACAAAAAAATATTTTTATATTAAATTTTGAAATTTGTTAGAGAGTTCATCAATAAACAGCTAAGCTAGCAAAAAAAAAACTTAAGAACAATGTTTTCTGTTGTATATCAGAAAATTCTAAATAAAATATTTGTACAAGCGTTGTGTTAATTTTTTTTCTCAAACTTCCCCGTATTTTTGCTGCATGTGATGTTTGTTTCGTAGTGTTAATTTTGATCTCGCGGACTTAGCTGCGTCGTTGTTGCGTAGAAATGATGGCCCCGTTGCATAGAAATGATGGTGGCTTAGAAAAAATAAATTCCTACACATAGATTGACGAATTTTGCTTCAAATTTTATGTGGTTTATTTTCTTTTGCGCTGAATAGAACGCTGTAAAACCTTCATTTTTTCTAATTCTGTTCGTCATTAAAAGGTTCTTTGAATTACCGGTAAATTTTTAGGCGTCCTTTGCCCCATATATGTAACTCACGGTGTCATATGTATTGCGATGAATTATTTTACAGTGTTACATAAATATCGGTGTTGTGTTTCTAATTTGTGTTTTCTACCTGTAATTTCTACCTGTTTTTGTGTGCTTGCATCTGTGTCATATTTATTTTTAATTTATGATCAACGTTTTTATATCTTTTCAATGTCCTTGTAATGTATTTACCACTACAAAAATATAATTCCAATTCGCTAGTATATAAGACATGTTAACTTGATTCTATGTTGGGGGACCTTTTCATAGATGACGGTTGACA
Source organism: Parasteatoda tepidariorum (assembly GCF_982258835.1). Classification (NCBI taxonomy): domain Eukaryota; kingdom Metazoa; phylum Arthropoda; class Arachnida; order Araneae; family Theridiidae; genus Parasteatoda; species Parasteatoda tepidariorum. The sequence continues at coordinate 122,231,201 of NC_141755.1, read as the reverse complement.
TGGTCGGTAACAACTCTCCTCGCATTTGTGACCTTCCGATGCGATGTGAACACGCCTACCTTGGCAGAAACGCCCACTACGATTTGAACATGCCTACTTCGATGGATGGCTCACACTGAACAGTTTACTTGCTATTTGTGACTGCGACATTAACCACCTCGTCGTGCTGTTGCTACTCAGTTTCGATCAAGCGCAACGTTCAATGTTGTGGGGGAGGTTTGGTCCTCCGCCATTAGCCGCCAATATTCGTATAGTGAAATTCATCTTAATTCATTATTGTTCGTATTGGCCGTTAACAAAAGTAAATGGATGAAACAAAATGAAAGTCTCCAGGAAATTAATATGAATCGTGAATATGAAGATCCAGTTTATTAAACAATATTTATTGAAGATTATAGAGAATGGCCATCAATACAAATCATCATAATAATTACCAATTATCAAAAATAAATCCCTTGAAGGGATCAAGTAAATATAACTTCCACATCAAGAAGTTTTTGTTTGTTAGCATTTCACTACGATTGCATATCTTTTTAAACCGTTAGGATGACTGAGACATGAGCGCCCCAAAGGGGACTCCTAGTCACCACAAATTTTGAATTCCAAGTGAATATAATTATTCTCAACGGACATAGAAAGTATGGATAGGAGATCCATAATTTGGCGATTTATCATAATATATCATAGCCAAAACAAAGCCAACCAGCATATCAATATGGGTTTAAAAGAATACCTTGGCGATCACGAGTCGCCAACAAATTTATGAGAATTATTACAACCATGCAACCGAAACATTTAGCCGTTGGAAATTTAGACTAAAAAGTTATAAATAGATTTTTGTTTTCGATTAGAGGCGACAGTGAATTAATAAGTCTGCCTAGTAATGAAATAAAAAAAGTATCCGTTACATTGATCTATTGTTTTTTATCATTAACAAGTCTTATCTCATATATTATTTCTTCTTATTGAATTAAATGTCTTGTATTTATAAGTTTAAATATTTCAAGTATTGCTGATTTATCCTCAAACATATAAATCCTATCCTTCAAGCATCCTATGTTAATCTTTCATTTTGCTACTATTAACATATTAACTAAAAGTTCCTCTCTAGAAGTATAAAACTTGCATATTTTATAAAGCAAAATGATTGTTGTTTTTTATGAAAAATATCGACTTTTAATGGTAATAAAGTCATTAGAGACAAGCAATCTCGGGGGTTGTAAAGTGGATCGATCTGAAGTGGCGTCCACTATTAAATTAGAAAATCATTTGAAGCCGATTTGAAGATTCAGAGGCTCTCAAAGTTCTAGTCCAACCTTAATATCATGTGTCGGAAAACCGAGAATAAATAGTAACTTAAAAGAACACTTTTACTCGTGAGCGATTTCAGCTAGCTTTACAACGATGTGAGAGGTTTGCTCTGTTTGTTTTCTTATAATTTTGTTCGTCTATGTGCTTCGCATTTCAATGTTATTAATAAAAATATCTTTTTTAATTTATAAAATCGAATAAAGTTTCTTATGAGAGATTTAGGTGCTTGTGATTTATAAAAATTCTCTAAGAAAATAGCACAATCCCTGATATTGGAAAGAAAACACTCATCCAAGAAAAAAAGGTAAGATCTTTTATTTAAACATATTACCTTTCCAATGACATAATACCTTTCCAATAATACCACATAATACCTTTTCCAATGATGAAAATTATCTTCTCGAGAATTGGAACATCATGCATGCAAAGTTGATACTTACCGACCATAAGGTGTCCCGCAGTGGACTGGTTGGACAGACACAGTTCCGAGTAGAACACTCATCAGCCTGCTTAGAGACCGAGGATGAGCGATATCATTCCTCGTTAAACTGTTCTACTGTAAATTGCTCGACTTCGGGCTTAGGCCGTCGGGTTAACGAAGCGAAGGTACCATCCCCTCTGCAGAGAATCAAAATTGTGAAGGCATGTCTTGCTGATCATTCTCAGAGATGTTTCCCAGACCGTCGCCAATAGCCCATAAATAAACTATAACAACACCAATAAGGTTTAACGTATCCCCCTATTAAAGTAACAGAAAGCTTAATCTAGACTACGATTGAACACTAGGATTTGGATACATGATTTTTATAAATTATGTTCGAAACACTTTTGTATTCAATGTGTATCATTATCATTAATGATCGCGATATTATTGTAGTTGATGCACCTGTGTATATTTCGAGTAATCAGTGAGAAACAGAAACAAGCGTTATTTCTACGAGATGGTGATTTTGGATTCATAAATCCTATAGCAGAAAAGTATTGACAATTCATGTGTATTGCTGTCATATGTATTACGGTGAATTAGTTTACGGTGTCGCATACATATCGGTGTTGTGTTTCTAATTTATACGTACCTGTTTCTGTGTGTATGCATCTGTGTCATATTTATTTTTGATTTATGGTCAACGTTTTTATATTTTTTCAATGTCCTCATGGATATTTCTTAAATACTTAGGAACTCAAGCTGTGTTCTCGATTTCCCATTAGTTTTTGAGTTCGACATAGTTTTGAAGCTGACATTGAAAAATGAGCAGAACTCAATCTTATTCTTATGTGGACCTAAATATGATCACATTCATAAATTCGTTCGTTTTACCTTTTTCTTTTAATCTTTAAGTGGGTATTTGTACTTCAAGAAGTCGCACATGACCTCATCGCCAGCTAATCTTTATCATCAAAATGGCATATGAAAGTCAAGCTAAGTTTCTCTACATGAGTTAGAATGTTAATTAAATATAGAGCAGTATCGCACATCGAATTCATTGAAAAATCATTCTTTCTCGTCTACTTCTTTTACTTAACTTAGATTTATTACTTGTTTATGTATTTTATTGCAACCGTAATATATTTTTGTTTTATGTACCTGGCAACTATGATGTATAATTAATTTGTTTATGTCGCAGATGTCGTGTTTTGTCTCTGTGTAAATATATAGTGAAAGAATTGGAATATTTGGGCCAGAATCTTTGTGATAACATTTAGAATATGTCATATGACTATAGTCATATGACTATAGTCATTTAGAATATGACTTTGCTTACTCGAAATAAAATGAGACAGTTGCTAACGTAAACAAATGGCACGATTCAACAACCAAGCACACAACGTCACTTGCAGGTATCCCCTTTTTATTTTTAAATGTTATTGTAAATTCCTGCTCCTACTACTGCTTTTTACTTTTAACGAGGCTGCATTTTTACTTAGTAACTTTTATTAACTGATTCTTTAAATGAGTTTTTACTGAGCTTTTTTTTGTGCTTTCTTTCTGTTCCTTTGTTGTTTTTTTTTTTACATTTCAGCCATCCTATGCTATTTACTATTTGCCACTAAATTTTAAAATGTTTTATTACCCATTAGCAAAATGGGTGTTTTGGGATTGAGGACCTTATTTGCACGTCATCACACTTTTCAACTGTGTTCAAGAGCAATAGTAAACACTGCGCATGCGTCGTCATTGCATGCGGTGCCATGGAGACGACTGCTGTTTGATAATTTACTTTAGAATTCTTTTATTTTTTTTTTCACTTTTAACTTTGCATTAAGTGGATGAGTTTAGTTTTGAGATATGGGACCAGAGAAATCCCATAAATACTTCTTGAGTTGTGAATTAAAGAGAATTTCTTGATTTGGGATGTAAGGGATGTTTTATATTCATAGTCACTCGAAATTCAATAAATGTGCTGTACACAGCAACTTTTGTGTGACTGTAATTTTGTAATTAATTTTGTGAGAATGTAATTTTGTAATTCCTTTTGTTAGAACGTAATTTTGTAATTCATTTGAATGTAATTTTGTGATTCATTTTTCGTGAATATAATTCTGTAACTTATTTTGCGTCAATGTAATTTAGTTACTCATTTTGTGTGAATATAGTTTTATAACTCATTTTGTGTGTATGTAATTTTGTAATTCATTTTGTGTGAATGTAACTTTTACTCATTTTTTGCTGATGCAACTTTGTAACACATATTGTGTGAACGTAATTTTGTAACTAATTTTTTGAATGTAACTTTGTAATTTTGTGTTACTATCAATAATTTATTTTTAATTGTAATACATTTTGTGTGCATGTAACTTTATAACTAATTTTGTATGAATGTAATTTTGTAATTTATTTTGTTTGAGTGTATTTTTGTAACTCTTTTGTTTGAATGTAATTTTGTAGTTTATTTTGTGTGTATGTAATTTTGTAATTCATATTGTGTGTATGTAATTTTGTAGTTTATTTTGTGTGTATGTAATTTTGTAATTCATATTGTGTGTATGTAATTTTGTAATTCATATTGTGTAAATGTAATTTTTTAATTATTTTTGTGTAAATCTGAGAATCCGGATGTGTCATGTAAATTGTTTCAAGGGCATAACATCTCAGCACAGCTGGAGAAGTATTTTTCTTGTGCAAAGTGTCTCTAAGATATAAACTTGATTCAATCTCTACAATCTTCAGAGGATTTACTGGCTTTGTTATTTCCTGAATATCATCAGATAACTCATATTCTTTACGGATAATTTGAACAAATTGAAAAAAAGCTGAATTTTCAAATTTCTGATGCAATTTGTGTAATTCATCCAATAAGGATCACCCATTCTAATCAGCTTCTCATGTAAAAGCAATGCTTTTTCTTCAACAGTAGCTGTAATAGATTTATGGTTTGTCAAATTGTTGCCGTCATAAATTGTTCACAGCAGTAAGTGATTAGAGGTAGTATGAAGGTTCTAAGTAGTACTATTTATAACTGATTTATCACTTTCCCATAAAGATACTTTTGGTCGTTTTAAAACACTTACCTATTTTAAAAAATGGTTTCAGACTGCATCTACATGTGACTTCCAGAAATTACACTTTCAGCTTTTTAATATCTTATAAATTTGATTTTTTTAACACTGATTGTAGGTTAAATATAGAATTTATAAACTAGAGAATAAATAAAATTTATGAAACATAACCAAAATTATGAAATTCTATGTTTAATTAAATTTAACTTCCTTGCAAGATAATGACATTTTTTGTTAAATTAATCTTTTAATTATTATACTTTTAAGTCTGGGTTCTAAGAATTCTACATTTTCTGAAAATTTAAAATTTCATCAAATCCATACTGTTATCAAAATTCTTCAATTAAAATATAGCCATTTGTTATTTTAAGAGCTCCTTACCTGCCATAAAGGTCAAAAATCTAGGCATAATGCCTAGTACTCCATGTCCAATTTCTTCTAGTAAGTATAATAAAATTTTAACGTGTAGTACGTTTAATTTAAAAAATATATATACTGAAATAAGTTTCGAAAAATTAAGTTAATCATTTAAAATTTGAACTATCTTATTCTAAATGAAACTGAATTTTTAATTATATCTCAAATATTATAACATGCTTGTTGATAAGTGTGTTTAACTGTGATGAAATAATTATATAAATCAGTTAAAGTTATCTGATCTGCATTTTCCTTAGTTTTAAAATGAAAGAGCTTCATAAAATTCATAACAACCTAGCTGTTTCTTAACGAAAGCAAAATTTATGTAGTTTGTCAAGAAAATATGTTGGTTAAATTTCATGATTGGAGGTTCTTAATTATTCTTATTGAACTGCTTATTTTTTTAAATCAATGATTAATAAGACTAGCTTAAACTATTAAGATATATTAGGGTACCATATAATAGCACCAATAAAGTTTCAATGGTCGACACCACATTGACATATAGCTTGATAGTATTATCAGAAAGAGTATGCAAGTAAAGTCTTAATTACATATAACTTCTAAATAATGCAGAAAAGGCAGCTAAAATCAAAGCATCAGGATTATTGTAATTGTCAGGCTTATTCTGCTTACCTCTACTTATAGTGAAGGTATTTCTTACTAATATAAAAGGATATATCTTGCATCTATGTTAGAGGCTCATTAGTTTTCACAGAAACACAATGCCAACATAATTTTATTGCAAATAATATACAAGGCACATCCAGAAAGTAAGTTTCCCTAATTTATAAAAAAAAGAACTCACATTTTCAGGAACATATTTATTGGCAAAAAGTAAAGCAATGTTTCAGCTATTTTTCAACATATCCATCACAAGAATCGAGACGTCTGCCGTATCGTGGGATCAACTTTTGTATCTCTCTGTCGCAGAACTCTGCTGCCTGTGAATGGAACCAGCGTGTGACAGGCGTCTTCAGCTTTTCGTCGTTGCCGAAATGCTCACAGGAGGACAGGAATTTCTTGAGGTGTAAGAAAACGTGAAAATCGCTGGAAGCAATATCAGAGCTGTAGGATGGATGATCAAACAACTCCCAGCCAAATTCCGTCAAAACAGCTGCTGAGTCTCGTGTCGTATGTGGGCAAGCATTGTCATGGAGGAGTGCAACACCTGCAGTAGGCATTCCACGACTCTTGTTTTGAACGGCACGTCACAATTTCCGGAGTGTTTCACAGTAACGGTAGACGTCTGTCACACGCTGGTTCCATTCACAGGTGGCAGAATGCTGCGACAGAGGGATACAAAAGTTGATCCCACGATACGACAAGTGTCTCAATTGTATTGGCGTCTATGTTGAAAAATAGCTGAAACATTGCTGTACTTGTTGCCAATGAATATGTTCTTGAAAGTCTGAGCTATTTTTTTTTAAAAAATTCAGGAAACTTACTTTCTGGATGCACCTTGTAGTTGTAACAGTTTTACGGAATTAATTAAAAACGGTAAGTTAGTTACGGCATTAATTAAAAAATTTTATATATAGGTTAAGCAATTGGTTCAAATTAAAAGCAGAATGCTTAATATAAATGCAATTTTTTCGCCGTCACTCAGCAATAAATAATTGAACTATGTATTATTATACGAGTTTATTACAATTATTTTCTAAAATATATATTTCATTTTTAGCTTTAAAATAGTCATTTTTGATAATATAATTGCATTATTAATTTCTGCTCAACTTTCAGGCGATGATTTTTTTGCGAACTCCTACATGGTTGCAGTCGACAATAATGTCATAAATGAGGAAATTCAAAGTGGCAAAAATGTTTGCTGCATACTACATTTTAAGCATTGAGTATGCTGAGATGGCTTGTGGAACCCTGGAGTTTATTCAAAGGTAAAAAATAAAATATATTCATTTTTCTGTTTTTATAAAGGATAGTGTTATTCGTAGAAATACACAGGTATATTTTCCTCAATGTAAATCTTTTTAAATTATTATATTTACTTTGAGTAACTTTTTTATTTATTGAAAGCATAGTAGTAGTGGATGAAACATTATATACTGAAGGAAATTAAAATAAAAATTATTTTAGTTTGTCTAAAGACTGAAATTGCTAAATTTTGTAGGGATAAAAAAATTCCAAAAAGCATACTACCAAGCAAATAATAAAAGTTCTTGACTTTTTTATTAATAATTTTTAATCTGAACTTAATTAACAAAATGAATATTCATTTAATGTGCAGGTGTTTCCTAAAGGTGAACCCCGATAAAGGATCGAAGGCTTTAATGGATAGTAAAGAACGTAAAAACGAAAAAAAAGAACCGTATATCCATAAGTTTTATAGTTGTTAAAAAAGCTAATGGACTTTAAATGGTGTTAATCGTGATTTTATACTGTATTTATTTGTATTTTTATTTTAATCTTCTTTATCTTTTCTTATTTCCTCGTAATTCTATTTTTAATACTAATTTCAAAAGTATCAGTTATACTGGAATCAGTAAAAGGGTTTAAAAGTTATAAGCGTTTATAGTTTTGCTAAAATGATTGGTAGCATTTGTAAATTGATTGTTAGTATAAAGCTGCATAAAATTACAACAAACCGGGGGAAAAAGGAATAATTTATGTAATGAAATCAGTAAAAAAAAAAGGGGTGTACTTTTATCATTTGACAAATTTTATAAATTCCTGTACCTACTTTAAAAATACATGCAAATTAGTGATTTTTATTGTTACCTTTCTTAAGTAGTGTAAAATGGTAAGAGCAAAATAAAGCAATAATGAAATGAAATCATTTTTTTCTTTTAATTCTATTCTTCCTTTTATGTTTTACGGAAGAAGTAAAAAAAAAGAAAGTTTAAGTTTATTGATCATTTTTACATAGAAATAGAAACAAATGAGGCTTTAATAGTAGTATATAGGGGGGGCTACAGGACACTTTTGCCCTTCCCTATATACTACTATTAATTTCCTATTTTTTATATTAAAAAAATTTAAAATAGACCTATATTTTACATTTTTATACGAAATATCAGCATATTTAAAAATTCTTATTTTTATATTAATAATTTTTATTTTATTAATAATCCTGTATTTTATATACCTTATTTAAAATATCGTTTTTTATTTTACATGTAATTCATAATCGTAATATTTATTTTTACCTTTAAAATCAAAAATATATTTTCCACTATTAATTTTTCTTATAGCTTTATCAGATAATTCACCATGACATTTCGAGAGATAAAAATCTTTCTCATCATTGTCTACTTCTAATCTAGCTATAATAGAGTCACCGTATTTTGTATTTATTTTTCTCAGTGATATTAAATTATATTTACCTATCTCGAGTTCATTTAATTTATATGTTTCAGGAAATCGTTTGAGGTCATTAAATTCTTCCATTTATTTAAGAACAATTTTTGTAATATAATTTCTGTAATACATACACTTGTATAACGAACATCCAGATCCTAAAATTTTAGTACATTTAGGTACATCAATGTCAATAGATGGTATATTCAATTCATCTAATATCTCTTTTTCTAAAATACCTCCTTTATAAGCAAATGTACCACCATATAGTTGATATAGGTTATTTATATAATTTTTTACATCTTGATGATTTATCCATAAACTATTCTTATTTCTATTAAATCTTAATCCGTGTACTTCTGAAGTACATTTACGTACAATCTTCAATTCTTGATCATTCAATTCACAATTAGGTGTAAATACGCCAATATATTCACCGATTGGTAAATTTAAATGAACCCATCCTATCTCTCTTACAATCTTACGATTGGGAAAAATAAATCCCTGAATGTTTAGGATGACTGTTATCTTATCCATTTATTAAGAAAAATTTTTTTAAAAGCCAAAAGGTACAGTATCATAATTATCTAAAAGTCTATGTTTATCGTATCCAAAGGTATAACGTTTATTTGTTTTAATACTTGAAATATTTCTATCTTTTTCGATTTTAAACTGATTGATTTCTACATCTAAACAATCTGTTTCACCTGTTATTATTTTAGTCCTATTATCAAAGTCTAATATGGTTTCACTCTGATAAGACATTTTAAATCCTTTTACTTTTCCATGTACCGATTTATCATTTAATTTATACCCATAATCTTTAGAGGCTCCAGCTATCCAAGATGTAATATATTTATCATTTCCCAATTCATCAGTCCATTCTCCTAACATACATCCCGTTTCAATTTTATTGGTTCCGTCGTCTATATATACTATACTATCTGTATCATAATAAAGTACTTTATCTCCTAATTTATCTAACATTTCATATAATCTAATTCTGGCAGAACTAGTTGTAAAAGCAGCTATGTATACATTAGTATTGAAGTTATTTTTTTCAAATTTATCTTTCATTTTATAACTCATTTCCACACAATCGTCATTTAAAAAATTCATATTCAAATCTTTAATAGTATCATTTAGAATAATTCTATAAAAATCTTCAATTTCCATCACATATTCAGTTTGTTTCATATTATTTCTTTGACCAAACTTACCCCATAAAGAATTTAAACATATTTTAGCTATGAATCTCAAACCTGGATTTTCTTCAATTTTATCTAATTTAATATTTAATTTTTCCATAACTACTTTTCTATACTCTTCATTTTTGAAATTATTTTTCCACTTGTCACATGTTTCTAATTTTATTTTTAAAAACGTCTTGACGTATTCTTTAAACAGTTCATTCGTTTTATTTTCGAAATGCCACACTTCATAAATATTCAATATTTTATATCCTTTTTTAATAGCTAATCTGATCTCTTCAGTAGTCCAAGTTCCGATTATACATCTATCGCTATCATCGTGTTTACATTCTGAATTTCTTATCTCGTGACAAATTTCACATTTCTTTTTTTCTAAAGTGGTTTTGAAATGATTACATTTTATTGTTTCAGAACAAGTTCTACATAATGAAAATATAAATTTTTCTGCTTTATAAGGTAATACTGGATGATATAATTTTCTATGTGGAAGTACTTTACATTTTATTAATCCATACCAATTTTCATCGTATTTTTTAGGATTAAATATTTTGATTGGATGACCTTCTGGATAGTTATCAAAATAATTTACAGTAGGATATAAAGAACATACGTCAATATATCTGCCTTTTTCATTACTTTTCATTTCATATTTTAATTTGGTAGGTTCACATCTTCCACCATAAAAAGCATCTCTAGGATTTAAAGGTTCTATAAAATCTCTCTTCCATTCTTTTTTCATGTAATTTTTCATATCCTTATTATTATCAAAATCACACTCCCAGATATTTATCAATTCATAACCTGCTTCAATTATATTTTTATTGATCTTCTTAGTTCGTTTATATAAATCTTCCATGAGCATTTGATTAACAGTGTTTACTTGTGTTCTAGTGAAACATTTGTTACATCCATGCCAGAAACATCCATTAAATTGAAATACTGTATTTTTATAAAATCCATCTACCTTATAACATTTTTCACCTAATTGTAATTTTTTCTCTCCTCCATTCAAAGCATGACGTATATTAATATTTTCCTTTTTTGATATGTAATCTAACCAAGCTATTGATTTTTTACTGTACTGATCTTTTTGAATGACAATTTCATCAATAGCTATTGTGTTTTCTTTCAAGAATTTATCTCTGTAAATGGCCATACATAAACCAGCTAAAGTTACATATTTAAATGGATCTACATTCACAGTTTCTAAGAATAATCTTCTTAATTCTAAACAACCTTTTCTTAAAATATCTACATCAGATCTACAGTATTTTATAAATTCCTTTTGGAAATCAAAGGTTTCATGTTTAATGGAATCATACCATTTATCAAATTTTTTCCTGTCTTCATTAACCATATAATTATATCCATAGTAATATTTATCTGGATATTTACCAATATAATTTTGATTCTTTTGTTTGTTGAATAAATGAGGAAAATAACCCTTGGCCAGTTCATTTAAACCAAATGTTTTAGGAAATTTTTTAAGTGGACACATTGTAAAATTGATAGAATCAATAAACCTTATATTATACTCATCAGCTTTCATATATATTAACTTATTTCCTTGATAAATTGTGAATATTTTTATATGTTTTTTAAAACAATACTTAGCTAAAAATTGAAAATCAAATCCTTTTCCATAATGAGCTATAACTGTATATCCAACGTTTATAACTGTATATCCATCAAATAACCACTCACAAAAATCGTTTTCATTTTTAAATTCTGTTTCGTTTCCATGAAAATCATGACATATAACTAGATTCACTTCATGAATTCCTGTATCTTGTTGGGTTTCAACATCAAAAAATAAGTATTTTTCTGTATAATCATCTTTACATTTTACACACCATTTTTTTTTATTACATTCATTTTTTACACAATTATCTTCACATACACCTCCTTTACTTTTTTCATTTTTCATGAAACACTCATGACCTTTTATAACCCATTTCCAACAATTATTACAACGATATTCACCACATATATGTTCATCAGGGTCTCTGTCCTCTCTATTAATATTTCTTTTACATTTTAAACATTTCCATAAAACTTTACAAACACTAGGTTTTTTCTTTGAAAATTTGTTATGATTATTATAACAACCTTTTCCTTTAAATTTACGGTTACATTTTTTACAAAATATTTCCTCTCCTTCACAATTAGATTCTTTAACAAAACACCTATCACATTTTAAAGGGCATTTATGTCGATTTGAACGTTTATAACCCACTTTACAATAATTACAATAATTATTCTTACCTAAAAATCCTGTCATTGATGTAATGACATCGAAATGATTTCTATTCTTATATATAAAAATACATGTTGATTTATAATCACCATTATATATAATTTCATTACCATTTTCTCTACAAACTATATTGATCTGAATGTCTAAAAATTTTTCAAATATTTTAACTTCTTCTAAACTACACACTTCTAAAGGAATTTTACATATATCATGTAATTTTATAGTTAATGTTTTTTGTAAAACACGACCTTTTTTAATATAAATTATTTCATTACTTGATAATTTTTCAGTACATAATTTATCACTTAACAGTTCAGGATTTTGGATAGCTAAATCTGTTACAATTGATCATATATTATCATCATTTTTTATTTGACAAATACTTTTCTTTTTTGCTGGATCTGTTTCAGAATACATTTTTAAAGCCTTGTGTCTACCACCATGAGGTAATTCGATGACATTAAAATCAAATATACACTCTGTTATATCGAGTTCTTTATATTCAATTTGGTTGGATAATTTATCAATGTATTCATTAAAAGCAGTTTTAGTTGACATCATTTTATCATGAAAAGGTACATTTAATTTAGGATTATGTATAATTACATCTACTTTTCCTATAATATTTCCAATAGCCCTTTTAAATATATTTCTTAAAATATTATAGTATTGTTCAGGTAAAATTTTAGATCCTACCACTCTATATTGTTTTCTATAAACTTTATATTTTTCAATATATTGACCTCTGAATTCAATAATTTTATAATCTGGTTTAAAGAAATTTTTAAGATTAACCTCTACTTTTACCTTATCTTTTATTTTTTGAGGCCTATACAAAGCATTTAAATTAGTTTCAGTTAAAATATTTTTTTCTACTTTTGGTATAAATTGACCATCTTTATATTTTAAATTATAAGAATCAAAAACTTTTTTTAATTCATTTCTTTGCTTAGGATATTTATTAAATAGTTTCATATAATAAGAAGTATCTAATCCTAAATAATCTGATAAAACAGATTTATAATTTCCTGTACTTTTGATATAAGAAACTACTGATTCAATAATATTTGATTTTAATCTCTTATCAGTCAGGGCAGGAATTTTAAGTTTAGTTATCAATTCTCTTAGTTTTTTAATACAGAAAGTTGAGAGTACATTACTCAAGTGTTTGAACTCCTTTGTCATGTTACTCATTTATAAGGAAGAAAATTTATAAATACTTTTTATAAAAAGGAGTTCATACGCTTTATATGAAAATTACTTCTAAAATGGCTTTGTTTATGCGAATAAGTATAATTTTTGCCACATTCGCATTCATAATATGTATATTTTCTTTTAAGATCACAATCTATACATCTTTTAAATAAATATTTTCTAAATTTGTAAAATTCGTCAGCTAATTTCAAAGTCTTACAATCGCAACAAAATTTATCTTCCATTTATTAAATGGAGTTTTTATAAATACTTTTCTGTAGTTAAATCTCTTTAAGAAACAAATTCCAAATTTCATCATAAATGTTTTGTTTTTTAGGACTACCTAACTTAATATTGTTAGAAATATTATAATATTCACATATCTTTTTCATAAAATATTTATAATTTAAACTCTTTTTAAAATACATATAATCTAAAAATTTTAAAAACATTTCATCTGCTTCAACTGTAAAAATCAAGTTAAATTTTCTTTTTAACTTTTTAAAAAAACTAATTCTCGAATTGTATCTCTGTTTTAAATATTGGTCAAAGTCTTTTGTATCATAAAAATATACATCTTCTTCTGAATCGTAACTTATTTTTTTATTCTTAATTTGTTCAAATATCTCTGTATAAACATTTTCCATTTATTTAAAAAAATATTTAAATATGTGTTTTCAGGTGTAACGTGTTCTTTCTTTTCTATTGCGCAATCACAGCCACCGAGATGGCTTTTATTGCTCAATTCCTATGAGAGCCAAATGGATAGCTCTCTTACGTCACAGACACATGCCTTATTGCGTAATCATTACAGCCATCTAGATGTCTCTCTTACGTCACAGACACAGGCCTTATTGCGTAATCATTACAGCCATCTAGATGGCTCTCTTTCGTAATATCTTCCCCTCAGCTTTTTGCATGTGGGCTTGGGACCACCTAAAGGCAGCTTTAGAAGATTTTTTTTCTTTTTTTAAATTAAAGATGGTCAACTCCATTTTTATCTATTTTTTTCATTCCAAATCCATTTCTGTCCGACTGGTGTTATTGTACTTTTTGAGAATCCACATCCATTTCTGTCTGGCTGATGTTATCAAACTTCTTTGGAATCCAAAATTCTTTCTCTGACGGATATTTCTCCAGAGCTTTTCTTATGATCGGTAATTTCCTTCCTAATTCAGAGTAGGACATTTTTAGGTATAATAAATTACGGTAAGGTCCAATATCTTTACTAAATTTTCTAACATTTTTTTCAGCACTAACTCCCAATGCGAAATTATGCTCTTTTAACGGTCCATGTCTTTTTTTCTTCATAAATTTTTTCAGACTGGTATTTCATAAATAATTCATTCAATATCCATCCTAAATTGTAATATTCTCTCAAAGATTGTTGTTTACAGTATTTCAAATTAGAAAGAGTTACCTTTGCGTAATCAATTGCTTCTTCCCAAGACGATATTAAATTTAATGTGCCAGTCCAGCTACAAACTTCATATTTCTTTTTCAAATCCTCTAAAAGCTTTTTCATATCTGTAGAAGTTTTATCCATTTTTTTCTCTTTTTGAAGTAAATTGTATATCTTTATAACTTTTTCTTCAGTCAAACAATATGCTTCTTCATAACATTCAACCAATTCTCCTACCTTAATACATTCCGTTATATAATTCTTTATAGTAGTATTGAAATCATTTATCGCTGAAACCATTTGAACCGCCTCCTTCAAAATCAGATGAGCAAATGAACGAACACGGAAGTAAATGATATCGAAAAGTGTAGAAACTTCTAGAAGGACACGACGTCATTTCGATGAATCATTTGTTGCTCGACTGAATAAGTAAAGATATTTTTTTATGATTTGAAATAAAAGCATTTATAGAAATGTTTCGTAATAAAATGGCTTCTTTAAAAGATGTTTGTTATGAGCAAATTAAAGATAGTTATTATTATGGATTGTTTGGAGATTTTAAATTAATAATAGATAAAAATACTGGATATTTCAATGCTTCTAAGTTATGTAAATCAGGAGGTAAAAGATTTAAAAAGTGGTTAGAAAATAAAGAATCTAAAGAGTTAATTTTATATTTAACTAAAATCCTAGAAGGCCCGAATTCGGGCCCTCTAGAAAATTCATTATTTTATGAAATTAAAGGTAGAAATGCAACTGAATTAAAATATAATGGGACTTATGTTTCTAAGGATTTAATTACAAATATAGCTTGTTGGATTTCACCTGAATTTTCTAAAAAAGTAAACGATGTTGTAATTAATTATTATGCTAATAAATTTAATGAAAAATATAAAAATGATAATGATAAACTTCAAAAGAAATTAGATATAATAAAAATTAAAATGAATGACTTAAAAATAAAAAATGAAAAATATAAAGAAGACGTAACACCTAAAACATCTCAACCTAGAAAATTAAACATGTTTACAATAATAGAAAAGAATAAAAATGATTCTGATTATCATTATTATGTTATTAGATGTCAAAGAGGTTTATATAATAAAACTATACGAGATTTAAAATTTAGATATCCTAATTTAAAAATAGCTCATGAAATTCAATATAATCCGAATGCTATTAATTTTTTTAACAGAATAAAAGAAAATATTTCTTATATAGAAACTAAATTTAATCATTTAAAATTAAAAGATTATGATATGGAGAGATTTAAAAATGATATAATTCAATTGATTCCTAAATTAGAATAATATTTTTTTCATCTATCCAACTATTAAATTCTTCAGGGTAACCTAGCCATTTTACGAATAACTTATTATCTTTTCTTTTTATTATTTTTTCAATCTTATATGTTTCATTTTTCTTATTATATTTTACTAATTCTTTTTCATAATAAGTTCCTTTAATTTCTTCACCATTTAAATCTTTCACTCTATAAGTTATAGGATCTGTTTTCAATATTTCAGATATTATAAAAATTTCTTCTTTAAATGTAGGATGATAACCTCTGGTAAATGTTTCTTTATATTTTGAAATTCTAACTTTATCGCCTATTTTAAACTTTGGTTTCTTTATTTCTTTATTAGAAAATAAATTATTGTATACGATACTTTCATTTTCTGTTCGACTGGCTTGTGAGGGTGTCATTTTAATAGATCGATGATAAGAATTATTATAATTATAAACTAATTTATCTAGTACTTCTAAGTATTTATTTGTATTATTTGCTGCCATATATTTTCTTATTTTTCCATTAATTGTTCGATTAAATCTTTCAACAATAGAACATTTTATTTCAACATTTTCAGTAGTAAACCAATGAATATTATTATCTTTGAATAATTTTTGAGTATCTTTATTAATAAATTCCGTACCTTTATCCGTTTGTAGTTTCTCTGGAATTCTTTCTTTAAAAATGAGTTTAAAAGCTTTTGTTACTTCCTCACCTGTTTTTCTTTTAATAGGAACACACCAAGCATATTTACTAAACATATCAATAACTGTTAAAATATAATTAACTCCACTATTATATTTACTAAATGGTTTTATAAATAATAAATCGGCTTGCCATTGATCATCAATATGTGAAACGTAACATCTCCTTCTTCTAAATTTACGAATAATTGGTTTATGTCTAGTATAAACATCTTGTTCATGTAAAAAATCTGTAATTTGTTTTTGAGATAAACCTGTTTTTCTTTTTAATTCATTGATACGACAATAACCTTTTTCGGGATCATAATAAACTGCTTTTATGACCCCGTTTTCTTTAAAAAAGTACTTTTTTTAGATCCACAAACTTCACATATACCTTTCCTCGTCAATCTTCCATTTTTAGAAGTTTCTTCATAAACATCTTTAGTATTAGTAAAATTTTTACATTTTAAACAATAAATCATACCCATACCAAATGTTCTTTTGGCTTTGATAATAGGTTTAACAATTCCTCTTTCTATTCTTTCCCTGATTGTAGGATTTGGAATTGTATTTAACTCTTCTATCATATTTTTATCACATACATCATTTCTAGTTTTAGTATCTTTATTTTTAAGGTAACAAACATCATGTTTATATGCTATTTCATCTACTCTGTTAATGGGCTTACTCCATTCTTTATATGTTAAATCATCGTTTAATCTTTTCTTTCCATGTAATAATTGTGTTCCAGGTCCTGTAAATTGATGTCCTGGTAAATGCATTTCAAAGGGTAAATTATTAATTGCTGAATTGATAAAGCCAGATCCTTTTTGACCACATTCTTTACAACAAAACTTGAACTTTCCGTCTTTACTTAATTTTCCAACTTTGAATATATTACTTTTACACGTCATTTATGGGCAATAAAAAATTATATGTATTTGTAGCCATTCAATTGAGTTTTTTTAACGTATTTCTCTAAAGGAAAATATTTCAAACTTTGAATAAATTCAGCCTCTTTTTTATGAATTTCTTCTTCAGTTAATGTATTAGCTTTAAACAAATTCAGTAGTTGTTTATAAAATTTGTAAGTATATTTATATTCTTCTTTTCTTTCGGATATATTTAAAGATCTGTCAACCACTTCAATCACACCAGCTCCTAAACTCAAAGCTGATAAAGGGATTAAAATAAAACCAGATAAGCCAGACGCACTAAATAAAAACTTACTCATAGATAGTGCGATACTAATCTTTTGATAGTAATTATAACTTTTTCTGTGAATAAAAATTCTTTTCTCTAAATATTCTTCCATTTATATATGCACAAATTCTTTATTTCGGTACCTCATATTAGGATTGACTAAATCTAAAACTAAAAAATCATATGGTTTTTTGATACAGTTCTTATACATTTTATTAAATTCTTCTTTTGTTAATTGGCCATCTATTTCTCGTATTATTTGTTTAATTTCTTTTTGTTTCATATCGAAAAATATAAAATAAGCTGTTACTTCTGATGGTTATAGGTATTTTATAATAGTACTGACTTATATAGATCAGGGATGTATTTTTCTTTCTTCCTCGTATAAAAAATTCTTCTATAGATTGTTGATCTTTTTCACATATACAATCATCAAATACAACTAAATTCATATAGGAAGGATCCAAGTCATCTACGGTAATAAAATCCTCTAGTTTGGAAGAAAACAAAACTTGATCTTTTTTAAATATTTTATATTCTTTCAAAACTTCTTTTTTATTCTTTAAACCTTTACATTTTTGAATATCTTCTAACTCTACATCTGTAAATTGAATGTATTTTTCTTGTAATTTTACATACTTAGATTCAAATATGTCTTTTGCACACATGTAAAGTCTATCAAAGTGTAAATAGTCATAAATTAAATTGATTAATAAGTTCGATTTTCCACTGTTGGAAGCACCATTTATGATTAATCTAAAGGGATGTATAGGCAATAGAGGATGTTGATTTGGATCTTTAAATTCATCCGGTTCATTATAGTCTTTAATTACAATTTTAGAATACATTTATTAATTAAAAAATAATCTACTGCGAGTAAAAAATAATCTACTGCGAGTAAAAAATAATCTACTACGAGTAAAAAATAATCTACTGCGAGTAAAAACTATTATTAAAATAAAAATATTTTTTTTAAATAATTTATTCTTTTAATGGTTCATATAGCGGTACTCGTGTATTATGACAAATTTCAGCAAGAAGTATACAAACTATCGTTTCTTTGTTTGAATTATAAAATTCTTCTGGTAATATATTACTTTTATTTTTTATTAAAAGACAGAAATCTATTTTAGAAACAAATTCTATTACAAAGTCTTTATCAATATCTTGATATTGTATAATATAATCCCAATTTACATAATCTTGAAATTTTCTTATAAGGTCCATTGATAATTTTTGATATCTAGATACAACATTCATATTTAAACGGTCAGAATAATTTTCTATAAATCTTAAATCCAATCTTTGGAATCTTGATATTTCATACCAAGTCACTTTATCTAAATGTCTCTCAATAAAACGGATAGATAAGGTTTGGTATCTACATATTTTTTCCCAATCTACATCAGAGGCATGTTTTTCAATAAAAGGTTCATTGAGTTTTTGATATTGAGAAATAATATACCAATCATTTGGCTGTACATATCGTTCGATTAAAACTTCAGATAATTCAGAAAATTGAAACACATATTCCCATTTTAAATAATCTGCTAAACTTATAATTACATCTTCTGAAAGTTTCTTTCTAGAAAAGTCGTTCCAATTAATTTCATTGGCCATTTATTAAGAAGAAAAATTTATCTTTTCAATATGTAAATAAGGCTTTAATTTACAGCCTCCTCCTGTTAGCACTGATAATGTTAAAACTTCATTTAACTTTCCATACGCAAACATAGTTATTGCATCTTCATTAACATTTATCAAGAAGTACTTCTTTCACTTTTTCTAAACGTATTTTAGGCTTTTCATTCATTTTGTCACAGGCTAAAAAGATGGTAATTTTCATATACATGTTTTGTGATAATTTTAAGTTTGAATCTAAAAGTTTTGAAGTAGTTTCGTTGAATTCAAAAGTCTTGTAACCCACACCTGTAAACTGAACAAGTCTATCTGTGGTAGCGCAAAAAGTTTTATTATCAACATAATATTTATTGACAACGTCAGTATCATTTATGGGCCATTTTACACTCGATATTCTTTCGTTGTGAGCATAATAACTTCTATTAATTTTATCCCACAGTATACAATAATAATCAAGATGTTTTTTGGTAACAACATCGCCTTTTTCAGGTTCTTTTACATTTGATATGATTTTATTTTTAGCATCAAAATTATTTCCATCATGTATTAAACTTTTGTCTTTTAATTCATCGACATATTTTTTAGTTGAAACATCATTGTCCTCTAGAGGAGTAGCTATATTTCTAATACATTTATTTTTAGCATTAAAATAACCGTTATTACGAATCAAACACTTATTTTTTAAATCATCTACATATTTTTTAGTTGAAGAATCATTATCTTCCTGAGGATGTAAAACATTTTTTAAAAGTTTACTTTCCATATCATAATTACCATCATTCGTTAATTTAAATCCTACACCTGGTGGTCCTAACAGTCCTTCTTTTATTTCATCGTCGTAAAGTGGATAATAAGCAGCCATTTATTAAAATAGAAAAAATCCTTTATGTTTTCAGAGTTTTAATCATTTTTATATCTTGAGTTGACATATTCAAGGAGCATTTGTTTCTTTCTTTCAAAATAAAGTAAAAAACATAATTTTTAGTAGTATTATTTCTCAATCTCCAATTGAATTCAATCATTAAATTACTTAAGTTCGTATAATTTTCATGGTTTGCCAAGTTGAAACAAATTATAGGATACTTACTGAAATTTGAATAGTTTATCATACAACCTGTTTCAGAATTTATATTATTCATTCTTGATTCTAAAAGAGCATAATATAATCGATTATAATCATTTTTATTAAAGTCCATCATATAACTTACAGTGGGAACTTTAATGTTATTAATCATTAACCAACATTCTATCATATCCAAGTGATCAAACATTATGTTATTTTGATTCATATTTTCATTTCTTTCTTCATATTGTGGAATGACATATAAACTCAAAACTTCATCAGATGTAGCAGGAATAGAATAGGATCCACTGGAATTTTTATAAAATACATTTGATTTGATAATGTTATAATGATCCCAATTTATTTCTATAGGAGTATTTGATAATTTTAATTCATTGAATTTTACAGATGCTGAATTTTTAAATCTAACATAAGGTAACCAAAGTGATAAATCTTCAACAAGAACCTTAAAATCTGGATTTTGAATATCTGTATACAACATATTTTTACTATCATTTCTTTGAATTTCTATTTTAACTTGGAAACCTGTCATTACTTTTTCATATTCATTAAAGAAATCAAATATATACTTTAAAGGAATCCATATTTTTACTGTTTGACTATTTTTAGTAAATTTACATCTTTTTGAAAATCCTTCATTAAAACTTTCATTTAGTTTAAGGTTTTTAAAAAAATCAGTTATTTTGGTAGTATCTATCAGATTTCCATTATATTTGAAATTGTTTCTATCTACAGAATCAGTTGTATCTACATAAAAGAACATGTTAGTAGCTCCCGATGTTGAATAATCAGGGGTGAAGTGTATCATCCCTAATACTTGATTCATAATGGCTTTATAATTTATAGTGGATTCAACTTCAGTATTTCCTATAGTCAACCTGTTTGAATTTATGAGACCTCCTCCATTCACTAGAGTAACATTTTCATTACTTATTACACCTCCATCTCCTTTTACAATTTTTAATTCTTGTTGCAGATATCCTGCAGAATATAAAATATTAGCATTTGTATCATTGATAAAGAAATTATATGTAGCATTCTCATGAATATTATTTCTATTTTCACTTTTTAATTCTCTATATTCAAAACTTTCAACGTCGTTATTATAATAATAACTAGTGTCTTTCAAATCGTAAATTTTATCCATTTATTTAGGAATAAAAAATTTCAATCCAGTACCATGTTTTTTATTTTTAGAAAATATTTCATTCAATTTTTCTCTTACAAGATCTTCTTCTACAATTGGACTTATAAAGTCTGAAAAGAAGCCTCTTCCTTGTATTTTTTTACTCTTTCTGTACAACCTATGTTTATTCATTTATTTAGCAATAAATTTGTACTGTACTTCTTGTTTATTTAAATCAATTAGTTCACCTCTATGATTTGTAATTCTCATTCTAATTCGATTAATAGAATCAGATTTAACCGGAAAAAATATTAGTTTATCAAATTCTTTAGCATATAAACTTCCAGGAGGATTTGATGATGTAAAAGAATAAATAACTTGAGATTGAAACTGATTTATATAAGCACCATCCACTATATCACAGTGAATATAAATATTATCATTACCATTAGCTATATCAGCAATAAATTTACCTTCTTGCTCTTCCTCTTCATATATTTTGGGTTCGAATCCTAAAATTTTGTACAATTCACTTTTAGATAAATCAATTTTATAATTCTTCTCGAGTTTAATACTAAACCTTTGTCTTTCTTCAATTATTCCAAATAATATAGGTGAATCATTTCCAAAATATTTTACCATATAACGATTCAAACCTCTTATATTGTAATGACCATGAGGAATAATGAAATCTGTCCATTTGACTCCATCAAAATATGAAAATTTATTATTTTTCTCCGTAATATTATTCCATGAAATATACATTGAAAAAGACTGAAGAGCTATCTCTGTAAAATGAAAAGGTCTCAAATACTCAATGGTGAAATCTTCAGATTTATCTACGTTTTTCGAATCTAATATAATATACTTCATTTATAAAGAACAATTTTTTCATTTAAATTACTAGGTTCTTGAGTAAATGAATATAAAACTTCAATAGGAGATTTATTTTTATTTCTTTCAGTTATATATTTCATACAATAGAAACCACATCTTACAGAACTCGGACTTTGTAAAAAACTATCGTTATATCTAATTTCTTTTCCAGAAGTATTTAAATAACTTAGTATGTTTTGAGGAAGAAAATCATTTTTTATTTTTATATTGTTATATTTATATTCTCCAAAAGGATCAAAATATTCAACAAAATTATATTTTGGATCATTATAATAACAAACCCAATGAGTTCCAGGACCTGTAGATACATCTAAATTTATAATTCCGTTTTCAAATTTTCTTATCTTTTTAGGTAACATATCTATAGTAAATATACCTCTAAATCCTTTTTCATTTTTCATATTGTTTTCAATCATTTTGTTGGATATTCCCATGGCTGATAGACTCCCTTTCCACAAGGTTTTTTTTTTTTACCTGATCCAGAAATTTTGTCCAATACTTTTTTAGTACCCCAACCAGCTGCTCCGCTAGCGGCTCCTAATGCTAAAGTAGAAAGTAAAGGTACTAAAAATGGTAAAAACCCTCCATTCTTTTTCAGTTGAGTCTTTGATATTTTAATTCTTTTACCTTTATCAATTTGGTTAATTTGTGTAGCTGTTAAATGTAAATCAAAATTGGGTGTTTTACTTTTATCTATTTGTAAACTAAGTTCTTCACCATTTTTATAAGCTGATTTCAATTTAGAAATCTGACTGTCGCTCAAGTGTACCTTTTTCACAATATACATTTATTTAAAGAAGAAATTTTGTATAATATTCCTTTACCTGTTCATTCGTTAAAGTTTTCTCTCTTAAAAGTTCATCCAACAAAATAACGATTTGATTATATAATTTTTTACTTTTAGAACCTTTACAAATTTTATCTGTCAAATCAACTAAGATATTCAGTTTATCTTCTAAACCTTTTCCTGTGTAATGTCTACCTTGTTTAATAGCTGATAAAGCTTCTAAATATCTTTTCATCATATTCATTTTATAATCAGCATTATCAATCCTTTTCTGATACTCATCTTTGTTGTTTGTTAAATTTCTATTTTTGGTTTC
This sequence comes from Parasteatoda tepidariorum, assembly GCF_982258835.1. NCBI lineage: Eukaryota > Metazoa > Arthropoda > Arachnida > Araneae > Theridiidae > Parasteatoda > Parasteatoda tepidariorum. Next base: position 122,207,565 of record NC_141755.1, on the reverse strand, counting down.
ATTTCCTTTCTCTCTTTTAAATTGATCTCTTTTTGCTTTTGCCCTTTTAATAACTTCTTCAATATCTTCATCAGTTTTATTCCACATTATTGAAGGTAATTCAAATTCTAATTCTTCTAGTAATTCTTTATCTAAATTTTTGTCTATATCTATTTTTAAAAACATACTTCCTACATCTTCAGTATAATCTTCCTCTGACTGATTCTCTATCTGAGGTAAAGATCTATAGGTCTCATTCATAGTGAAAGATAAATTATCAACAGCATCTTTTATGCCTAGCAAGTTTTGTTGTCTAGAAGTTTCTAGTTTTTCCATTTGATGAAGTACAGGTTCGTGAAAATCGGCCAATGATTTTTGTATCCCTATATCTTCTTCTAATTTTATTTCATTATTTTTCCTAATTTCTGATTGTAGTTTATCTAATCTTAGATCATTTTTTAATTGCTCTAACAACTTTTTATTTCTCTCTTTTTCAATACTTTCCATTTATAGGTAGTAAAATGTTCTTAAATAAATGGAAGAATTTAATGACCTCAAACGATTTCCTGAAACATACAAATTAAATGAACTCGAGATAGGTAAATATAATTTAATATCACTGAGAAAAATAAATACAAAATACGGTGACTCTATTATAGCTAGATTAGAAGTAGACAATGATGAGAAAGATTTTTATCTCTCGAAATGTCATGGTGAATTATCTGATAAAGCTATAAGAAAAATTAATAGTGGAAAATATATTTTTGATTTTAAAGGTAAAAATAAATATTACGATTATGAATTACATGTAAAATAAAAAACGATATTTTAAATAAGGTATATAAAATATAGGATTATTAATAAAATAAAAATTATTAATATAAAAATAAGAATTTTTAAATATACTGATATTTCGTATAAAAATGTAAAATATAGGTCTATTTTAAATTTTTTTAAAATAAAAAATAGGAAATTAATAGTAGTATATAGGGAAGGGCAAAAGTGTCCTGTAGCCCCCCCTATATACTACTTTTAATCAATGTGAGATAAACCGCTTTTTTTTTAAATTGAAAAGTACCTAATAATTAATAAGTTTCTGTTAAAAGATTTTGAACAGACCACTCTGATCTTCAAAGGAAGAGGTGAAAGTCAAAATTTATTATCAAATGTTAAAAAAATATTCAACTGTTATTGATTAAAATTTAAGAGAGTGAGCTGCGCGATATCATCTTCTAGCATTACACAACTCCACTGATCAAAAAACTGCAAAATAGTTCCATTTACTTAAAAAGTAGGGCACTAATTTGTTTGAAATAATGTTTAAATTGCTTTATTCTGAATTAAATAAAATTATTGTTCTGAGATAAGATGAATTAATGGTTCATTAGACTTTAATGTGTGAATCGAAATAGCGGTAAACAAACCATTTAAGTAAAAATATAAATGTGTAACTTTTAAGCGATTTTATTGATATTTTTGGTTTTCTTAAAAACTCTTAAATGATTTATTTTATAAATTATGTATTATCATTTAGTTAACTTTGCTTTGTGTCTAATTATATATGCCATTATTTGTTTTTAATGTGTGAATCAAAATAGTGGTAAATAAATCATTTAGGTAAAAATATAAGTGTGTATAAATTTTAAATGATTTCATTGACATTTGTGTAAATTTATGGTTTTCTTAAAAACTTGTACGATTTATTTTATCAATTGTGTTTCATCATTCAGTTTACTTTGCATTATGTGTATTATACATGTATCTTTTCTTTTTTTAAAACAATACCTAGTAACTTCAGTTATTTCATATAATTTTGTAAACAATTTAAACATGACAACTTGATCTTTGCAAACATATGGTGTTTTGTTGTTTTTTTAAAAAAAAGAAAAAAAAAACAGATTGTAACATCCATAATTCCACATAGTTTAAAAATAAAAACTTTATTAAATTTATACTATGGAAAATTCACTGATTAAATATTTTTATGCAAATAGTTTAAAACTATAAGACATACATAATAAACTTGTTTTGATATTGTTAAAAAGAATGGTTCAAGTGATTTGATTCACTGATTAAATGCATTCATATAAATAGCTCAAAACATGCAGATAAAACTTGTGTTCATTTTAAAAAAAACTTGTTTTCATATTGGCTATGGATTTTCTTGTTTGCTTTTGCGGAAAAACTTATCCCTGATTGGTAAAACAGCTTTGTGACTGCGGATTTTCTTTGTAAATTTTATGTGAAAAACTTGTTCTGTTATGGTCAAAAGCTGTTGAAGGTACGGACTTCTATCATAATTTTTACGTCGAAAACATGTTTTGTTTGGGTAAATACCGTTGTGACTATGGATTTACTTTGTAACTTTTACGGAAAAAACTTGTACGCATATGGTAAAAAGCCGTTTTAAGTTACGGATTTACTTTTCCACACTGTTTTAATCTTACTGTTTTTTAAGCCCATACACAAATAAATAACTCAACTTTTATACCATCATAGAACTATATAGAAGTAAAAATTATAACTAACGTAATATGGAACTTTGTTTAGCATGTATTTAGCATATCTCAGCCAAAAAATTTTATTTTGTTATATTTTCTGGTAATTCTAATTTTTGTTTCTAATTTTGTCTCTCACTAGAAATTTTAGTAAATAATTTTGTTGTCACTATTAACATTTATGATCGCTAATTTTTAAATTTCATGACTTGTATCATGAGTTCATTATTTCTAAATCTACATTTTTCATCTACATTAATAATCTAGATTAAAAATTTTCTTTTACTGGTTCAGGCGACAAAATTTTTCAACCCTGACAATGAGATATTTAATTTTACATCTCGGCATTTATTGTCCTAACTGTCATGAATGCATGCGGATCAAGTCGCTGAAAGCAAGTCCTCTTTTTACTCTAACATTCATGGACAACACCATTTTTTTTCAACAACTCACGTCAATATTTTAAATCACAAATAATTTGCTTTATTAGTTCTTTTTCATTGAGTTATTACTTTTATTAGCATTTATTCAGCCATCTACTCACTTCTGCAATGTTTTCAAAATATTGCATCATAAATAAATGTACTGTTAAAAAGTTATTTGTCTATTACGAGACATATAATCCCTTGGGAATTTCTTAAGTATGAAAGCAATTTTAAAAAACTTCTCATATATTTTCTATTCATATTACTAACAGCAATAAAACTAATTTTTTTACTTAAAGTTCCTATCACAGGATGCGTAGCCAAATCTTTCAACAAAAAATAATAAGCTCCTCTTAAGTACTTTTTAAGCACTTAAAAAATATTTTTAAGCACTATATACATTAACAAATGCAAAATAATTTTCAAACACTTCAGATGATCATATAATAACTAGTTCCTGACAAAGAACTCTTTATAAAATGATCGAGAGATTTTTCGGTTCATAGTGTCTTCCAATGTTAAGATGATCATGAACAACAACCATCCTAATGTAGGAATTTGGACTGAGTTATGATGGTCTACCGTTTAAAAAAAACAATTGTTTTGATGATATATTGCTGTGAATCAATAAGAATTCCCATTAAACCATCATGGAAATGCATAGTTTTTACCATCATGGACCATCCCGGATCGTAGTGGGTCCATGAGAGTTAAACTTCTCTTGATGGTTAACCGTTATAGTACCATTTTCCATCATGGAATGGATCTGACTGATTTATGATGGTGATTATGAGTAGCAACATGTTTTGATGGTTTCTTAATCTTGAACCATCACGAATTTCATCACAGTGTCTAAGAAATCCAATGCTGGAACGATCATGAACAACCATCCTCCTAATGTAGGAATTCGGGCTCATGGTCCAACATAAAAAAAATCCAAATTGTTTTAATGGCATATTCCTGAGAGCCAACAAGAATTTCCTTTAAACCATCATGAAATGCATAGTTGGAACCATCACGGATTGTTGGTCCATAAGAGTCAAACTTCTCTTGATGGTTAACCATCATAGTATTAAAGTAGCATTTTCCATCATGGAATGAAGGAAGTTTGTTGACATATCAAAAAACATGAACACGTAATGGAAAATGTTGGACCATCATTAATCACACTGAAACCAACATAAACCATGGGACCATCAAGAATTTTGACTTGGGATCTAAGACATTACTTGCTTTTAAAATTTAAGCTGATACCCACCAATTTTCACGCCATTTTAAGTAGAATGGTAAATATTTTATTTCAGTTTATTTACTATAATAGAGATAAGATGTACTCATTATTTACCTATAAATTTGATACAAGAAAGAAATTATTGCATAAAAATGAAAGTTTTCCATCTTTAAAATTGATGAAATTTTAAAAATATGATGTTCTTTACGATAAAACATTACATGTTTTCACTGTTTTTCATTATAAAATGTGTAGTTCTTGATATACAATGTCCATTAGAATATATAATACTTTCCAATTTTAGAATAATGAAAAAATTAAAACCAGACATTATTTATTGGGTTCCCGAGTGATAGAATAACGAAATGAAAAAAGAGTCAAACTTTCATGATTTCTCACATTTTTGGCCACCTCATGAAGTTAATTTGTAAAGAAATATCAGAATTCCGGCAACTTTACTTTCAAATATGCATTTTTTATTTGTTTATAAACACTGCTAAAACATTACTAAAAATTATAAGATGTAACATCTTATACATATGTAACATAGCTGCATAGCTGAGGTAACATAGCTGCCAAGTGTACAGATTTTATCGGAGCGGTTCCGATTTTTATGCCTTGTTCCGATAATACGATTTTGGGTCAAAATGTTCCGATTTTTCATCATAGCATAGTTTTTTCTTTTACTTTATAAAGCCGCGTTATCACTTAGCTCCGCCTCTAGCTCCATTCGTATATTTGATGACGTGTGTATGGGTCGCTTCACAGACACCAAGAGGAAATTTTAGCTTCCTGACTCTTTGTCTTCTACTTGCAACTGTACTGGTGTTGAATGTTTACTCGGAACGCATCTCTTCGATTTGAGTTTAGCTTTGAATGTTTTTCCACGTGGTAATCTGAAAAAAATGTCAAAAACTCGCCAAAGTCAGTGTTTTCGTGACAGTTATAGTGAAGAATTTGATTTCATCAAAAAATCAAGAAAGGGGATATCGTACACGTTATGTATTGCTTGCAATACAGACATTAGTACAGCACATGGCCGAAAGTGTGATATATAATTTCACACGGGAAAACAGCCAAGCATGCTACCGCGTTTACAAATATGAAAAAGTTGGCAAAAATATCCGATTTTGTGTCGTCCACTATTGATCTACAGTCAATTGGAAGCGAACTATTGTTCACAGGATTTCTCCTTGAACACAATATTCCGTTAGCTGCTGCGGACCATGCATCACAGTTGTTTTGTGCGATGTTTCCAAATTCTCCGGAGGTAAAAAAATACTCGTGCGGGAGAACGAAAACTAGTTATTTGGTTCAAGAAATCGCAAATAACACTTACGAGCAAATTATAAAAAAGCTGAAGACTAAAGTGTTTAACATAGCGACAGATGGGAGCAATGACTCGTCGGACAATCAAATGTATCAAATTGTGGTCACATTTTCAGGGTTGCCACTCCTCAGGGAGAACAGGGAAAAACCTGGAAAATACAGGGAATTTAAAAATCACCTTAAATAACAGGGAAAATGCAGGGAATTTTGATTTTTTCTTTACAAACTGGGAATGGGCTAATCTATGGGATATTTAACCATGATATTTCAGCTATAATAAACTATTTCATTTACTATAGCATTATTTAAGTATGTTCCGCTGTTTTTCCAGCAATTGAAACTAA